>NC_137005.1:12181455-12378955 GCF_032717465.1 Coenobita brevimanus
CTCCTCGTAACACACCCCTTCCAGTAAAGATGTGAATTCTCCCTTTAAGAGGATTCACATCTCTCAGGAACGCGAGAGAGAGCGTCTGCTATCACATTCTCTCTTCCCTTTACATGAGTCACAACCAAATTATATTCTTGCAACAGCAGACACCATCTCATTAACCTCTGGTTAGAGTTCTTCATCCTATTTACAAATACAAGAGGATTATGATCAGTGAAAATTTGCACGGGCCTCATGGTACCCTTCACATACACTTCAAAATGATTCAAACACATAATCAATGCCAAAGCCTCCTTCTCCACAGTACTGTAATTCATCTGATATGGTAACAACTTCTTAGAAAAATACCCAATAGGATGATCAACCTGCTCCACTTCCTGCATTAATACTCCTCCAATTCCCTCACCACTGGCATCCACATACAATTTAAATGGCTTATCATAATCAGGAGTGACCAATATGGGTGCATTTACTAGCATATCCTTAATTTTCTTAAAAGCCTCCACACAGTGCTCACTCCACATAAATTTCACCTTCTTTGACAACAACCTGGTCAATGGCAATGCAACGGCTGAAAAGTTCTTACAAAATCTTCTGTAATACCCACTCATTCCCAAAAACCTCAACAATTCTTTCCTATTTGTTGGAGAAGGAAAGTTCAGAATATCTCTCACCTTAGCATCCAATGGCCTCACTTGTCCTTGTCGCACTTTGAATCCTAAATAGTCCACATAAGCCTTCACAAAATCACTCTTTGCCAAATTCACTGTGAGATTTGCAACATCTAACTTTCTAAATACTTCATCCAACAACTTCAAATGCTCCTCCCATGTATCAGAATACAGTACTATATCATCAATGTATACAGTACAACACTTCACTCCACTCAACACTGCATTAACCAATCTCTGAAAACAACTGCTACTGTTCTTCATTCCAAATGGCAAAACTTTATACTGATACAACCCATCCATGGTAACAAATGCTGACAATTCCTTAGCCCTTTCAGTTAATCCAACTTGCCAGAAACCCTTAAGCAAATCTAATTTTGTCACATACTTAGCATTTCCTAACTGATCAATACAGTCATCAATCCTGGGAATAGGGTATGAGTCAGTCTTAGTTACAGTATTCACTTTTCTAAAGTCAGTACAAAATCTGTAACTATTCCCTCCAGCCTTAGGTACAAGTACACAGGGTGAACTCCATGGACTATTACTTGGCTCAATTAAATCATTTTTCAACATGTACTCTACTTCCTTCCTCATAATTTCTCTCTTTTGTGGAGTCACTCTGTATGCATGTTGCTTAACTGGCCTTACATCCTCTACTTCCACATCATGCACAATAACATGGGTTCTTCTAGGAGCATCAGGAAACAAAGATCTAAACTTGTTAACAATTCTTTTTACCTCTCCTTTCTTATCCTTATCTAAATGCTTCAACCTCTCATCCAAATTATTTAATATGACTGAATTTTCCAAACTCTGACCTTCACAATTCATCAAGTCATCATCTTCACCATCACTCTTCTCCACCTTCACAACATTACCACAATTTACTTCATCATTTACATCCAATACTTCTTCCCTACCATAGTATGGCTTGATCATATTTACATGACACAATTGAGTTCCCTTCCGTCTCCCTGGGGTTCTGACTATGTAATTTACATCACTGACTTTCTCCTTAATGGCCCAAGGCCCACAATATTTTGCTTTCAAAGGATTATCCTGCAATGGAAACAACACCAGCACCTTATCACCAGGCTGAAAACTTCTATCTCGTGCCTTCTTATCATACCAGGTTTTCATATTAGTCTGTGACTCCTTTAAATTCTCACATGCAATCTCTCTAGCTCTCAACAATCTCTCCTTAAACATAGTAACATAATCCAGCATATTTGGCACATCATGATTTCCCAACCACTTCTCCTTCAACATACGCAGAGGTCCCCTGACCTCATGTCCATACACAAGTTCAAATGGACTGAAGCCAGTGGACTCCTGTACAGCATCTCTTATGGCAAACAAAGCTAGTGGCACTGCCTCATCCCAATCCTTATCCATTTCAGTACAGTATATTTTTAAAGTCTTCTTTAGAGTTTGGTGAAACCTTTCCACACATCCCTGCGACTGCGGGTGATAGGCACTCGATAACTGCTGCTTAATCCTCAACTCTTTCAACACCTGACCAAACAACCTTGAAGTGAAATTACTGCCCTGATCTGACTGAATTACTCTCGGGAGTCCAACCCATGAGAAAAATTTCACCAACTCCCTCACAATCACTTTGGCATGGATACTTCTCAAAGGAATTGCCTCTGGAAACCTTGTTGACATACACATAATAGTTAGCAAATATTGACTGCCTCGCTTAGAACGAGGTAGAGGACCTACGACATCAATACATATCCTGCTGAATGGTTCATCTACAACAGGAATAGGGTGCAATGGTGCCTTTACAATATTCTGGTTAGGTTTACCAACAACCTGACATGTATGACAAGTCTTACAATGCTTAGTTACACTCATCTTTACACCTGGCCAATAAAAATGTGCTGTCACTCTACTCAAAGTCTTTCTTACACCAAAATGTCCTGACCAACTATCTTCATGAGCCAACTCCAAAATCTTACTTCTGTACTTCTTAGGGACAACAATTTGGGTCTTCATCATCCAATGATCAGATACTGGGCTATCAGCAGGTCTCCATTTCCTCATTAAAATTTGGTCTTGCACATAATATCCCACATCTCCATCAAGAATTCCTCTCTCAGCCTCACTCCACAACGCCTTCAGACTTTCATCATTCCTTTGTGCATCAATTAAGTCCTCCTTTTTCACAACAAAGTCTGGCAAAGTCTCTACTTCCTTCCCTTTCACCTGCTCTGCTTCATCTCCAGGTTCACAAAGCCAGGATGAGCTTAGGTCTAACTCACACTCCTCATCTTCCTCCGCTCTTTTAGCACTAGCCCTTGTCATTACACATGCTGGATAAATCATACTCTCCTCAAGTCTCTCACCATCCTCACATACTTCTGGGTCTACGGTTTCACTTTCCTGGTCAACCTCAGGATTCTCCACAATTTCAGGCTCAGGGACAACTTTATTGCCTGCCAAATCATTCCCTAATAGCATGTCCACTCCTGACACAGGCAATCCTTCACTTACTCCAACTTTCACATTTCCTTTGACAAATCCACTCTCAAGCCGCATTCAATGTACTGGTACTTCAAGCTCTGAAGAACTCACACCCCTAACAACAACATTTTCACCAGTAAAGGACTCATCACTCCACTCTGCAATACCTTTACGTACAAGACTCAGGTTAGCTCCTGTGTCTCTCAGTATCGCAATCTCCTTTCCTTGTCCCTCACCCACCTTCATCCGACCTTTGGTGATAAATGGCTTAAACTCTACTGCAGGTAACACCTTGGATCCTGTACATACATTTGCTAACAATTGTTCTACATGTTCCTTCCCAGTTACAGTCAATCCAGCTTCCTTGGAATTCTTCAAACTATAACAATGATACTTCCTGTGACCTACTTTACCACAATGCAGACACTTGGGTTGCACCTGATTTTTCTTACAACTTATACTTAAGTGTCCAAAATCACCACACTTATAACATTTGATTCCTGACTTATTTTGATGTGAAGCATTACTGACCTTATCACTCCTAAACAAAGGTGACTCTACAGCCTGACTTTGAACATGTCCAACATTAGATTTCAGAAAATTATTTGAGTTCTTGAAACTGTTTTGGTTAGCTGTACCTTGTTTACCAACCAAAGAGTTGGTGGACTTGTTAACCCAGCTCTGGTTAAATTTACCTTTACCAGCACCTTTGCTCATCTCATACGCAACAGCAAGCTGATCCGCTTTACGTCCAGCCTCAATCACATTTCTAATGTCTAGTTTCATTATTTCATACCTCAGTGCTGGTTTTAAAGTATTTCTAAAATGTTCTAACATCAATAACTGTATCACATCTTCCTTGCTTGTCACATCCTCAGATTTCAACCATTTACCACACTTCAGCACAATCTCTCTGGCAACTTCCAAATAGGTGTTACTATGTGTCTTTCCAACGTCTCTGAAACGCTGTCTATAAATTTCTGGATCCACCTTCACAGTCTGTAAAATTGCCTCTTTAACAACATCATAATCACTGCACTCATCAATACCCAAACCAGCATAAGCCTCTTGCCTTGCCCTTTAATCTAGCTTGCACCAACAAAGCCCACTCTTCCTTTGGCCAACTTCTCAATTCAGCAATTTTCTCAAATTGTATAAAGAAATCCTCAGCCTCTTCCTCTACAAATTCTGGCATAAGTTTCATCTTTATATCTGCTGAATTTCCTCTGTGTTCCCCTTTTTCTACTTCCAACTTTTTATCTCCACCTGAATCAAAGCCTCTTGATTCTTTTCCCTCTGTAACATTATCTCCATCTCCATTAACTTCACTTTCCATTCCATCATCTCACTACCAGTCATTTCTTTGTTTCTTTCTACATACTTTTCATCCTTTTCCATATTTTCTTCTTCACACTCACTCTGCTCTCTACCCAAAATGCCAGATTCCATCAAACCCTTTATCAGTTCTCTCTGCATATCCTCCTTAAGATTAGTTTTTAACTCAATGCCATAAATGCATGCTAACTCCCTCAGCTCTTCTCTTGTGCACTGGTATAGAAAATGTACATCCCTACTGCTCATAAAGTTTTGCACACTACTCTCTGCCATTACAAATAATTTCAAGGCTCACCGCAACACAGTAGTCCAGAGGGGAGAGCTGGCAAGGAAGGCAGATTCTCCTGGTCACACACACTGGGCTCATGGACAGGTGGCACACTATCACAAAGATATCCCGGACAGGCCCCCAATTTTCTGTTACGTCCCCAGCTGTCCTCACTCCTCAAGCACGCTGCAATAGTTAGGTACAGCAAGAAATTCGCTCGGCCTGCAACTCCTCATTCCCGGGCCAGCTGGATAGCAACATGAAATATCTCCACCACAAATACTGTATCATCCATCACACCATCAATGATAATGAAATAGTCTACTACACTATTTACATATATTTACAAATAAACACTCTGATACTCAAAATAAAGAATATGCTTAGATCACTTATGCTATATCCCCACAGTGATCTTCTCAACACCAAATGACACTCAATAATAACCATAATATCTCAAAATGATTAACCGTTCTCTCTCACATGTTACTCTATAATATTAACCACACAAATGCTCCACAATGGTTCACACAATAATAATCTCCACTATCACAAGTACACCACCACGTGCACCATAGGCTATCTTGTGGCCACCCACACCACGCTCTCTCTCTCCATCACCTGTATATTCTCCTCCCACAAATAATACTCATCAATATATTCACATAATTATCTCACCACTTCCCTTGTATAACACCTCACACTGTGTGACCACACTGCTCTCCCAAAAATCACCACGTGTCTCCTCCAACACGCCCACCCAAGCAGAAACACAGATCAGCTCCTCACACGCCGCCAGCCACCAGGAGAGAGAGAAGCCAAGCACTCTCCCCTCGTACATACATATCTCTCACTAACGGGATCACAATACAACAACATAACCTTACATGTTAACCCTTAACAACTTCACAAATATTAATTCATTTCTACATTCTCCAAAGATAAACTCCAACACAATATACAATCACATTATACAATAATAAACATAATATTCATTACATTCATGATACACAACAAAAGAAAACGTACTGTATGAAATAAGGGATAACTCCTCGTAACAATATATATATATATATATATATATATATATATATATATATATATAACACACATATATATATATATATATATATATATCCCATTGGATCCCAGGGTTCCTGGGCGAGACACTGCACTGGAAGGATCCTAAGCGTACCGCCCTCCGCCTATCGGCTCATAGTCGCGAAGCTCATAGGTCCTTACCCTTGGGTTCCCTACTCTATTCAGATTTGAAAATTCCCAGTTCTGTCCAGTACTCTGGACACCGGGCTCCAATGGGATAAAGAGAGAGAGAGAGAGAGAGAGAGAGAGAGTGAGTCTCTGTGGTACAGTGGTACAGTGTGCGTTTCGCACGCTCGTGAGCGCGGGTTCGCCTCCCGCCAGAGTTGTAAAAACTTTGGGAAGCGTTCACCAAGCCACTTGCTGCTTTGGCAGACACAAGGGGTGCTGTGGTTGAACCAGTGTCGCATACTAGTATGCTTGTACCCAAGCCGGGACGATTACACTTGGTTCACAAACTACACACACATCCAAAGCCACTACAACATTACAATCACACTCACAAGCACTTCTCACATTACATACAGTCTATACCAGACAGCCTAAGCCACTGGGTAGAGATACATTGGCTGTATCGTCCCTGCTTCGGTAGGGATAGGCCGGTCTTGCAGTGAACCTCAACGGCTGATGATTTTGATGATATATATATATATATATATATATATATATATATATATATATATATATATATATATATATATATATATATATATATTGTTACGGAACAGAGAAAGATAATGTACACTTTAAGTGAGAATACTAAAAATCACTACTGTCCCGTAAAGTTCCAGGTTCAAAACAAAAGAGTTAGGTAAAATTACAAGTTAAAGTTTAATGCTCAAACTAACAACAAAACATTCAGGACTCATAAGGATAATGTAATGGCAAAAAACAGGTTAAATATATGGTTAACTGCAATAGCCTCTATTAACACGAAATTAGCACGAGTAAATTTATCTAAGTCAGCCCTGATAAAATGAAAATACCAGATAATACTCAGTGAATGCAAGGTATATTATTACAGATACAAAATATTATGAACAATGGCTGACATGAAACTTTACATTAATCACAAAAACCTTACTAGGCCTAAGAATTAACACCTTACGCTACACAGTACAAGAAAAAATGCAACAACACTTATACTCAAATTACACAGCTGCTAGATGGTTAGAGACTTCCTGAGCACTCACAATGATAACAACTGTACAGGGGAGGACAGAGATGTGAATAAAATGAGGAGTAGATCTAAGTGGCAACTAATGTAGAGACTGAGCTCATTATATAGGGGCCGGCAGAGCTTGATACAACTTGTAAGAAGGACGCGCAAATGAAGCCATGGGGACAAAGAGTTTACAATCCTGCTCTGAACAACAGAAAGAACGACTTGCTTTACTATAAGGGTAGAAGGGGGGAGTGAGGTAGAACACGCTCGTGATCAAACATGCAGCATACTGTACGTTAGAATTACACAAAGGATGATGAAATCATAGGCTATGTAACACCTCCCCACAAAGAAAAAGAAATTTACAAAGGAAATTTCTTTTTACTCTAAAACAATCTGTCTAAAGTCTAGATAAGCAATCTGCAATAACATTTTCTTTCCCCTTGACATGTTGTATGTCTAATGAATACTCCTGAAGAAGTAGACTCCATCTTGTCAATCTCTGATTTTTATCTTTAAACTTACTGAGGAATTTCAGTGGGTTATGATCGGTATAAATGACTATGGGGTCAAAACCAGAACACAAATAAAATGAAAAATGCTGTCAACCCAAAATCAAGGCCAAAAGCTCTTTCTCAATAGTTCAGTAGTTCTTTTGAGGTGGAGTGAACTTCTTACTGTAATAAGATACAGGGTGTTCAATACCCTGATCATCCTCTTGCAGTAAACCAGCCCCAGCTCCTGTATCACTTGCATCAACAGCCATCTTAAAAGGCTTAGCAAAATTTGGAGTAGCGAGCACTGGCTGACTTAAAAGGATAGCTTTAAGTTTGCTGAAAGAGGATTCACAGTTATCGGTCCAGACAAATTTAACTCCCTTTTTCAGTAGGTCTGTAAGTGGTGATACAAGAATTGAAAAGTTAAGAACAAATCTCCTGTAATAACCTACCATTCCCAAAAATCTTTGTAGCTCTTTCCTACTTTTAGATCTGGGAAGATCACTTATAACCTGAACCTTAGCTCTTGGTGGTGCAACATGTCCATCACCAATTACGTACCCTAGGTACTGAACTTTAGCTTGACCAAACTCACAATTTGATAAATTAGCTACAAGATTAGCCTGAACCAAACGCTCAAGAAATTCACTGACATGGCATAGGTGATCTTCCCAGCTGTCACTGAAGCTCAATACATCATCAATATACAGTAAACAACACACCCTGCCAAACCCTCTGTTACAACATTCATGAGCTTCTGAAATGTGGCTGGTGCATTCTTCATACCATATGGCATTACAGAACATGCAAAAGTCTTTCCTAGTGTTACAAAACATGAGATCTCCCTAGCACGTTCAGTCATAGGTACTTGCCAGTATCCCTTTAACAAATCAAACTTACTTATGTACCTAGCCTTTCCAATCTTGTCTATGCAATCTTCCACGTGAGGGAGAGGGTAAGTGTCTGTTTTGGTTATCTGATTAACACGTCTGTAGTCGATGCAAAGCCGCTGTGACTCACCTGGCTTAGGGACTAGAGTGACAGGAGAACTCCACTCGCTCTGACAGGGCTCAATCATCTTGTGGTCCAACAGGTAGCCAAGCTCCTTCTGGATGAGAGGAACTTTCACTGGGTTGACACGGTAAGGAGGCAGGTTAATTGGCTTTGCGTCTCCAACATCGACATCATGCATCAACACAGTGGTTCTTCCTGGAGTGGCACGGAACACTTGCGGGTACTCCTGCAGTAATGCCAAAAACTCCTGCCTTTCCTTGGGAGCTAGATGAGAAAGCTTAGTCTGGAGATCATTCATGATATCAGGATTCTTCCCCAAACTATCACTCAGGCTCATGCTACATGAGAGCATTTCACTTGCAGACTCGGGTGGAACAGCTACAGTGCAGACTGGGTTATTTTCGTCCCGCCTGTGATATAACTTTAGCATGTTGATGTGACAAAGTTGCTTGTTCTTTCTACAATCTGGTGTGGCGATGACATAGTTGACATCACTGAGTTTCTTCTCCACGAAATAAGGACCACTAAACTTGGCTTGAAGAGGTTGCCCATGAACCGGTAGCAGAATCAAAACCTGATCTCCTGGCTGAAAGTGGCGTAACCTGGACTTCTTATCATACCAAGTCTTCATCTTCTCCTGAGCAGCTCCTAAATTCTCTCTCGCCAGCTGTAAAGCAGTGGACAGCCGATCTTTGAACTTCATCACATACTCCAGCAGGTTGACGTCATCTTCCTCAGACAGCCAGCATTCCTTGAGTAGCTTAACCCCTACACCGCGGGCTTGTTTACCAATGACTTGAGTGTCCCGCGGGGTTATTTGGGCTCCGACAGACTCTCAAAAATTATTTGCCAAAAATCAGTTATTAGTCCTAGAATAATAAAATTACATATGCTTATGGCACATACCTTCAGCTTTCTCCTGGAATGATTGTTGAGCCTTCGTCGGTTACCGTAGGACTTGTGGAGACCTCTGAAGTAGGGTAACGAAGTCTCCACTGTACACTTCCCGACAACCCGTAATATGATTACCACAGCCAGATACAAACACTATAATCACTATTCTACAATTTTCAAGTAGTTTGGGATCCATACTAAAAAAAAAAAACACTGTGAAAGCAATGGAAATTACGAGCGCGTCTGATCGTCGCACTGGCACTAGTTTGCTCTTGGTACTCTGTCATTTATTATTCATAAAACCCCTCACACTTTATATTTCTATTACTATATAACACTTATATATAACTACAGTCTTTATCCATAAGTTTCCTTCAGTAGCATTAGTTTATTGTCACTGTAGGGATTCAATTTCTTTCAGTAAAATACGTAGCATTCACTTTCTCGTCCTGTATACTGGCATTGATAGTGAATGTCACTTTCATCTTCACTCTCATAACTCATAGCATTCAGACATGCTAGAGTGAAACTTTCACTTTCATTTCTCCTAGGGTATATACTCGTATTCTTATAATACTACTCATTTACATTTCTATTTACGTTCCCTATTTTATTTACGTTATTTACATTTCTATTTTATTTACACTGTGTTATGCACTGTCACTTGAAGTAACTTATAAAACTATTTTCCATTGTTCACGTATATTTACATTCATTACTTTCACTTGCTCTTTACACATTATTTACACATTATTTACAATTCCACTTGCACTGTTTTACTCAATAGAAAGATCGTAGTCACTCTTTTATCAATTGTCAGCCCTTTACCTCTTTCCACACGAGGTTTAGTATGGGGTAAAGGTCACAGGGCCCTTTGCATGGGGGTGAAAAAAGGCCTTGAAGTCAGCAAGAAGAAACATACGTACCCTCGCTTCGGAAGATGAGAGTAAACTGATAATGGAGGGCCGGGGTGGAGGCCTGCTTAGGGGTTATTCAGAGCTACCAATGTTAGGTCTTGAAACAGCTATGTCTAGCACTAAAATGATTGGTAGGAAATCTAGACAATACATTATAAATTAGGTAGTTCCAGGTGAATGTAAATATCACTTAGGCTTCTCCCTTCCCTCCTTACATTTATATTTATTACGAAAATAGATTAGAGGCCTACTTAGGAGATATTCAGAGCTACCAATGTTAGCTCTTGAAACAGCTTTGTCTAGCACTGAAATGATTGGCAGGAAATCTAGACAATACATTATAAATTAGGTAGTTCCAGGTGAATGTAAATATCACTTAGGCTTCTCCCTTCCCTCCTTACATGTATATTTATTACGAAAATAGATTATACGGCATATTTCAAGGGGAAAAAAAACAGCGAAAATTAGCGAATGAGTGCACGTGAGGTGTTGTCAGGTGATAATTAGCCAATTCCAGGTGTATGGCACTCTCACTTACCTTTTTTCTTTCTTGTATATATTATTTGGTATAAGAATAGGACATAGGGCTTATTTCAATGGATGAAATCAGTGAAAAATTCCAGGGAAGATTTACTTAGCGTAGCACGGCCGGGCAGGCGAGAGGATAGGGTAATGGAGGGGGGGTAGGGAGGGGAGTCAAGAACGGGGAGAAATGGCTAAATTGTCAACAATGGATGGGAGTACAGATGAGATTAGGAGTGCTGACTAGTGTTGGACATTGGCAGTACTGATAGATGATACAAGCCCCCACTTGGAAGCCCGGGTGAATTCAAATTAACACAGAATCACAAAAGCGACGCCCCGCGGTATGATCCCTTGCTCCCAAGTGTCACGAAAGTGATGCCCCGCGGTTAAGGGGTTAAGGGGTCCTCTTACTTCATGGTCAAACAGTAGTTCAAAAGGTGAGAAGCCCAGTGGTTCATTTGGAGATTCTCTTGGGGGAGGCGGTGGCTGAATCGGTAGAGAGGCGGCTTGCGGTCCTAATGGACCCAGGATCGAATCCCGGCTGGGGCAGGGAACAGTTTAAGGATTTGAATTTCCTAAAAGCAGTCTTTCTTGATCTACCAGATGACCCGCCGACATGTCGTAAAAATACCCCCGCTAATACCTATACACCAGTCCTGTATGAGACAGCCCTAGCATGTATTTAATATGGACGGTGGGTGTTAGCGCCGAAGTGGTGACATGTGGAGGTGTAGGAGGACTACTGGGCCTTGGGATAGGCAACTGCCCCCAAGAAATCGGCCCTGAGCCTTTGCCCAGAGTCGGGCACATAAAAAAAAAAAAAAAAAACACAATGAATGGAAGACCTTTATCCCAGTCTTTCTGATGTTCCAAACAGTATTTCTTGAGCATCGATTTGAGTGTTTGATGATATCTCTCCAACGCTCCTTGGGTCTGGGGATGGTAAGCTGAAGACGTGATCTGGTGATGCCCAACTCTTTCAGAGACTGCTTGAAAACATTTGACATGAAATTACTTCCCCGGTTTGACCGTACCTCCTTGGGCAGACCAAACTTTGTGAAGAACCCTAGCATTTCATTAACCACGTTCTTTGCTGAGATATTTCTAAGTGGAATGGCTTCAGGATAACGAGTAGCCATATCAATCAGGGTCAACACATAAGAAAATCCTGAAGAAGTCTTAGGAAGAGGGCCCACAAAATCCACCAACACACGGGTGAATGGCGCCTCAAAAGGAGGAATGGGAACTAGAGGTGCAACCTTTTCAGTCTGATTACACTTCCCCACAACTTGACAGGTGTGACAAGACTTACAATACCAGGAAACATCCCTGAAGATATCTGGCCAGTAGAAGTGTTTCAAAATGCGTGCCACAGTCTTCCTCACTCCAAGGTGTCCTGCCAAGCTGGAATCATGAGCCACTCTAATGATATCCTGCCTACAAACACGAGGGATGACAAGTTGATGTACAACCTCCCATTCACAGTCGGCTGATGCTGTTGGGGGTCTCCACTTCCTCATAAGTACTCCTGACTTTATATAATAACAAGTAGAAGCACCAGCTGACTCTTCCTCACTGCAAGCAGAGTTAGCTAGACCTTTCAACTCAGGGTCAGCAACCTGCAACTCAACCAACTCTTGACGAGACAAATTATCAACACTACGGGGTACTGCCTCATCTGGTGAGTGGTCCAAATTAGCAAGAAAAGTGTCAGCTAGGATAACATCATCATCACCATTATCCTCTACGTCACCAGTAACTTTAGACTTAGCCCTAGTGACAGCACATGCAGGGAACACATCAGGGACATCACAATCCTGGGCCGCAGCCACTGGCTCACTAGACAACTGAGGAGCTGGACACACTTGACTTCCACCAATATCATTTCCAAGTAAGAAAGTTACACCTGACATTGGGAGTGTCTCAACCAACCCAACCGTAACTGAACCATTAACAAAACCAGACTCTAAATTCACTCTGCACAGAGGGACAGAGAAGTAATTATTCCCTACACCTTGTAAGATTACCGTTTCATCAGAGGAATTAACATTACAGCCTATAACACTGGTCAGCATAAGGGATTGGCATGCACCTGTATCATGATATATTTTAACTGACTTCCTGTCATTACTGTCCAGAGGACTGAGAAAACCATCAGACAGGAAACTAGCACATGAACTCTTGAGAGTGTCACCCACGTTACTGCTCAAAAGATGAGTTCCATCATGAGAATTTAATTTACCCCTCAAAGCAGGTTCAGTTAACTCAGTTAAAGAATTCTGGGAACTCTCAAGGGTGGACACTAGGCCAATTGACTGAATATTTAAAGACTCCTTTTTGTTCACATCACGCTGTCTCCTGAAACATTTCTCCGTAGTATGACCAAGCTTACTACAATAAGTACATTTACTTTTCTGAAATCTAGAGTTGGAGCTGGTATTTACTTCCTGAGAAACATCATCTTTATTCTCTTTCCTGTTACCTGTACTCTGTGTAAAGGCAACATACTCTCAGCTTTCCCTTTTTCTCTAGAATATCTCTTGTGAGTGAGAACATATTCATCAGCTAAAACTGCAGCATCAGACAAATTATCTATTCTTTTCTCATCAAGATATAGGCTTACATCTTTATAAATACACCTTTTGAAGTCCTCCAGCAAAATCAACTGCTTAAATTTACCAAAATCAGAATCCACATTCTTAGAATTTAACCACTGCTCTAACAGATCTTCTTTGATTTTTGCATACTCAACATGGGATTGCTTATCTTGCTTATAAGTTGTCCTAAATTTTACTCTATAGGCTTCAGGAACAAGCTCATAGGCCTTAAGAATCAACCTCTTAACTACATCATAATTATCAGATTGATCCTGAGGCAAAGATGCATAAGTTACTTGAGCTTTACCGGTGAGAACAGTTTGAAGGAGTACTGGCCAATACTTTTTTGGCCAATTAAAACCTGTAGCTACCCTCTCAAACAACTGAAAATACTTTGTTCGATCAGATTCATTAAAAGGAGGGACAAGTTTAACATTTTTAGCCACATCAAAATCATCAGAGCTAGATGATCCAGTTCCACCTTGTTTTATGCGATACTCATGGTCTGCCTGAATCCTAGCAATTTCAATTTGTGCCTCCTGAATACGAGCCTGAGACTCAGCCTCCTTAGCACGTGCCTGAAACTCAGCCTCCTTAGCATTTGCCTGAAATTCAGCCTCCATAACACGAGCCTCCTGCAGGGCTAGCTGTAACTTAGCTAATTCAATCTGCATTTGCTCATTTGAAGGAGTTACATTAAACAAGCTTTCATTAATCATGTCAACATTTTGATCTTTAGAATGATGAGAGCGAACAGCAATTCCCAATTGTTGAGCAACAAGCTTAAGTTCATTCTTTGTTCTGTTTTCTACATCACACACTCTTTGCACATTTGACAAAAAATCTTTGGCTTCATCAAGCGTAGTAATAGTAGACATCATGAATAAATTACAGTCACAAAATATCAGGCAATATCCTTATGATAATATCCTGAATATCCTGATAAGAGGTCGCCAAATTTATTTTACGGAACAGAGAAAGATAATGTACACTTTAAGTGAGAATACTAAAAATCACTACTGTCCCGTAAAGTTCCAGGTTCAAAACAAAAGAGTTAGGTAAAATTACAAGTTAAAGTTTAATGCTCAAACTAACAACAAAACATTCAGGACTCATAAGGATAATGTAATGGCAAAAAACAAGTTAAATATATGGTTAACTTCAATAGCCTCTATTAACACGAAATTAGCACGAGTAAATTTATCTAAGTCAGCCCTGATAAAATGATAATACCAGATAATACTCAGTGAATGCAAGATATATTATTACAGATACAAAATATTATGAACAATGGCTGACATGAAACTTTACATTAATCACAAAAACCTTACTAGGCCTAAGAATTAACACCTTACACTACACAGTACAAGAAAAAATGCAACAACACTTATACTCAAATTACACAGCTGCTAGATGGTTGCAGACTTCCTGAGCACTCACAATAATAACAACTGTACAGGGGAGGACAGAGATGTGAACAAAATGAGGAGTAGATCTACTGTAAGTGGCAATTAATGTAGAGACTGAGCTCATTATACAGGGGCCGGCAGAGCTTGATACAACTTGTAAGAAGGACGCGCAAATGAAGCCATGGGGACAAAGAGTTTACAATCCTGCTCTGAACAACAGAAAGAACGACTTGCTTTACTATAAGGGTAGAAGGGGGGAGTGAGGTAGAACACGCTCGTGATCAAACATGCAGCATACTGTACGTTAGAATTACACAAAGGATGATGAAATCATAGGCTATGTAACAATATATATATAGATAGATAGATAGATAGATAGAGATCTATATCTATCTATCTATACATAAATGAGTCACGTTGTTTGTTTGTTTATTTGTCCTTCAATCACGCCGAAACCAAGGGCCAGAGACCGCAGACTCATATATACTTCTGAATCAGGGTGGCCCAGTGATGGTTTTACGGGGGTCAAAATTCGGATCTGGGATATATGAGGTCAACGGTAGTGTGTTCCCCTTTTTGGCCCTGGCTACGCTGGGTACGCAGGCAGCCCAGTGTTTGGCATGGAGACTCACATGATCTCTAGTTCGGACGTAGGCTATGTGAGGTTGACCTCTGAAGTCATTTGAGGTCACCGGTCGGATGTCATTTGAGGGTACCGGTAATTAACGCTCGAACGACTAGACCCAGCAGCCCAAATTCTGGCATAGAGACTGAAATGACCTCCACTTTGGACTGTGTGTGTGTGTGTGTGTGTGTGTGTGTGTCAGAGAGAGAGAGAGAGGAAAAAAAAAAAGTGAACATGCATCTAGTTAGTAGTAAAAATAATTAGTATCATTCCGAGGTAAGTGGCGCTTGGATGGATACCATCACAATTCGACATAGTATTGTATGGTATGGTAATGAGTATTATGTGCTGGCATTGTATATTATGCCTGCAGATATGGTCATTACAAGGGCAGATGACCAAATGTGTGGAAGTACTCGAAACCCGGCGTCACATTGAACAGAAAATGGCTATTACATTAGCCATTTTTGCTAATCGAATGATCAGCATTCAGCAGGGTTAATCTCTCAGTAGATGGTTTGTTGCTGCGATGAGTAATTTACTCAAATGGCCTAATTATATGTTTTCAGTTATTTTAAATGTGCATAAAATATTCCATTCGAGCATGCAACAAGTACTTTTAAAAGCGGCTCCCATAAATGGCTAACATGTTACCCGTTTCAACCCAAGGCAAATCCACCTTAACTACCGTACAGTATATACGTGAATAAGGCACGCAACGCAGGCAAAGTGGCCGACCGTCAATCGCATCACCTTCGCCAGCACCACTACCACTCCTTACGTTCTGTTGGTGCTATTCCGATTCTCATTATTGGTGGCTGCTGATGCTCTGATCTTCATCTACCCCTTACTCTTCGATTCCCAGTGACACAGCTTCTTTTTCAGTGACATCGTATATATGCAGTGGGAATCTCTGAGGTCTTTTGATGGATGGACACACTTTTCGTACTCATTTTTGCTACCACCGGACTTTTTTTTTTTTTTTTTTTCACATGGGTTTGAATGTTTTAGTAGCGAATGTTACATTGAAATCTAAGTGTAACTACCCTCGTTTGAAAAATCTTTTTGAAGGAGAATACTGTCGTCTGGAGAATGAAAAAAACTATGAGTGACACTATCGGACTGAATGAATAAATTTCCTAAGTGCAAGTCGTTTAACGTGCGAGCAATGTTACCATATCTAGCGTAATTTTATTCTTTTAGCATAATTTTGATAAAATTTTCGAGTCTGGAATATTTTTTAGCATATTAGAAGTTTTAGCATAATTCTAGCATAATTTAGAATGGAATGGAATAATTTTGGAATAATTTTATAAAAGCTATAAATCAGAGAGAGAGAGTGAGAGAGAGAGAGAGAGAGAGAGAGTTGGGCGGGCAGCTGATTGGCGAATGAATGTTGCCATACTGGTACCCTAAGAACGATATTATGAGAGTACTCTGTAGCTCAGCCAACCGTCTAAGAGACACCATGAGGCAGTTGACTGCCATACTTTGATTTATTTTTTTAATTAAAAACACAAGTTAAACCAGTAGTGGAGTACCACTCCATGCAGTAATGTAGCTTTTTCACAATGTCGAGTAAGAGGAAGAAAGTTTGTCATGAGGATCCAGGACCTAGTATTTCAAAAGCTTCATTTGGCACTGATTCCTAGAGTAGCAGTGACCATGATTCTGACATACCTGAGATGAAAAAAGCTAGTAAAAAAAAGTTACAACAAAATTTTTTGCCCAGAATGGCTGGCTGAAAGTGGATTCAGAGAGTGACTCACCAGAGTCAGGAAAAACGAAGCTTTTTGCATGTGGTGCAATGTTTTTATTCAACCAAAGTTATGTGTCATCAAGGCTCACTTTGATCATAGCCACGAGAGAGAGAGAGAAAGTGAGAGAGAGAGAGAGAGTAATATATTCCCGCGTAGGGTTCATTTAAATATTTTCATAGTAAACAGAATACATAATTAATATGTAACATGAAGAAATATAGAATTTTATCATTTAGCTTCAAGTTAGCATAATTTATTTTTTATTTGGAATAAATTTGCTCAATCTAGCATAATTTTTTCATTGCCCTAGCATAATTTCGTTGTTCGGAAATGGCAACACTGCGTACGAGCCTTTTAATGTGTTCTGATGCCGTAAGAGCTTACAAACATCAATTATGGTGAAAATAAAGTTTATAACTAATGAATATAAGTTTTGCATACTAACGAATCAGCAAGTGATGACCACACTGAACTCGATTCTAATGTAAAGGGTATCCCGTGAGATTTTTGAGAAATTAAAGGTTAGTCTAAGGAAAATTTTGATATAAAAATATACCGTATATGCTCTATCAACAATGATCCATTTCTCAACTGTAAGATATACAATTACTGAGGACTTTATGAACGAAACTGATGTCCCCAATAATTCACTCATAACGTCATCAGTAACCGTAGCTCCGTAACCGATGTGATTTCTACGCATAATGATGTTGCATTGCTTTCTCAATATTGACCCTAAAACAACGTCCTGAACAATAAATCTCTCATGGGGCATCCCTTACTGTACTGTAAACGATTTATTTGGGTAAAGGAAATGCCACGCAGCCATGTAGTTAACAAATAATTTGCCTGGTATTTCTCCGTTATTTACCAAACTACTTCGGCGTTTGCTAAAAGCTTTTACACGTCGACATGAAATATTAAGTGTGGCGAACCTTCTTCACATAGTCTAGGTAAATCAGCGTCCACTTTCGTTGCCTGGTTTATTTTCTCCTTGATGGTGGGTTATCCAATTTTACGGTCCTCACAGTTCACTTCTGTCAGGGCTAGAGGCATCCCCCCCCCCACTGATATTCAGGTCCTCACATATACTTTTCATTTTTCCCCAGACCAACCTACGACGTACTATCAACAAAAGTAACATTAAAGTACAACCAACACAACACCCAAATGTGGAACTAGTGAATGCCTGCAAAATTTTTGGAAATCTCGCCTTGCTGCTGATTAAGCAGTCTGCATACCGTTTAAAAGCCCACAATGACCCATTTTGACCAAAAAGTCGAAAAAAATATATATATATATTTTTTGCACATTTACCTGCGTCGTGATTCCCAACGACTTGGCACTGCGGCGTGCAGTCACTAGAAATTTTGGGTCGTATTTTTCTGAGACTCCCAAGCCTCGCCCAGAAGCAGTGCAGAAAGAATTAGGTCGATAACTATTACCGATCTCGTGAAAGACACTAACAATCGCACATACAGACACACACATACACAGCTTTACTTTGTTATTTTCATAATTACAGTGATACTGCTGGTCGACAGGGAAACGAGTTGTTCGTGGCCGCCCCTTAAGGGATTAAGAGGTTTGTCTGTAGATTGATAGAGAGATACTACAACCCCGTCTAAACGGTACCACCACATGTAGTAAACAACAAGAGTAGTAACATCAACAATGTCAACAACAAAAACAACAACACTGTAGCTCGAAGTCATTGAACAAATTTACAATTCTTTCTGTTAGTAAAATGAACTTTTCGAAAGATGAAAATATAGTTCCTCGTTAGTGATCTTGCGTCTCCTTTAGATAACCGGTGTGAGTTTGTTAATCTACCTAGAGCGTGATATTAACCTAATGTGACTGCATCTAACCTAGTCTGATGTTAACAAAACCCAGTCATACAAATTAACAGCGTAACTTACCCTAACCCTAAACCAATCCAACTAAGCCAAATGTAGGCTAACCTAGCCTAATGTATTCCATTAAGTAATCTCTCTCTCTCCTCGGAACTCAGAAGTCAATGAGATACAGCAAGGGAAAGAGGTGGAAAAACACGGGTGAAATAGAAACTTGCTTTATTTCCCGACTAGTTTGGCCAGTGGCTTCAACAGGGGTATTAAAGAAGCTCACGGACTTACTGAAAGTATATAGAGAAAACGTGCATTGTGTGCTGCTGACTGCCGGTCGATGCCGGCATGTGTTCGGCTGCATCTGCCTCAGGTGTGTGGTTGGCCCTACCTCGTCTTACATGTACTCTTCATGTGGCTGCCACGTGAGGTGCCGTTTCCGATTTGATTCCGGGACTGCTAAATACTTGATCTTTTTCGCATCACTTTTGTTATCTACCTACTTAAAACACTGCTGCACACAGAACATAACACTGTCATTGTTACATGTCAGAGAGTAGGAGACGGGATGAACCGAAAAAAAAAGTGGAGTATAATGGATGAAAATAGCATATTGTGCAAAATGCGTGCAACCTGTGTGATCACAATTATTACAGGGAGACGAACAGAGGCTTTGAAGTAAGATTTAAAAAAAAAAAAAAAAAAAGGCAGATGTAAGATATCATCGTCTCACCAGTGCGTTAGAGAACCACATAGATGAAAAAGGTCACCCGCCACAGTGGAACAGTGGCTCAGTGCTAAAGAAAGGACTCACTACACAATGGGATCCACGCCTTGTTTATCACAACCAGCAAAAACATCACATAAAAGACCTGTGATATGGTGTGGTCGAGGAGCGTAGCCCACGTGGTGGCCGTGTGGAGAGGACATGGGAGGCAGGTAGGACCAAGGTCGATAGGAAAAACATGGCGGCATCGATCGGCAGTCGACAGAGCACGATCCACGTTTTCTGTATATTATCATCATCATCATCATCATTATCATCATCTTGACCTCCTTTCCCTCCCTAGGGCAGGATGAGGAGTAGCAACGTCCAGACAGTTCCAGTTTCCCCAATCCATTGGGCCACGTTTCCATTCACTCATCATTCAAGCCCCCGGAATCCTGGCCATCTCTGATATAAGTCCAATAATTCCTTGAGCTTCTTTAGTGCCCCTGAAGAAAGCATTGGCAAAGCTATTTCACCTGTAATTTCTTTCACATCCTTCCCACAATTGTCAAAATGCCACTGCAGTGGGATATAGCTTAATGGTGGCCCTGGAAAATTTGTGTGATTAGTGAAGAAATTCCAGCACATTTTTCCTGTAGGTTCTGTGTCTTCATGGTAGGATTTCTACTTTGATGTTTTCTTTCTTTTTATGTTTTTGGGTCTTACTTACCCCAGACATAATTGTGGTAAGTAGGTTCATGATAGTGAAGATGATGATTGCTACAAGGCACATGCCGAACCTGTAAATACTCGTTTCGTAATATTCTGATGCCGAAAGCTTCAGCTGTTGATTGCTGCGCAGCATTAGTTGCGAACAGTTAAATTAAAGATAGAAGCTACTAGGGAAATAAACAGCATTTACATAAATAGACACAGCTCACAATAACGTCCTTCCTGTAACTGAGTCCTAACACTTGATTTGGCATATTTTTAATTTGATCGCATCTTACTTTGCCTTTTTAATCTGATTTTGTTCCTAAGCTGTAGGTAGTAGCTCGTGGTATATTTACCATTAACCACCTCAGTCAGATGAAGTATGTTTTCATTTTACTCATTACTCTCTCCAGACAATCTTAGTCAGCCTTGGAGGCTTGGAGAGAATCTTGAACTGGAAATGTTAGATGAAGGCTTCACTTACCCCTGAATAAATAAAAACGTGTGAAGGCAACAAAACTCAACAAAACACGTCATCGGAGTGAACGAGTTAAGTATAAATCAAAAGAAGTGGTTATCAACGGAAACCGTACGAAAAATAAATGAAGCTAATGACAGCTGATGCTCTGTATTCGTTATTATACAAGGTGTGTGTGTGTGTGTGTGTGTGTGTGTGTGTGTGTGTGTGTGTGTGTGTGTGTCAAATGTTTTTTGTCGGAAACGATAATTATGAAGTTTAGCCAGACATCAAGTGAGGAAGGAGTTGCCTAAAGTTTACAGATGACACTACACAAGGTGACGCTTGATCCGGAAGAGCACACCAAACGCTGACAGAAACACAACGGTACTTAATTTTTCAAATGTGGTACCTTTTTATGACCTTTTATCCCCTCACTACGGTTTTATTCTTGACGCTGTTAGATAATAGTATTAATTTTCAATGTAATTTCTAGTAGGCTAGTGGCGGAGTAAATGAAAGCTATATCTAACCCCCCTTCATTTGCAAAGTCTCTCCTAACCTGAAGAAAATATTTTGATGTAGCATGAATAATATAAATTATCGTTGCTGTATTGAAGGTGTAAAAAAACAAATTCACAGGATCTCATACTTTTTAGATTTGTGAGACTCAACATTTTATTGTAATATTAGATTGCGACTGACAAATGAAAGAATATCGTATCGCAGGGCGTTAGAAACTTGAGTGCAAATCAGGACGAGAAGGTGTGATGGTGTGAAGTGGGATAAGGCAGTTTAAAGTGTGGCATTGTGAGGTACGTTTGCAGAGTAATGTGAGGCAATGTGAGGTATATAATTATGTAGTGTGTCTGTACAAAGTGTGGCAGTGTGAAGTGTGGCAGTGTGAGGAGTGTTTATGAGGTGTATAAGAGCTACTGTATGGCTGAATGAAGTGAGCCAGTGTGAGCTGTAGCTGTGTGTGTGTGTGTGTGTGTGTGTGTGTGTGTGTGTGTGTGTGTGTGTGTGTGTGTGTGTGTGTGTGTAATGGCAATGTAAAGTATGGCAGTGTGAGAGGTTTGGCGGTTTAACGTTTGACAGTGTGAGACGTAGCAGAGCATGGAGTAACAGTAGGAGACATTGCACCATGAGCAGTAGCAGCGTGGAGTGTAGCAACGGGAGGTGTTGAGGTATGAGGTGTAGTTATGGGAGGTGTAGCTGTATGAGGTGTAGGAACTGGCGGTGTAATATCATGAGATGTAGCAATGGCAGATGTAGCAGTGGGGGGTGTTGCAGTGTGAAATGTCCGACGGGAGGTGTAGCAGTGTTAGGTGTGGCAATGGATGATTTAACTGTGGGAGGTGTAGCAGAGCGAGGTGAGGCAGTGTGAGATATAGCAGTGGGAGGTGTATCTGTACGAGGTGTAGCAGTGAGATGTGTAGCAATGGGAGGTGTAAATGTAGGAAGTGTATCCGTGGGAGATGTAGCAGTGGGAAGTGTAGTAGTGGGAGGAGTAGCAGTGGGAGATGTAGCAGTGCTGGGCGTGGCAGTGTGAAGTGTAACTGACTGGCACTGTAAAGAGCGGCAGCGTGAGTATGACAATGATGCGTGGTAGTATTGTACCAGTAAAGTGCGCTTTGTGAGCGCGTCACCAGAGAGCGAGAGTTTGTACATACAACTATAATCATAATTTCATCTTGGCGTAAACTGCCAACATTTCTTGCGAGGTAGTTTAACAATAACAGAAAAATGAGCTAAAATATTCCTTTCTCACGTTTCCACTCTCTCACGTTTTCTCTCTGGATATGCACCTAGCAAGGCCCCGTAACATTTATCACAGCGTTCTTTAAAGTTCTCTGCCCCCGGCTTGCCGTGTCAACGGACTGCGTCGGTAAATGCCTGGTTATTGATCGAACGATAAAACCCAGAAATGGGACGAATATCATTGCTGATCTCACCCTATAAACACAGAAAAAACGTTCATGTAAAATTGTGAGCGTAATATCCGGTATTAAATTGTCTAAATTCGTGCAAGAAATTATAACGTTACAACGTGAAATCTTTTTAATTCGATTTCATAGTGGAGCATATCAGTTGAAGCCCTCTGTACATTCCCATGGAAAGCTGAGATTCAAAGGAGTTTCTTTGGTCTCATAAGTAAATATGTAGCTTAAAACAAAATTTATTTAATGTATCTACTACTTGCTGGAAGAATTTCTTCCCCATTTCACGTAGTGGAAAAGTTATTAGCCTCAGATACCCACCGCTGTCAGGCCTTGTGGTGTCGGACTGGGCTGGATCGTGTCAGGCCGCTTATTTCTCAGCTGAACGTAAACATAGCTTCCTTACGCTTGCTCACTTCGCTTGTAATGATGATAGACATAATTACTTTTTTAATACCCAGATTCTGTATGAGTGTTCTCGCCTATAAAAGGCTGATGTGATCCAATTTTTCATGTGTACATTTCATCACTGCCTCCCACACTGGCCAGGTTAAATTAACCTACCATTGATCGCAACGTGACCAAACCACTTCAGTGTGCAGTACTAAATATTGCTACTGCAGCTGTGGTGATTATTAATTCCAGGCTTGTGACCTCATAAGAGGCAGTTAAAAAGGATGGTTCGTATATGAAATGATAATTCTGTCATAGATATAAGTGGCATGATTCTCTCTCTCTCTCTCTCTCTCTCTCTCTCTCTGTCAATACCACTGGAGTGCCACACCGCCATGCCGAAATCAGGTCTGATCTGGTGATGTGTGAAGGACACTAGCCTCCTTTCCTTCGTCACACCAGATTTTCACTGAATGTGACAGACCCTTTTTTTTCATCCCAATTTTATATGTATATTTGCCTGTGAGTATGCCACTCCCGGAACACAGAAAGAATCAATGGAGAGGATTATCATTATACTTTTATTGATGAAAAGATCGAATGTTGGTGACGTGCATCAACTTACAAGGATACAGTGGTAACTTTATGTGAACACCAATCAACACACCTTGACGGAGATGTCAGTGTACAGTGTATATATATATATATATATATATATATATATATATATATATATATATATATATATATATATATATTGTTACGGAACAGAGAAAGATAATGTACACTTTAAGTGAGAATACTATAAATCACTACTGTCCCGTAAAGTTCCAGGTTGAAAACAAAAGAGTTAGGTAAAATTACAAGTTAAAGTTTAATGCTCAAACTAACAACAAAACATTCAGGACTCATAAGGATAATGTAATGGCAAAAACAGGTTCAATATATGGTTAACTGCAATAGCCTCTATTAACACGAAATTAGCAGGAGTAAATTTATCTAAGTCAGCCCTGATAAAATGAAAATACTAGATAATACTCAGTGAATGCAAGATATATTATTACAGATACAAAATATTATTAATAATGGCTGACAGTAAAACTTTACATTAAGCACAAAAAGCCTACGAATTAACACCTTATGCTATACAGTACAAGAAAAAATGTAATAACACTTATACTCAAATTACACAGCTGCTAGATGGTTGGAGACTTCCTGAGCACTCACAATAATAACAACTGTACAGGGGAGGACAGAGATGTGAACAAAATGAGGAGTAGATCTAAGTGGCAATTAATGTAGAGACTGAGCTCATTATATAGGGGCCGGCAGAGCTTGATACAGCTTGTAAGAAGGACGCGCAAATGAAGCCATGGGGACAAAGAGTTGACAATCCTGCTCTGAACAACAGAAAGAACGACTTACTCTACTATAAGGGAGGAGGGGGGGAGTGAGGTAGAACACGCTCGTGATCAAACATGCAGCATACTGTACGTTAGAATTACACAAAGGATGATGAAATCATAGGCTATGTAACACCTCCCCACAAAGAAAAAGAAATTTACAAAGGAAATTTCTTATTACTCTAAAACAATCTGTCTAAAGTCTAGATAAGCAATCTGCAATAACATTTTCTTTCCCCTTGACATGTTGTATGTCTAATGAATACTCCTGAAGAAGTAGATTCCATCTTGTCAATCTCTGATTTTTATCTTTAAACTTACTAAGGAATTTCAGTGGGTTATGATCGGTATAAATGACTATGGGGTCAAAACCAGAACACAAATAAAATGAAAAATGCTGTAAACCCAAAATCAAGGCCAAAAGCTCTTTCTCAATAGTTGAGTAATTCTTTTGAGGTGGAGTGAACTTCTTACTGTAATAAGATACAGGGTGTTCAATACCCTGATCATCCTCTTGCAGCAAAACAGCCCCAGCTCCTGTATCACTTGCATCAACAGCCATCTTAAAAGACTTAGCAAAATTTGGAGTAGCGAGCACTGGCTGACTTAATAGGATAGCTTTAAGTTTGCAGAAAGAGGATTCACAGTTATCGGTCCAGACAAATTTAACTCCCTTTTTCAGTAGGTCTATAAGTGGTGATACAAGAATTGAAAAGTTAAGAACAAATCTCCTGTAATAACCTACCATTCCCAAAAATCTTTGTAGCTCTTTCCTACTTTTAGGTCTGGGAAGATCACTTATAACCTGAACCTTAGCTCCTGGTGGTGCAACATGTCCATCACCAATTACGTACCCAAGGTACTGAACTTTAGCTTGACCAAACTCACACTTTGATAAATTAGCTACAAGATTAGCCTGAACCAAATGCTCAAGAAATTTACTGACATGGCATAGGTGATCTTTCCAGTTGTCACTGAAGATTAAAACATCATCAATATAAACAACACACCCTGCCAAACCCTCTGTTACAACATTCATGAGCTGAAATGTGGCTGGTGCATTCTTCATACCATATGGCATTACAGAACATGCAAAAGTCTTTCCTAGTGTTACAAAACATGAGATTTCCCTAGCACGTTCAGTCATAGGTACTTGCCAGTATCCCTTTAACAAATCAAACTTATGTACCTGGCCTTTCCGATCTTGTCTATGCAATCTTCCGCGCGAGGGAGAGGGTAAGTGTCTGTTTTGGTTATCTTATTAACACGTCTGTAGTCAATGCAAAGCCACTGTGACCCCCCTGGCTTAGGGACCAGAGTGACATGAGAACTCCACTCGCTCTGACAGGGCTCAATCATCTTGTGGTCCAACAGGTAGCCAAGCTCCTTCTGGATGAGAGGAACTTTCACTGGGTTCACACGGTAAGGAGACAGTTTAATTGGCTTTGCGTCTCCATCATCGACATCCTGCATCAACACAGTGGTTCTTCCTGGAGTGGCACAGAACACTTGCGGGTACTCCTGCAGTAATGCCGAAAACTCCTGCCTTTCCTCGGGAGGTAGATGAGAAAGCTTAGTCTCGAGATCATTCATGATATCAGGATTCTTCCCCAAACTATCACTCAGGCTCATGCTGCATGGGAGAACTTCACTTGCAGACTCGGGTGGAACAGCTACAGGGCAGACTGGGTTATTTTCGTCCCGCCTGTGATATAACTTTAGCATGTTGATGTGAAAAAGTTGCTTGTTCTTTCTATGATCTGGTGTGGCGATGACATAGTTGACATCACTGAGTTTCTTCTCCACGAAATAAGGACCACTAAACTTGGCTTGAAGAAGTTGCCCATGCACTGGTAGCAGAATCAAAACCTGATCTCCTGGCTGAAAGTGGCGTAACCTGGACTTCTTATCATACCAAGTCTTCATCTTCTCCTGAGCAGCTCCTAAATTCTCTCTTGCCAGCTGTAAAGCAGTGGACAGCCGTTCTTTGAACTTCATCACATACTCCAGCAGGCTGACGTCATCTTCCTCCGACAGCCAGCATTCCTTGAGTAACTTAAGGGGTCCTCTTACTTCATGGCCAAACAGTAGTTCAAAGGGTGAGAAGCCCAGTGATTCATTTGGAGATTCTCTTGCGGCAAATACAACGAATGGAAGACCTTTATCCCAGTCTTTCTGATGTTCCAAACAGTATTTCTTGAGCATCGATTTGAGTGTTTGATGATATCTCTCCAACGCTCCTTGGGTCTGGGGATGGTAAGCTGAAGACGTGATCTGGGTGATGCCCAACTCTTTCAGAGACTGCTTGAAAACATTCGACATGAAATTACTTCCCTGGTCTGACTGTACCTCCTTGGGCAGACCAAACTTTGTGAAGAACCCTAGCATTTCCTTAACCACGTTCTTTGCTGAGATATTTCTAAGTGGAATGGCTTCAGGATAACGAGTAGCCATATCAATCATGGTCAACACATAAGAAAATCCTGAAGAAGTCTTAGGAAGAGGGCCCACAATATCCACCAACACACGGGTGAATGGCGCCTCAAAAGGAGGAATGGGAACTAGAGGTGCAACCTTTTCGGTCTGATTACACTTCCTCACAACTTGACAGGTGTGACAAGACTTACAATACCAGGAAACATCCCTGAAGATACCTGGCCAGTAGAAGTGTTTCAAAATGCGTGCCACAGTCTTCCTCACTCCAAGGTGTCCTGCCAAACTGGAATCATGAGCCACTCTAATGATATCCTGCTTACAAACACGAAGGATGACAACTTGATGTACAACCTCCCACTCACAGTCGGCTGATGCTGTTGGGGGTCTCCACTTCCTCATAAGTACTCCTCACTTTATATAATAACAAGTAGAAGCACCAGCTGACTCTTCCTCACTGCAAGCAGAGTTAGCTAGACCTTTCAACTCAGGGTCGGCAACCTGCAACTCAACCAACTCTTGACGAGACAAATTATCAACACTACGGGGTACTGCCTCATCTGGTGAGTGGTCCAAATTAGCAAGAAAAGTGTCAGCTAGGATAACATCATCATCATCATTATCCTCTAAATCACCAGTAACTTTAGACTTAGCCCTAGTGACAGCACATGCAGGGAACACATCAGGGACACCACAATCCTGGGCCGCAGCCACTGGTTCACTAGACAACTGAGGAGCTGGACACACTTGACTTCCACCAATATCATTTCCAAGTAAGAAAGTTACACCTGACACTGGGAGTGTCTCAACCAACCCAACCATAACGGAACCATTAACAAAACCAGACTCTAAATTCACTCTGCACAGAGGGACAGAGAAGTAATTATTCCCTACACCTTGTAAGATTACAGTTTCATCAGAGGAATTAACATTAGAGCCTAGAACACTGGTCAGCATAAGGGATTGGCAAGCACCTGTGTCACGATATATTTTAACTGATTTCTTGTCATTACTGTCCAGAGGACTGACAAAACCATCAGACAGGAAATTAGCACATGAACTCTTGAGAGTGTCACCCACGTTACTGCTCAAAAGAGGAGCTTCATCATGAGGATTTAATTTACCCCTCAAAGCAGGTTCAGTTAACTCAGTTAAAGAATTCTGGGAACTCTCAAGGGTGAACACTAGACCGATTGACTGAATATTTAAAGACTCCTTTTTGTTCACATCACGCTGTCTCCTGAAACATTTCTCCGTAGTATGACCAAGCTTACTACAATAAGTATATTTACTTTTCTGAAATCTAGAGGTGAAGCTGGTATTTACTTCCTGAGAAACATCATCTTTATTCTCTTTCCTGTTACCTGTACTCTGAGTAGAGGCAACGTACTTACTCTCAGCTTTCCCTTTTTCTTTAGAATATCTCTTGTGAGTGAGAACATATTCATCAGCTAAAACTGCAGCATCAGACAAATTATCTATTCTTCTCTCATCAAGATATAGGCTTACATCTTTATTAATAAACCTTTTGAAATCCTCCAGCAAAATCATCTGCTTAAATTTGTCAAAATCAGAATCCACATTCTTAGAATTTAACCACTGCTCTAACAGATCTTCTTTGATTTTTCCATACTCAACATGGGATTGCTTATCTTGCTTATAAGTTGTCCTAAATTTTACTCTATAGGCTTCAGGAACAAGCTCATAGGCCTTAAGAATCAAGCTCTTAACTACATCATAATTATCAGATTGATCCTGAGGCAAAGATGCATAAGTTACTTGAGCTTTACCGGTGAGAGCAGTTTGAAGGAGTACTGGCCAATACTTTTTGGGCCAATTAAAACCTGTAGCTACCCCCTCAAACAACTGAAAATACTTTGTTAAATCAGATTCATTAAAAGGAGGGACAAGTTTAACATTTTTAGCCACATCAAAATCATCAGAGCAAGATGATCCAGTTCCACATTGTTTCATGCGATACTCATGGTCTGCCTGAATCCTAGCAATTTCAACTTGTGCCTCAGCCTCCTTAGCACCGGCCTCCTGCAGGGCTAGCTGTAACTTAGCTAATTCAATCTGCGTTTGCTCATTTGGAGGAGTTACATTAAACAAGCTTTCATTAATCATGTCAACAATTTGATCTTTAGAATGATGAGAGCGAACAACAATTCCCAATTGTTGAGCAACAAGCTTAAGTTCATTCTTTGTTCTGTTTTCTACATCACACACTGTTTGCACATTTGACAAAAAATCTTTGGTTTCATCATGCGTAGTAATAGTAGACATCATGAATAAATCACAGTCACAAAATATCAAGCAATATCCTTATGATAATATTCTGAATATCCTGATAAGAGGTCGCCAAATTTATGTTACGGAACAGAGAAAGATAATGTACACTTTAAGTGAGAATACTAAAAATCACTACTGTCCCGTAAAGTTCCAGGTTGAAAACAAAAGAGTTAGGTAAAATTACAAGTTAAAGTTTAATGCTCAAACTAACAACAAAACATTCAGGACTCATAAGGATAATGTAATGGCAAAAACAGGTTCAATATATGGTTAACTGCAATAGCCTCTATTAACACGAAATTAGCAAGAGTAAATTTATCTAAGTCAGCCCTGATAAAATGAAAATACTAGATAATACTCAGTGAATGCAAGATATATTATTACAGATACAAAATATTATTAATAATGGCTGACAGTAAAACTTTACATTAAGCACAAAAAACCTCACTAGGCCTACGAATTAACACCTTATGCTATACAGTACATGAAAAAATGTAATAACACTTATACTCAAATTACACAGCTGCTAGATGGTTGGAGACTTCCTGAACACTCACAATAATAACAACTGTACAGGGGAGGACTGAGATGTGAGCGCGCGCGCTCTACTGAATGCTTGTTTTGAATGCATTGTCTTAATGGAGTGATCTGGTGATACAGCATCTGGTAAAAGTTCACTGTAGAATAATAATTTCGAAGCATCAAAGGAAGACCCTGATCGTATATCTCACAGTTTAAGTCCACACACACAAATCAGCATGCTCTACTGTGATATAATTATAATTTATCTTTACTGATATTTGTTACTCTCTTCTGAGAAAGTAGGATCACTGTGAAGGTATATGGACCTCAGAGTTCTTGTATGGATAATAATTACTCTGGTTTACAAAAAATTTGAGGCAAGCATGAAATTAGGTGTTCTAACCTAATTTTGGGATGCTGATTTCAGATTCGAAATCCGTTTTCACTCATCACCTCTAGTTTTTGAGATATACATGTATACATGTACGTAAATGTATACATATAGGCCTAGAACCAAAATATTAGCCAAAAATCCTATTTTCTTGGAACCTGGTTAAAAACGCGCGCTACAACAAGGTCAAACATGTGCATTATGCGGCTAGGAACGCCAGTAGCTTACTGGCGGTGAGAGGGGGTGGTTAGTGCTGTCAAGTACCAGCAGCACCAGTGGAGCCTCTGTGGGGACCTCAAGGTCATTCGGCTCATGGGTATGAAGTCGGGCTTCACGAAGTACTGCTGCTTTCTGTCTTGGGACAGTTGGGCTGTGTCCAAGCACTTCACGCAGAAGGACTGGGGGTCTAGGAGCACTTTCGTGCCAGGGAAACACAGTGTCCAAGAAAATCCTCTGATGGACATGAACAAGGTGCTTCTTCTCCCTCTTCATATCAAGCTTGGCCTTATGAAGAATTTCGTGAAGGCCATGGACAAGGATGGTGCTGCCTTCCAACACTTGTGCACTCTGTTCCCAGCTCTCAGTTCTGCTAACCTCAAGGAAGGCATCTTCGTCGGATCTCAGATCCGGGAAGTACTGAAGGATGAGGTATTCGAGGAGAAGCTCACCTTGAAGGAACTGAGAGCATGGGAAGCATTTAAGTCAGTCTGCCATGGCTTCCTTGGCAACACATGGGTATTAGATTGCCAAGAGCGTGTCGAGTTGTTGCAGGCTTATCAGGATATGGAGTGCCGAATGTTTCTCAAGATTCACTTTCTCCACTCCCACCTCAACTTCTTTCCCCAGAACATCGGAGCAATAAGTGACGAACATGGAGAAATGTTCCACCAAGATATTACTAAGATGGAGAGCAACTACCAAGGCAAGTGGAACCCCAGCATGATGGAGGATTTCTGCTGGATGCTCCTGCGCGTCATCCCAGAGGCAGTGTACACCAGATCGTCCAAAAAAACTCACTTCTGACTGTCTGTAGTACTATGATGTGTATATATGCTTATATCCAAGTAACAGTAATATTTACAATAGTTCTGTCAGTGTCCTGTGTCTGTTTTGTTTCGTTCTGTAATATGCCATTTTAATATATGATATAAACTCATATTATAAATACTGTATATGCATTATAATAAAAAAACGGGATATGTGAAAGCAAAAAAATACTTGAGGTGATAGAGCAAAACTGTTTAGAAAATTGAATTAAGCATATCAAAATTAGTCAAAAACACCTATTCACATGCTTGCCTCATTTTTTTTTTTTTTTTGTAAACCAGTGTAATCGGTAACGCACAGCATCAAAATGGCAACTTAAAATAAAAAATCACTTTATCCGTATTGACAACAGATTATGAGAATTACAGCCTGAGAGTAACTGTTATTTGGCCGATTTATCACTGTACAGTACAGGAATATGAGAGCATATTAGAATTACAGCATCGACTATAAGCTATAATTGTAACCAGACTTCATTTGTATTATGAGTAGCTAAGCATTAATAGCGTGGTACATAAAGTGACTGATACAGCTTGAGTGACGTGTGTGTGACACTAAAGATGTGTCTTGAGGTTGTGGATCAATCGGTAGAGAGGTCGCCTGTAGTCCTAACGGACCCCTGTTCAAATCCCAGCTGGGGCAAGGAACAGTTAATGGTTTTGAACTTCATAAAAAGTAGATTTTACTGATGTACCAGAAGACTGCCGACAAGTCGTAAAAACACCCTTGCTAATACCAACACACTAGTCCTGTATGAGACAGCCCTAGCATGGATTCAATATGGACGACAGTTGTTAGCGCCGAAGTGGTGACATGTGGAGATGTAGGAGGACTACTGGGTCTTGGGGACATGCCATGGGGAAAGGTCCTAAAGCCTTTGCCCAAAGTAGAACACATAAAAAAAAAGAAAAAGAAAAAAGGAAGAAACATGATAATGACCCCACCGCGCCCATGACACACCTTACCATCTTCAACCATGGCATCATTTTTTTTCGCCATCATCAGACTCTTTTGTAGTGTTTATGTAATTGACTTCTCTTAATGATGTGTGACAAGTAATATTAATTAAAACCTTCATAACTGTGATAAATACACATACATATACTTATACATATGCATAATGAAAGGAGACAAGTTATGTTAATTAATACCTTCGTAATTGTGATATATACATATACATATACAAACACACACACACACACACACACACACACACACATATATATATATATATATATATATATATATATATATATATATATATATATATATATATATATATTTATATTTATTTATATATATATATATATATATATATATATATATATATATATATATATATCAAATATACAGAGAGAGAGAGAGAGAGAGAGAGAGAGAGATCCATATACATATAGATATATAAGGATGATCCTAAATTTTCAATAGTTCCTACTGATTGAAAAATGATGTATGCAAATTTTCAAGTTTATTATATACTATTAACTGGTGCCGCATCATGCTCAAAGTTATACTATTATGGCGTAATGTTAAAATGCCATTGAGTTTCAGTTATACTATTATGGCGATATATTAAAATGCCATTGAGTTACCTAGGGCCCCCACCGACCCACCCTCACTGGGGGGATATTATGAGAAACCGGCTTCGACTCATTGTTGTTTAGTGTTATGGTTTGTATTTGCTGCCAGTTGTAGCTTTCTTCGCATCTGGATACACTTGCCTGTGTTGCTCAACGACCTGGAGAAGAAACTGCCGTTGATCTTCGTTCTTGGTCAACAGTGGATTAAATTCTTGAGTCAGTGCTATCGCTCTTTCACCTCTCTTTCAGCAGTCATCTGTTACCTGTAGCCATGTGCTCAGTTTCCCTGTAATCCTCACGGCTTTCCCATTGGATGGATCGAATTCTAGGAATGAATGAGGAAGGCCAAGCAGTGTGAAGATCTTCTTGGTGTTACTGGTCAGAAAACTTGAAACTGTTTTCTGATTCATTGCTGTCGCCTCAAGTTCAACTCTTGTTCTCGTTAGTTGATCATTGCTTCCTTTTTCATTAAGAGCCATCACCATTTTTCGCTTCTCTTTGGAGTCAACAGATGGATCAAAAATGGCCAGCTAATTGCTCTGACTAATACCACAAGCGATGACCAAATGCTTTCAAGCAGAAGGAATTGAGAAACCTGTACTTTAAACAGGAAAAATATTCCAGTATATTAACAGTATGTGAGATTCTTTATCAGGATAAAGTGGCAATTCCTGCAGAAGCCTCAGATCTTTTCCTGGAGCTAGAGCTACTTTTGTCGCCGCGAATCATGATTTTAGGCATTGCTTCATGAACATAACAAACCGCTTCAACCCTCGGCCTCGCTTCAGTGTGATGCTTGTCTGGTGATGGAAAGGTAGACTTTGATGCTGTATATAACTTTAGCCATCCATTTGGCATGGTGGTAAGCACCAGCGCGCTGAAATCATGTTCCACAGGGCGGTACATCACCCAAGACAACAATGGACAGTTCTAGCAGTTCTTGATAAGCATCTCGTTGTTAGCTTTCATAGCTGTTTCATACAAGATGTTGTAAGCTCATCACACTGCTTGCTATCAGTCACCGGCATTTCCTCATTGTCATATAAGGTCTGAAAGCATGTTGTGTCAGTAGTATTCCACTTGCTTTTGAACTGCTTGAATATCTGAATGTCGGGACCAGAGGACGGTCCGAGGCAAATGGTGAAGGCCTTTTGAATAAGGATCTCAAAAATGTGATGCGGACAAGCCAGGTGGAGGAGAACGTTTTGCAATTGTTGCTGAATAAGGGTATACGCTCCTGCTCACAATCCGGTATTGTTGGCAGTGGTGTCGAATGCCACTCCTACCACACATTCAGATATACCCACCTCATTCAAGATTTCAGTGATGACATTGGCCGTGGCCTTGCCAGCCCCTGATTCCATCCTGGGTACATTAAAAAGCTTTGAAACTCCATCACCCGAGACGAGAATTGGAAGGCGCTCAGTGACGTTTGCTCCTGGTAGGCTACATTCGGAATTAGTTTTCCATCCCAGTTCACTACCAGTGGATCAATTGGATGGAATGATTTCTTCAGCCATTTTGTAGATTCCCTCCGACTCTTGATTCGATCTCGGCGGATACTTTACCTGTTGACAGTATACACTGTTGGATCTTGTCCACAGGCAGAAATGGTCCCAGAAAGCAGATGGACTGCAGGACGGCCTGAAGTCTTGGTCCGATCTAAAGCAGCAGCAACTGGAGAAGTGACAACTGTTTTTTGTGCCCGTTGGTGTTTCACAGGAGGAGCTACAGCTGAAAGGGAAGGTCCTGCTATATCTGAATAATCGTCATCTGTTTCGTCTTCATCACTAGATGGACTTTCCTTCAACTCCACTATTTCCTCTCTTACTGCTCGATGACATTCCCCACGTTCTCTACTCTCCGGTTCAGTGTTGTCTCACTCTCTGTCTTCGTCCTTTCTGGTGGAGTTTGATATCAATACCCAGCACAGAGCCTATAGCCTCCCTTTCCCCCTCTGAGTCACAAGAAACTCCTTGTCCTCACGAATTTTGATGAGGTCGAAGACATTCGTGTGTGCAGTGTTAGAGAGCTTTCATCTGTTCTTGGAAGTTCTTTCTCTTCTCTACTCTTTCTGTATTCCGGTCCTAACTCTTGTCCAACTTTCTCCATTCTTTATACAGAGATTCGATTTTGGGGATGTGATTCCGTGGCTCAGATGCAGGAATGTGAGCTCTCTCCCAGAATCCCCCTAGTTCCTGAGACAGAAAACATGTTGAATCCCTCAGTGTTAGTGTCTTCGCATCATGTAGGAAAATCGAGCTATCACTTCTCCACAAGAAGGTAATTTACTTCCAATTAGTCTTTCACTTTGTTGGCCAACAAGCCAAGTCGTGGTTTTGCTCCTGCTTTTCATCACTGACGTTGAAAGTATCACTTCAATCACAGTAAATATGTGCTTAATAATAACTCAGGAGGCAAATCCCTGAAAAAAGAAACAAATTCGTGTATTACTGGAATGTAGCCTCCAACGAAGTAAAGCAAACACTTTTTTTCCACTAAAAAAAAAGATTTTCATAACAGTAATTTTGCTGACGCACAAACTTTGGGTACGATGCGGCACCGATTAATATATCCAGTTCGGCTAAAATTTGGTGTCTCAGGTGTTTTCACCAAAACTCACAATATACACTGTCAGCAAACAAAATATTTCAGAATTAATTTTCCCCCTTAGTAATAAGGGCGGAGCAAAATGGTAGAGTTCTCCAATAAGTAACCAGATCCGCATTTTTGACAGACCCTTATTGGCCAAGTTAGGATGCGTTTGCTTGTAACTGGTGGTCAAGCCTCCATTGTTTGGGACTGGCTGGAGATTATACTTAGACAGCTAGTGGCTAGTTAGTCTGGGGAGGCTTATTAAAGCCACTATAAAGCTTGAAATTAGCAACAGAGTCACATATGTTGACACACTTTGTTATACGTTTTAACACATTTTGTCTCTTTTTGTTACTACCCGTTCGGGACACAGTTCTTATCAAACACAGTTTTCAGTTTTATTACAAAACATACTCCCTGTGCACCATTCCCCTTTTTGGTTCACTTTTCCATATAACACTATTGTGTGGATTATGTCTGGATTATATCATCAGCGAGTTCTAGTTCCTCAAGCTCCGTGAGTACTTAGTCTCCACTGATGCTAATCTGTTTAGGTGAGAGTAGTAACTCGTTTTTATATTTATACTGTAAGGCCTGTGTGAATTTCTCTTTTTGTAAACGAACCCTGCTTTCTTTTTGTGAGTGTATGTTCTAGTGAAGAGTATGTGCGAGGGAGCTAGGGCTACGGTGCGAGTGGATGGTGAGCTGAGTGAGTTCTTTGATCTCAATGTGGGACTGAAACAGGGGTGTGTAATGTCTCCATGGCTGTTTAATATATATATGGATGGGGTCGTAAAGGAGGTACAAGGTAGGGCAGTGGATGTGGGGGTGGCCCTAATGAATGAGGGTGAGATTTGGAAGCTTCCGGTGTTGCTGTTTGCTGATGATACAGTATTGTTGAGTGAAGATGAATGGGAGTTGCAAGGTTTGGTGAATGAATTTGGGACAGTGTGTGGGAGGAGGAAGCTGAAAGTTAATGTAAACAAAAGTAAAGTTATGGTGTTTGAGAGGAATGAAGTCACAGAGTGTGCAGTGAGGTTGGATGGTGAGGATATGGAGAATGTGAGTGCATTCAAGTACTTGGGTAGTGTGATGAGTAAGGATGGAACTTTGGGGGATGAAGTACGTGAAAGGGTACAGCAGGGAAGGAAGGTTGTTGGCACACTGAAAGCAGTGATGAGAAATAGGGAGGTGAGTATGGAAGTTAAGAAGTCACTGCATGATGGTATTGTGATCCCTACCCTGACGTATGGAAGCGAGGCGTGGACCTTGCAAGAGGGGAACAAGTCAAGAGTGAGAGCAGTGGAAATGAGTTACTTGAGAGGAGCATGTGGAGTGACATGGAGGGACAGGTTGACGAATGAAGAAGTGAAGGAACGTTGTGGGGTAGATGTGGATGTGGTTGAAAAGATTAGGAGAAATACACTGAGGTGGTTTGGACATGTGGAGAGGATGGAGAATGAAAGACTGACTAAGAGGGTGTATGTAGGTGAGGTGGAGGGAGGGAGAGGGAGGGGTAGACCGAGGATGAGGTGGAGGGATGGAGTTGAGAGGTATATGAGGGAGGGGGGAGTGAGTTGGGGGGAGGGGAGTCAAATGGTGGGTGACAGAGTAACTTGGAGGCGTTTTGTCTGCGGCCACCCTTTGCGGGATTAGGGCGTCGGGTTATAGATAGATAGATAGATGTTCTAGTGTAAAGTACAGTAAGTTAGTGTCCTTGTGAGCTCTACATTAGCACTTTTGGTAATTTATTAAGGGTTAAGAGTGCACCGTAATATATACCCGCATAACAATATATATATATATATATCCCTTTGGATCCCAGAGTTGCTGGGCAAGGCATTACACTGGAAGGGTACCAAGTGTACCGCCCTCCAGTTGTCGGCTCATAGTCATGAAGCTCGTAGGTCCCTACCCGGGGGTTGCCTACTTTATTAAGATTTGAAAATTCTCAGTTCTGTCCAGTACTGAGGACACTGGGTTCCAATGGGTTAAAGCAACTGATAGATTTGCCAGTCATTAACCCATTGGATCCCAGAGTTGCTGGGCAAGGTATTGCACTCGGTGGGTCCCAAGTGTAACGCCCTCAGCCTGTCGGCTCATAGTCACGGAGCTCGTAGGTCCCTACCCGGGGGTTCCCTACTTTATTAAGATTTGAAAATTCTCAGTTCTGTCCAGTACTGGGGACACTGGGCTTCAATGGGTTAAATATCCAGGGGCAGGATCCTACTGCAACCTGGAGCGTCCCTGGGTGGCAGATAGGGGAAGGCCTTGTAGATAAACGAGGTACCATCTTAGATGGTGTGGACCATGGGACTCCCTTTAGATATATAGGGCTCCACCGAATATAATGAATAAGGTGGCACAAAAATTACAACTCACCTGAAACTATGTGGCAGGGTGGTCCTGTTGGATCATTGTTTACTAAAGGTCCAACCGCAGTCCCTCTTGTGCTTACAGGCAGTGTGTCACTGAAAATGAGTAAGCACTGTGTTGGCAAGTTAGACACTTGGATATTAACCCATCCCATCCTGACGTTTTCTAGGCAGTGGTACGCCCCAGTCCCGACATTTTTGGACCTTTTTTTTTTTGTTTTTTTTGGCTCAAACATCCACTTTTGGTGAGAAACATCGAAAATTCATAGAGAAATCACTCACCTGAGGTTTGAAATACTCGATCTAGGTACGAGTACCTCCTTACCTGACTGGGTTTTCTAACAGGCTGGCACCAAAGAAAACGAGTTCTATGGGAGGGTAACTATTTTATCCACTCATAAACAGTATTTATTTATTTACTTATTACGAATTTATATGTAGTACAAGAGTATATTGGTTTTCAAACAGTAATATAGGCATTATAAGCATTGTTTCACTCACTAACTCATCACCATTCATGACCTTTTTTCCCCACATTACCTGATCATCATTTCTGACTGTTTCTTCCTCTAATGCTATGTAAACTTTGTCCTCCACATTGTCATCGATTGGGGAATCACTCTGGCCCTGAATGTCTTTATTGGCCAGGTCACTGGTAACAGGTGAATTGCCGAGACAATGGCATGCACGGGGGGGGAAAGGTTATGTGGTGTAAGGCATTGTCCCTGCTTGGCATCTTGTAGAGGAATAGAGGAAGGTGTCCCGTGTATACGTGCCAAAAATCACTCGTGAAATCACCCGCGAAAATTGAAAATTGTGCAAATTAGGGACCTTGCAATGTTGCCGGTTTAATTCACGTCTCCGGGATATGCGTGCACATCATTTGAGGATGTGAATTCACGTCTCCGGGACGTGGCGGGTTAAACAAACTGAAATCCATGAAGATCTATGCATATAATGTAAGAAGCCTCACAGAAGATTACAAACATGATAACCTAATCACTAAACTGGAAAACATTAGTTGTGATATTGTAGGTCTGAGTGAGATCCACAGAAAAGAAGAAAAAAGTAATTCAGCTCGAAGACAGTGGCCACCTATTTTACTACAAAGGAAGGCAAAATGAAAGAGATAGTGGTGTAGGATTTCTAATTAACAGAAATCTTGCAGACAGCATTCCTAAATTCAGCAGTGTATCTGACAGAGCCGCATTTGTTATTAGATTCTGCAAAAAATATACTCTGAAAGTAATACAAGTATATGCACCAACTTCTCAAAGCTCAGATGAAAAAATAAAAACATTTTATGACGACATCTCCCAGATTATGGAAGAAGAAAGGACAACATATACTATGCTCATGGGAGACTTCAATGCAAAAGTTGGGAAATAAAAAAAAATGGAGAAGCATGTATGGGAAAATTTGGAGTGGGAGAAAGGAAGTGAAATGTGGTAAGTTTTGCTGAAAAATATAACATGAGAATAATGAACACATTCTTTCACAAAAAAACAGGGAGAAAGTAGACCTGGATATAGCCCAAAAGGAGAAACTGACCTGGAGAAGCCCAGTGGAGAAACAGAGAATGAAATCGACTTCATTATAGCAGATAAGAATAACATAAACACAAATGTCACAGTTATCAACAAAGTAAATACAGGAAGTGACCACAGAATGGCAGGATGCACAGCCAGATTCAGTTTCAGAAGTGAAAGAAAGAAGATGATTAAAGATAAAAAGATATGCCCAATTAAAGTAAACGAAAACAAAGCAGCCTTACAGTTGGAAATAAGGAACAGATTTCAGGCTCTAAGTAATGCTGAATGTGACATTGATGATCTGAATGACAAATAAATATGTTAAGAGAATCAGCGAAGGTAGTACGAAAACCTATTACAACCAAAGCCAAGAAGTATTCAGAAATGACACTCACACTTATGAAGAAAAGAAAGGAAATAAAAGTAAAAACAAAAAAAGATGAAATAGAACGAGCGGAATTAAATAAGCTTATCAACAAGAGACAAAGAGAAGAAAAAAGGAAGAGAAACATGGATCAGATCAAAGAAACCATCAAAAAAGGAAAAAAGTCTGAAACAGGTCCGAAGTAAAATGGCACTAGGAAAGCAACCATTTACATCACTGAGAGACAAAAATGGTGAAGTCACAGAGATAAGATGGTGAAGAGAGTTGAAGAATTTTACAAAGACCTGTATGCATCAAAGACAGTAGTACCAATAGCTAACTCTTCAGTGCACACAAGTGAAATACCTGAAGTAACAACAGACTAAGTATATAGTTCTCTTAAAAATATGAAAAGAGGGAAGGCTCCGGGAGAAGATGGAATAGTAGCAGATTTACTGTTGGATGCAGGAGTAGCAGTACAAAATATGCTTGCTCACTTCTTTACTCAGTGTTTAAAAATGAAGAAAATTCCCAGAACATGGTGTAATGCAGTAGTTATTTTACTTTACAAAAATGGTGACTCAAAAGCTCTTAGTAACTATCGACTCATTAGCTTATTATCAGTCATTTACAAACTCTTCACTAAAGTCGTTACGAACAGAATAACAAAAAAATTAGGAAAACCAACCTCGTGAACAGGAAGAATTCCGAAGCGGGTCTTCGACTACTGATCATCTACACACAGTGAATCAGGTAAATGAGAAAACTACAAAATATAATAAACTACTTTGCTTAGGTTTTGTTGATTACAAAAAAGCTTTTGACTCAGTGGAGCACATAGCAATTATAAATACATTGAGAGAACAAGGAGTGAATGAGAGCATTGTAAAGCTGCCCAAAAAACGTATATAAAGACGGAACTGCTACAGTTAAATTACACAAGGACTTGGAAAAAATTAAGATTGAGAAGGATGTGTGTCAGGGAGATGCAATTCCACCAAAATTATTTGCAGCATGCTTAGAAAATATTTTTTAAAAAACTTGACTGGGAAAACCAAGGAGTGAACATAGATAGAGAAAAGCTAAACCATTTAAGATTAGCAAATGACATTGTCCTAATCTCGGAAACAGCAGAGACATTGCAAGAAATGTTAAATGACCTAAACAGAGAAAGTCTCAAAGTAGGGTTAAAAGATGAATCGGAATTAAACTAAAGTAATGTTTAGAAACACCGAAGAGAGTCATCAGAATAAACGAAAAAGTTATTGCAGAAGTCGAGGAGTACAATTACTTGGGACGAATGCTAAAATTAACGAAAGATCATGATAACGAATTAAAAAGACGCATTACGGTTGGATGGAAAGCTTTCGGTAAAGCCAGAGACATTATGAGAAGTAGCTTCCCAGTTTGTATAAAACAAAAAGTATATAACGAATATATAATTCCAGCTATGACGTACGGTTGTGAGACCTGGAAACTGACAAAATCGATGAAATATAATTAATCCGTTCTCAGAGAGCAATGGCAAGATCAATGCTGGAAATATCTTTAAGAGACAGGAAAATATCAACTTGGGTGAGAGAGCAGACTAAAGTCAAAGATATTATAGAAGTTCTAAAAGAACAGAAACGGAGGTAGGCAGGCCATGTAGCAAGAAAAAGGGATAACCAATGGAGCAAGAGGCTGACTGACTGGACATCAAGAGATTGTAAGCATAGCAGAAAAAGGCCAGACAGGAGGTAGAGAGATGAGATAGGGAAATTTGCAGGGAAAAAGTGGCAAAGATTGGCTCAGTCAAGGAATTCATGGAGAAGGCAGGGGCAGGCCTTTGTTCAGCAGTGGACTTGTAATGGCTAATGATATATATATATATATATATATATATATATATATATATATATATATATATATATATATATATATATATATATATATATTGTTACGGAACAGAGAAAGATAATGTACACTTTAAGTGAGAATACTAATCACTACTGTCCCGTAAAGGTCCAGGTTCAAAATAAGAGTTAGGTAAAATTACAAGTTAAAGTTTAATGCTCAAACTAACAACAAAACATTCAGGACTCATAAGGATAATGTAATGGCAAAACAGGTTAAATATATGGTTAACTGCAATAGCCTCTATTAACACGAAATTAGCATGAGTAAATTTATCTAAGTCAGCCCTGATAAAATGACAATACACTGGATAATGCTCAGTTAATGCAAGATAAATTATTACAGATTCGAAATATTATGAACAATGGCTGACACGAAACTTCACATCAATCACAAAAAGCCTCACTAGGCCCAAGAATCAACACCCTATGCTATACAGTACAAGAAAAAATGCAATAACACTCATACTCAAATTACACAGCAGTTAGATGGTTGGAGACCTCCTGAGCACTCACAATAATAACTGTACAGGGGAGGACAGACATGTGAATAAAATGAGGAGTAGATCTAAGTGGCAATAATGCAGAGACTGAGCTCATTATATACGGGCCAGCAGAGCTTGATACAACTTGTAAGAAGGACGCGCAAATGAAGCCATGGGGACAAAGAGTTGACAATCCTGCTCTGAACAACAGAAAGAACGACTTACTCTACTATAACGGTAGAAGGGGGGACTGAGGCAGAACACGCTCGTGATCAAACATGCACCACACTGCATGTTAGAATTACTCAAAGGATGATGAAATCACAGGCCATGTAACACCTCCCAACAAAGAGAAAGAAATTTACAAAGGAAATTTCTTATTACTCTAAAACAATCTGTCAAAAGTTTAGATAAGCAATCTGCAATAACATTTTCTTTCCCCTTGACATGTTGTATGTCTAATGAATACTCCTGAAGAAGTAGACTCCATCTTGTCAATCTCTGATTTTTATCTTTAAACTTACTGAGGAATTTCAGTGGATTATGATCGGTATAAATGACTATGGGGTCTAAACCAGAACACAAATAAAATGAAAAATGCTGTAAACCCAAAATCAAGGCCAAAAGCTCTTTCTCAATAGTTGAGTAGTTCTTTTGAGGTGGAGTGAACTTCTTACTGTAATAAGATACAGGATGTTCAATACCCTGATCATCCTCTTGCAGCAAAACAGCCCCAGCTCCTGTATCACTTGCATCAACAGCCATCTTAAAAGGCTTAGCAAAATTTGGAGTAGCGAGCACTGGCTGACTTAATAGGATAGCTTTAAGTTTGTTGAAAGAGGATTCACAGTTATCGGTCCATACAAATTCAACTCCCTTTTTCAGTAGGTCTGTAAGTGGTGATACAAGAATTGAAAAGTTAAGAACAAATCTCCTGTAATAACCTACCATTCCCAAAATTCTTTGTAGCTCTTTCCTACTTTTAGGTCTGGGAAGATCACTTATAACCTGAACCTTAGCTCCTGGTGGTGCAACATGTCCATCACCAATTACATACCCAAGGTACTGAACTTTAGCTTGACCAAACTCACACTTTGATAAATTAGCTACAAGATTAGCCTGAACTAAACGCTCAAGAAATTTACTGACATGGTATAGGTGATCTTTCCAGTTGTCACTGAAGATTAATACATCATCAATATAAACAACACACCCTGCCAAACCCTCTGTTACAACATTCATGAGCTTCTGAAATGTGGCTGGTGCATTCTTCATACCATATGGCATTACAGAACATGCAAAAGTGTTTCCTAGTGTTACAAAACATGAGATCTCCCTAGCATGTTCAGTCATAGGTACTTGCCAGTATCGCTTTAACAAATCAAACTTACTTATGTACCTAGCCTTTCCGATCTTGTCTGTGCAATCTTCCACGTGAGGGAGAGGGTAAGTGTCTGTTTTGGTTATCTGATTAACATGTCTGTAGTCGATGCAAAGCCGCTGTGACCCACCTGGCTTAGGGACTAGAGTGACAGGAGAACTCCACTCGCTCTGACAGGGCTCAATCATCTTGTGGTCCAACAGGTAGCCAAGCTCCTTCTGGATGAGAGGAACTTTCACTGGGTTCACAGGGTAAGGAGGTAGTTTAATTGGCTTTGCGTCTCCAACATCGACATCATGCATCAACACAGTGGTTCTTCCTGGAGTGGCACAGAACACTTGCGGGTACTCCTGCAGTAATGCCGAAAACTCCTGCCTTTCCTCGGGAGGTAGATGAGAAAGCTTAGTCTGGAGATCATTCATGATATCAGGATTCTTCCCCAAACTATCACTCAGGCTCATACTGCATGGGAGAGCTTCACTTGCAGACTCGGGTGGAACAGCTACAGTGCAGACTGGATTATTTTCGTCCCGCCTGTGATATAACTTTAGCATGTTGATGTGACATAGTTGCTTGTTCTTTCTACGATCTGGTGTGGCGATGACATAGTTGACATCACTGAGTTTCTTCTCCACGAAATAAGGACCACTAAACTTGGCTTGAAGAGGTTGCCCATGAACCGGTAGCAGAATCAAAACCTGATCTCCTGGCTGAAAGTGGCGTAACCTGGACTTCTTATCATACCAAGTCTTCATCTTCTCCTGAGCAGCTCCTAAATTCTCTCTCGCCAGCTGTAAAGCAGTGGACAGCCGTTCTTTAAACTTCATCACATACTCCAGCAGGTTGATGTCATCTTCCTCCGACAGCCAGCATTCCTTGAGTAACTTAAGGGGTCCTCTTACTTCATGGCCAAACAGTAGTTCAAAGGGTGAGAAGCCCAGTGATTCATTTGGAGATTCTCTTGCGGCAAATACAACGAATGGAATACCTTTATCCCAGTCTTTCTGATGTTCCAAACAGTATTTCTTGAGCATCGATTTGAGTGTTTGATGATATCTCTCCAACGCTCCTTGGGTCTGGGGATGGTAAGCTGAAGACGTGATCTGAGTGATGCCCAAGTCTTTCAGAGACTGCTTGAAAACGTTTGACATGAAATTACTTCCCTTGTCTGACTGTACCTCCTTGGGCAGACCAAACTTTGTGAAGAACCCTAGCATTTCCTTAACCACGTTCTTTGCTGAGATATTTCTAAGTGGAATGGCTTCAGGATAACGAGTAGCCATATCAATCAGGGTCAACACATAAGAAAATCCTGAAGAAGTCTTAGGAAGAGGGCCCACAATATCCACCAACACACGGGTGAATGGTGCCTCAAAAGGAGGAATGGGAACTAGAGGTGCAACCTTTTCGGTCTGATTACACTTCCCCACAACTTGACAGGTGTGACGAGACTTACAATACCAGGAAACATCCCTGAAGATACCTGGCCAGTAGAAGTGTTTCAAAATGCGTGCCACAGTCTTCCTCACTCCAAGGTGTCCTGCCAAACTGGAATCATGAGCCACTCCAATGATATCCTGCCTACAAACACGAAGGATGACAACTTGAGGTACAACCTCCCATTCACAGTCGGCTGATGCTGTTGGGGGTCTCCACTTCCTCATAAGTACTCCTGACTTTATATAATAACAAGTAGAAGCACCGGCTGACTCTTCCTCACTGCAAGCAGAGTTAGCTAGACCTTTCAACTCAGGGTCAGCAACCTGCAACTCAACCAACTCTTGACGAGACAAATTATCAACACTACGGGGTACTGCCTCATCTGGTGAGTGGTCCAAATTAGCAAGAAAATGTCAGCTAGGATAACATCATCATCATCATTATCCTCTAAATCACCAGTAACTGTAGACTTAGCCCTAGTGACAGCACATGCAGGGAACACATCAGGGACATCACAATCCTGGGTCACAGCCACTGGCTCACTAGACAACTGAGGAGCTGGACACACTTGACTTCCACCAATATCATTTCCAAGTAAGAAAGTTACACCTGACATTGGGAGTGTCTCAACCAACCCAACCATAACGGAACCATTAACAAAACCAGACTCTAAATTCACTCTGCACAGAGGGACAGAGAAGTAATTATTCCCTACACCTTGTAAGATTACAGTTTCATCAGAGGAATTAACATTAGAGCCTAGAACACTGGTCAGCATAAGGGATTGGCAAGCACCTGTATCACGATATATTTTAACTGATTTTCTGTCATTACTGTCCAGAGGACTGACAAAACCATCAGACAGGAAATTAGCACATGAACTCTTGAGAGTGTCACCCACGTTACTGCTCAAAAGAGGAGCTCCATCATGAGAATTTAAGTTACCCCTCAAAGCAGGTTCAGTTAACTCAGTTAAAGAATTCTGGGAACTCTCAAGAGTGGACACTAGACCAATTGACTGAATATTTAATGACTCCTTTTTGTTCACATCACGCTGTCTCCTGAAACATTTCTCCGTAGTATGACCAAGCTTACTACAATAAGTACATTTACTTTTCTGAAATCTAGAGGTGAAGCTGGTATTTACTTCCTGAGAAACATCATCTTTATTCTCTTTCCTGTTCCCTGTACTCTGAGTAGAGGCAACGTACTTACTCTCAGCTTTCCTTTTTTCTCTAGAATATCTCTTGTGAGTGAGAACATATTCATCAGCTAAAACTGCAGCATTAGATAAATTATATATTCTTCTCTCATCAAGATATAGGCTTACATCTTTATTAACACACCTTTTGAAGTTCTCCAGCAAAATCATCTGCTTAAATTTGTCAAAATGAGAATCCACATTCTTAGAATTTAATCACTGCTCTAACAGATCTTCTTTGATTTTTGCATACTCAACATGGGATTGCTTATCTTGCTTGTAAATTGTCCTAAATTTTACTCTATAGGCTTCAGGAACAAGCTCATAGGCCTTAAGAATCAAGCTCTTAACTACATCATAATTATCAGATTGATCCTGAGGCAAAGATGCATAAGTTACTTGATCTTTACCGGTGAGAACAGTTTGAAGGAGTACTGGCCAATACTTTTTGGGCCAATTAAAACCTGTAGCTACCCTTTCAAACAACTGAAAATACTTTGTTAAATCAGATTCATTAAAAGGAGGGACAAGTTTAACATTTTTAGCCACATCAAAATCATCAGAGCTAGATGATCCAGTTCCACCTTGTTTCATGCGATACTCATGGTCTGCCTGAATCCTAGCAAGTTCAATTTGTGCCTGAGCCTGTACCTGTGCCTCTTGAATACGAGCATTTGCCTGAAATTCAGCCTCCTGAATACGAGCCTGAGACTCCACCTCCTTAGCCTGAGACTCAGCCTCCTTAGCACGTGCTTGAAATTCAGCCTCCTTAACACGAGCCTCCTGCAGGGCTAGCTGTAACTTAGCTAATTCAATCTGCGTTTGCTCATTTGGAGGAGTTACATTAAACAAGCTTTTATTAATCATGCCAACAATTTGATCTTTAGAATGATGAGAGTGAACTGCAATTCCCAATTGTTGAGCAACAAGCTTAAGTTCATTCTTTGTTCTGTTTTCTACATCACACACTGTTTGCACATTTGACAAAAAATCTTTGGTTTCACCAAGCATAGTAATAGTAGACATCATGAATAAATCAGTCACAAAATATCAAACAATATCCTTATGATAATATCCTGAATATCCTGATAAGAGGTCGCCAAATTTATGTTACGGAACAGAGAAAGATAATGTACACTTTAAGTGAGAATACTAATAATCACTACTGTCCCGTAAAGGTCCAGGTTCAAAATAAAAGAGTTAAGTAAAATTACAAGTTAAAGTTTAATGCTCAAACTAACAACAAAACATTCAGGACTCACAAGGATAATGTAATGGCAAAACAGGTTAAATATATGGTTAACTGCAATAGCCTCTATTAACACGAAAGTAGCAAGAGTAAATTTATCTAAGTCAGCCCTGATAAAATGACAATACACTGGATAATGCTCAGTTAATGCAAGATAAATTATTACAGATTCGAAATATTATGAACAATGGCTGACACGAAACTTCACATCAATCACAAAAAGCCTCACTAGGCCCAAGAATCAACACCCTATGCTATACAGTACAAGAACAAAATGCAATAACACTCATACTCAAATTACACAGCAGTTAGATGGTTGGAGACCTCCTGAGCACTCACAATAATAACTGTACAGGGGAGGACAGAGATGTGAACAAAATGCGGAGTAGATCTAAGTGGCAATAATGCAGAGACTGAGCTCATTATATAGGGGCCAGCAGAGCTTGATACAACTTGTAAGAAGGACGCGCAAATGAAGCCATGGGGACAAAGAGTTGACAATCCTGCTCTGAACAACAGAAAGAACGACTTACTCTACTATAACGGTAGAAGGGGGGACTGAGGCAGAACACGCTCGTGATCAAACATGCACCACACTGCATGTTAGAATTACACAAAGGATGATGAAATCACAGGCCATGTAACACCTCCCAACAAAGAGAAAGAAATTTACAAAGGAAATTTCTTATTACTCTAAAACAATCTGTCTAAAGTTTAGATAAGCAATCTGCAATAACATTTTCTTTCCCCTTGACATGTTGTATGTCTAATGAATACTCCTGAAGAAGTAGACTCCATCTTGTCAATCTCTGATTTTTATCTTTAAACTTACTGAGGAATTTCAGTGGATTATGATCGGTATAAATGACTATGGGGTCTAAACCAGAACACAAATAAAATGAAAAATGCTGTAAACCCAAAATCAAGGCCAAAAGCTCTTTCTCAATAGTTGAGTAGTTCTTTTGAGGTGGAGTGAACTTCTTACTGTAATAAGATACAGGATGTTCAATACCCTGATCATCCTCTTGCAGCAAAACAGCCCCAGCTCCTGTATCACTTGCATCAACAGCCATCTTAAAAGGCTTAGCAAAATTTGGAGTAGCGAGCACTGGCTGACTTAATAGGATAGCTTTAAGTTTGTTGAAAGAGGATTCACAGTTATCGGTCCATACAAATTCAACTCCCTTTTTCAGTAGGTCTGTAAGTGGTGATACAAGAATTGAAAAGTTAAGAACAAATCTCCTGTAATAACCTACCATTCCCAAAATTCTTTGTAGCTCTTTCCTACTTTTAGGTCTGGGAAGATCACTTATAACCTGAACCTTAGCTCCTGGTGGTGCAACATGTCCATCACCAATTACATACCCAAGGTACTGAACTTTAGCTTGACCAAACTCACACTTTGATAAATTAGCTACAAGATTAGCCTGAACTAAACGCTCAAGAAATTTACTGACATGGTATAGGTGATCTTTCCAGTTGTCACTGAAGATTAATACATCATCAATATAAACAACACACCCTGCCAAACCCTCTGTTACAACATTCATGAGCTTCTGAAATGTGGCTGGTGCATTCTTCATACCATATGGCATTACAGAACATGCAAAAGTCTTTCCTAGTGTTACAAAACATGAGATCTCCCTAGCATGTTCAGTCATAGGTACTTGCCAGTATCGCTTTAACAAATCAAACTTACTTATGTACCTAGCCTTTCTGATCTTGTCTATGCAATCTTCCACGTGAGGGAGAGGGTAAGTGTCTGTTTTGGTTATCTGATTAACACGTCTGTAGTCGATGCAAAGCCGCTGTGACCCACCTGGCTTAGGGACTAGAGTGACAGGAGAACTCCACTCGCTCTGACAGGGCTCAATCATCTTGTGGTCCAACAGGTAGTCAAGCTCCTTCTGGATGAGAGGAACTTTCACTGGGTTCACAGGGTAAGGAGGTAGTTTAATTGGCTTTGCGTCTCCAACATCGACATCATGCATCAACACAGTGGTTCTTCCTGGAGTGGCACGGAACACTTGCGGGTACTCCTGCAGTAATGCCGAAAACTCCTGCCTTTCCTCGGGAGGTAGATGAGAAAGCTTAGTCTGGAGATCATTCATGATATCAGGATTCTTCCCCAAACTATCACTCAGGCTCATACTGCATGGGAGAGCTTCACTTGCAGACTCGGGTGGAACAGCTACAGTGCAGACTGGATTATTTTCGTCCCGCCTGTAATATAACTTTAGCATGTTGATGTGACATAGTTGCTTGTTCTTTCTACGATCTGGTGTGGCGATGACATAACTGACATCACTGAGTTCCTTCTCCACGAAATAAGGACCACTAAACTTGGCTTGAAGAGGTTGCCCATGAACCGGTAGCAGAATCAAAACCTGATCTCCTGGCTGAAAGTGGCGTAACCTGGACTTCTTATCATACCAAGTCTTCATCTTCTCCTGAGCAGCTCCTAAATTCTCTCTCGCCAGCTGTAAAGCAGTGGACAGCCGTTCTTTAAACTTCATCACATACTCCAGCAGGTTGATGTCATCTTCCTCCGACAGCCAGCATTCCTTGAGTAACTTAAGGGGTCCTCTTACTTCATGGCCAAACAGTAGTTCAAAGGGTGAGAAGCCCAGTGATTCATTTGGAGATTCTCTTGCGGCAAATACAACGAATGGAATACCTTTATCCCAGTCTTTCTGATGTTCCAAACAGTATTTCTTGAGCATCGATTTGAGTGTTTGATGATATCTCTCCAACGCTCCTTGGGTCTGGGGATGGTAAGCTGAAGACGTGATCTGAGTGATGCCCAAGTCTTTCAGAGACTGCTTGAAAACGTTTGACATGAAATTACTTCCCTTGTCTGACTGTACCTCCTTGGGCAGACCAAACTTTGTGAAGAACCCTAGCATTTCCTTAACCACGTTCTTTGCTGAGATATTTCTAAGTGGAATGGCTTCAGGATAACGAGTAGCCATATCAATCAGGGTCAACACATAAGAAAATCCTGAAGAAGTCTTAGGAAGAGGGCCCACAATATCCACCAACACACGGGTGAATGGTGCCTCAAAAGGAGGAATGGGAACTAGAGGTGCAACCTTTTCGGTCTGATTACACTTCCCCACAACTTGACAGGTGTGACGAGACTTACAATACCAGGAAACATCCCTGAAGATACCTGGCCAGTAGAAGTGTTTCAAAATGCGTGCCACAGTCTTTCTCACTCCAAGGTGTCCTGCCAAACTGGAATCATGAGCCACTCCAATGATATCCTGCCTACAAACACGAAGGATGACAACTTGATGTACAACCTCCCATTCACAGTCGGCTGATGCTGTTGGGGGTCTCCACTTCCTCATAAGTACTCCTGACTTTATATAATAACAAGTAGAAGCACCGGCTGACTCTTCCTCACTGCAAGCAGAGTTAGCTAGACCTTTCAACTCAGGGTCAGCAACCTGCAACTCAACCAACTCTTGACGAGACAAATTATCAACACTACGGGGTACTGCCTCATCTGGTGAGTGGTCCAAATTAGCAAGAAAATGTCAGCTAGGATAACATCATCATCATCATTATCCTCTAAATCACCAGTAACTTTAGACTTAGCCCTAGTGACAGCACATGCAGGGAACACATCAGGGACATCACAATCCTGGGTCACAGCCACTGGCTCACTAGACAACTGAGGAGCTGGACACACTTGACTTCCACCAATATGATTTCCAAGTAAGAAAGTTACACCTGACATTGGGAGTGTCTCAACCAACCCAACCATAACGGAACCATTAACAAAACCAGACTCTAAATTCACTCTGCACTGAGGGACAGAGAAGTAATTATTCCCTACACCTTGTAAGATTACAGTTTCATCAGAGGAATTAACATTAGAGCCTAGAACACTGGTCAGCATAAGGGATTGGCAAGCACCTGTATCACGATATATTTTAACTGATTTTCTGTCATTACTGTCCAGAGGACTGACAAAACCATCAGACAGGAAATTAGCACATGAACTCTTGAGAGTGTCACCCACGTTACTGCTCAAAAGAGGAGCTCCATCATGAGAATTTAAGTTACCCCTCAAAGCAGGTTCAGTTAACTCAGTTAAAGAATTCTGGGAACTCTCAAGAGTGGACACTAGACCAATTGACTGAATATTTAATGACTCCTTTTTGTTCACATCACGCTGTCTCCTGAAACATTTCTCCGTAGTATGACCAAGCTTACTACAATAAGTACATTTACTTTTCTGAAATCTAGAGGTGAAGCTGGTATTTACTTCCTGAGAAACATCATCTTTATTCTCTTTCCTGTTCCCTGTACTCTGAGTAGAGGCAACGTACTTACTCTCAGCTTTCCTTTTTTCTCTAGAATATCTCTTGTGAGTGAGAACATATTCATCAGCTAAAACTGCAGCATTAGATAAATTATATATTCGTCTCTCATCAAGATATAGGCTTACATCTTTATTAACACACCTTTTGAAGTCCTCCAGCAAAATCATCTGCTTAAATTTGTCAAAATGAGAATTCACATTCTTACAATTTAATCACTGCTCTAACAGATCTTCTTTGATTTTTGCATACTCAACATGGGATTGCTTATCTTGCTTGTAAGTTGTCCTAAATTTTACTCTATAGGCTTCAGGAACAAGCTCATAGGCCTTAAGAATCAAGCTCTTAACTACATCATAATTATCAGATTGATCCTGAGGCAAAGATGCATAAGTTACTTGATCTTTACCGGTGAGAACAGTTTGAAGGAGTACTGGCCAATACTTTTTGGGCCAATTAAAACCTGTAGCTACCCTCTCAAACAACTGAAAATACTTTGTTAAATCAGATTCATTAAAAGGGGGGACAAGTTTAACATTTTTAGCCACATCAAAATCATCAGAGCTAGATGATCCAGTTCCACCTTGTTTCATGCGATACTCATGGTCTGCCTGAATCCTAGCAAGTTCAATTTGTGCCTGAGCCTGTACCTGTGCCTCTTGAATACGAGCATTTGCCTGAAATTCAGCCTCCTGAATACGAGCCTGAGACTCCACCTCCTTAGCCTGAGACTCAGCGTCCTTAGCACGTGCTTGAAATTCAGCCTCCTTAACACGAGCCTCCTGCAGGGCTAGCTGTAACTTAGCTAATTCAATCTGCGTTTGCTCATTTGGAGGAGTTACATTAAACAAGCTTTTATTAATCATGCCAACAATTTGATCTTTAGAATGATGAGAGTGAACTGCAATTCCCAATTGTTGAGCAACAAGCTTAAGTTCATTCTTTGTTCTGTTTTCTACATCACACACTGTTTGCACATTTGACAAAAAATCTTTGGCTTCACCAAGCGTAGTAATAGTAGACATCATGAATAAATCAGTCACAAAACATCAAACAATATCCTTATGATAATATCCTGAATATCCTGATAAGAGGTCGCCAAATTTATGTTACGGAACAGAGAAAGATAATGTACACTTTAAGTGAGAATACTAATAATCACTACTGTCCCGTACAGGTCCAGGTTCAAAATAAAAGAGTTAAGTAAAATTACAAGTTAAAGTTTAATGCTCAAACTAACAACAAAACATTCAGGACTCACAAGGATAATGTAATGGCAAAACAGGTTAAATATATGGTTAACTGCAATAGCCTCTATTAACACGAAAGTAGCAAGAGTAAATTTATCTAAGTCAGCCCTGATAAAATAACAATACACTGGATAATGCTCAGTTAATGCAAGATAAATTATTACAGATACGAAATATTATGAACAATGGCTGACACGAAACTTCACATCAATCACAAAAACCTCGCTAGGCCCAAGAATCAACACCCTATGCTATACAGTACAAGAACAAAATGCAATAACACTCATACTCAAATTACACGGCAGTTAGATGGTTGGAGACCTCCTGAGCACTCACAATAATAACTGTACAGGGGAGGACAGAGATGTGAACAAAATGTGGAGTAGATCTAAGTGGCAATAATGCAGAGACTGAGCTCATTATATAGGGGCCAGCAGAGCTTGATACAACTTGTAAGAAGGACGCGCAAATGAAGCCATGGGGACAAAGAGTTGACAATCCTGCTCTGAACAACAGAAAGAACGACTTACTCTACTATAACGGTAGAAGGGGGGACTGAGGCAGAACACACTCGTGATCAAACATGCAGCACACTGCACGTTAGAATTACACAAAGGATGATGAAATCACAGGCCATGTAACAATATATATATATCCCATTGGAGATCAGTGTCCCGAGTATCGGACAGAACTGGGATTTTTCAAGTCTTTATAAAGTAGGGAACCCCCGGGTAGGGACCTATGAGCTTCACGACTATGAGCCGACAGGTGGAGGGCGGTACGCTTAGTACCCTCCCAGTGCCCTGCCTCGCCCAGCACCCCTGGGATCCAATGGGATATATATATATATATATATATATATATATATATATATATATATATATATTGTTACGGAACAGAGAAAGATAACGTACACTTTCAATGAGAATGCTAAAAATCACTACTGTCCCGTAAAGTTCCAGGTTCAAAACAAAAGAGTTAGGTAAAATTACAAGTTAAAGTTTAATGCTCAAACTAACAACAAAACATTCAGGACTCATAAGATAATGTAATGGCAAATAAACAGGTTAAATATATGGTTAACTGCAATAGCCTCTATTAACACAAAATTAGCAAGAGTAAACTTATCTAAGTCAGCCCTGATAAAATGAGACACCAGATAATACTCAGTGAATGCCAGATAAATAATTACAGATACAAACTATTATCAAAAATGACTGACACAAAGAACCCCACATGAATTACAAAAACTTCACTAGGCCTAAGAATTAACCTTATGCTACACAGTACAAGAAAAATACAACAACAGTTATACTCCAATTACACACAGCTGCTAGATGGTTGGAGACTTCTTGAGCACTCACAATAATAATATCTGTACAGGGGAGGACAGAGATGTGAACAAAATGAGGAGCAGATCTAAGTGGCAATGATGCAGAGACTGAGCTCATTATATAGGGGCCAGCAGAGCTTGATACAACTTGTAATAAGGACGCGCAAATGAAGCGATGGGGACAAACGGTCGACAATCCCGCACTAAATAACAGAAAGGACGACTTACTCTACTATAACGGTAGAAGGGGGGGACTGAGGCAGAACACGCTCGTGATCAAACATGCAGCAACTGTGCGTTAAAATTACACAAAGGATGATGAAATCATAAACTATGTAACACCTCCCCACAAAGAAAAAAGAAATTTACAAAGGAAATTTCTTATTACTCTAAAACAATCTGTATATGGCACTACAGACCATGCAAAAGTCTTTCCTAATAGTACAAAACATGAGATCTCCCTAGCACGTTCAGTCATAGGTACTTGCCAGTATCACTTTAACAAATCAAACTTACTTATGTACCTAGCCTTTCCGATCTTGTCTATGCAATCTTCCACACGAGGGAGAGGGTAAGTGTCTGTTTTAGTTATCTGATTAACACGTCTGTAGTCGATGCAAAGCCTCTGTGACCCACCTGGCTTAGGGACTAGAGTGACAGGAGAACTCCACTCGCTCTGACAGGGCTCAATCATCTTGTGGTCCAACAGGTAGCCAAGCTCCTTCTGGATGAGAGGAACTTTCACTGGGTTCACACGGTAAGGAGGCAATTTAATTGGCTTTGCGTCTTCAACATCGACATCATGCATCAACACAGTGGTTCTTCCTGGAGTAGCACGGAACACTTGCGGGTACTCCTGCAGTAATGCCGAAAACTCCTGCCTTTCCTTGGGTGGTAGATGAGAAAGCTTAGTCTGGAGATCATTCATGATATCAGGATTCTTCCCCAAACTATCACTCAGGCTCATACTGCATGGGAGAGCTTCACTTGCAGACTCGGGTGGAACAGCTACAGTGCAGACTGGATTATTTTCGTCCCGCCTGTGATATAACTTTAGCATGTTGATGTGACATAGTTGCTTGTCCTTTCTACGATCTGGTGTGGCGATGACATAGTTGACATCACTGAGTTTCTTCTCCACGAAATAAGGACCACTAAACTTGGCTTGAAGAGGTTGCCCATGAACTGGTAGCAGAATCAAAACCTGATCTCCTGGCTGAAAGTGGCGTAACCTGGACTTCTTATCATACCAAGTCTTCATCTTCTCCTGAGCAGCTCCTAAATTCTCTCTCGCCAGCTGTAAAGCAGTGGACAGCCGTTCTTTGAACTTCATCACATACTCCAGCAGGTTGACGTCATCTTCCTCCGACAGCCAGCATTCCTTGAGTAACTTAAGGGGTCCTCTTACTTCATGGCCAAACAGTAGTTCAAAAGGTGAGAAGCCCAGTGATTCATTTGGAGATTCTCTTGCAGCAAACACAACGAATGGAAGACCTTTATCCCAGTCTTTCTGATGTTCCAAACAGTATTTCTTGAGCATCGATTTGAGTGTTTGATGATATCTCTCCAACGCTCCTTGGGTCTGGGGATGGTAAGCTGAAGACGTGATCTGGGTGATGCCCAACTCTTTCAGAGACTGCTTGAAAACATTCGACATGAAATTACTTCCCGGTCTGACTGTACCTCCTTGGGCAGACCAAACTTTGTGAAGAACCCTAGCATTTCCTTAACCACGTTCTTTGCTGAGATGTTTCTAAGTGGAATGGCTTCAGGATAACGAGTAGCCATATCAATCAGGGTCAACACATAAGAAAATCCTGAAGAAGTCTTAGGAAGAGGGCCCACAATATCCACCAACACACGGGTGAAAGGCGCCTCAAAAGGAGGAATGGGAACTAGAGGTGCAACCTTTTCGGTCTGATTACACTTCCCCACAACTTGACAGGTGTGACAAGACTTACAATACCAGGAAACATCCCTGAAGATACCTGGCCAGTAGAAGTGTTTCAAAATGCGTGCCACAGTCTTCCTCACTCCAAGGTGTCCTGCCAAACTGGAATCATGAGCCACTCGAATGATATCCTGCCTACAAACCCAAGGGATGACAACTTGATGTACAACCTCCCATTCACAGTCGGCTGATGCTGTTGGGGGTCTCCACTTCCTGATAAGTACTCCTGACTTTACATAATAACAAGTAGAAGCACCGGCTGACTCTTCTTCACTGTAAGCAGAGTTAGCTAGACCTTTCAACTCAGGGTCAGCAACCTGCAACTCAACCAACTCTTGACGAGACGAAATATCAACACTACGGGGTACTGCCTCATCTGGTGAGTGGTCTAAATTAGCAAGAAAAGTGTCAGCTAGGATAACATCATCATCATCATTATCCTCTAAATCACCAGTAACTTTAGACTTAGCCCTAGTGACAGCACATGCAGGGAACACATCAGGGACATCACAATCCTGGGACACAGCCACTGGCTCACTAGAGAACTGAGGAGCCGGACACACTTGACTTCCACCAATATCATTTCCAAGTAAGAAAGTTACACCTGACATTGGGAGTGTCTCAACCAACCCAACCATAACAGAACCATTAACAAAACCAGACTCTAAATTCACTCCGCACAGAGGGACAGAGAAGTAATTATTCCCTACACCTTGTAAGATTACAGTTTCATCAGAGGAATTAACATTAGAGCCTAGAACACTGGTCAGCATAAGGGATTGGCAAGCACCTGTATCACGATATATTTTAACTGATTTTCTGTCATTACTGTCCAGAGGACTGACAAAACCATCAGACAGGAAATTAGCACATGAACTCTTGAGAGTGTCACCCACGTTACTGCTCAAAAGAGGAGCTCCATCATGAGAATTTAAGTTACCCCTCAAAGCAGGTTCAGTTAACTCAGTTAAAGAATTCTGGGAACTCTCAAGAGTGGACACTAGACCAATTGACTGAATATTTAAAGACTCCTTTTTGTTCACATCACGCTGTCTCCTGAAACATCTCTCCGTAGTATGACCAAGCTTACTACAATAAGTACATTTACTTTTCTGAAATCTAGAGGTGAAGCTGGTATTTACTTCCTGAGAAACATCATCCTTATTGTCTTTCCTGTTACCTGTACTCTGAGTAGAGGCAACGTACTTACTCTCAGCTTTCCCTTTTTCTCTAGAATATCTCTTGTGAGTGAGAACATACTCATCAGCTAAAACTGCAGCATCAGACAAATTATCTATTCTTTTCTCATCAAGATATAGGCTTACATCTTTACTAATACACCTTTTGAAATCCTCCAGCAAAATCATCTGCTTAAATTTACCAAAATCAGAATCCACATTCTTAGAATATAACCACTGCTCTAACAAATCTTCTTTGATTTTTGCATACTCAACATGGGATTGCTTATCTTGCTTATAAGTTGTCCTAAATTTTACTCTATAAGCTTCAGGAACAAGCTCATAGGCCTTAAGAATCAAGCTCTTAACTACATCATAATTATCAGACTGATCCTGAGGCAAAGATGCATAAGTTACTTGAGCTTTACCGGTGAGAACAGTTTGAAGGAGTACTGGCCAATACTCCTTGGGCCAATTAAAACCTGTAGCTACCCTCTCAAACAACTGAAAATACTTTGTTAAATCAGATTCATTAAAAGGAGGGACAAGTTTAACATTTTTAGCCACATCAAAATCATCAGAGCTAGATGATCCAGTTCCACCTTGTTTCATGCGATACTCATGGTCTGCCTGAATCCTAGCAATTTCAACTTGTGCCTCAGCCTCTTTAGAACGGGCCTGAAATTCAGCTTCCTTCACACGAGCCTCCTGCAGGGCTAGCTGTAACTTAGCTAATTCAATCTGCGTTTGCTCATTTCGAGGAGTTACATTGAACAAGCTTTAATTAATCATGGCAACAATCTGATCTTTAGACTGATGAGAGCGAACAACAAATCCCAATTGTTGAGCAACAATCTTAAGTTCATTCTTTGTTCTGTTTTCTATATCACACACTGTTTGCACATTTGACAAAAAATCTTTGGCTTCATCAAGTGTAGAAATAGTAGCCATCATGAATATATCACAGTCACAAAATATCAAACAATATCCTTATGATAATATCCTGAATATCCTGATATGAGGTCGCCAAATTTATGTTACGGAACAGAGAAAGATAACGTACACTTTCAGTGAGAATATTAAAAATCACTACTGTCCCGTAAAGTTCCAGGTTCAAAACAAAAGAGTTAGGTAAAATTACAAGTTAAAGTTTAATGCTTAAATTAACAACAAAACATTCAGGACTCATAAAGATAATGTAATGGCAAATAAACAGGTTAAATATATGGTTAACTGCAATAGCCTCTATTAACACGAAATTAGCAAGAGTAAATTTATCTAAGTCAGCCCTGATAAAATGAGATACCAGATAATACTCAGTGAATGCCAGATAAATAATTACAGATACAAACTATTATCAAAAATGACTGACATAAAGAACCCTACACGAATTACAAAAACTTCACTAGGCCTAAGAATTAACCTTATGCTACACAGTACAAGAAAAAATACAACAACAGTTATACTCAAATTACACACAGCTGCTAGATGTTTGGAGATTTCTTGAGCACTCACAATAATAATAATTGTACAGGGGAGGACAGAGATGTGAACAAAATGAGGAGCAGATCTAAGTGGCAATGATGCAGAGACTGAGCTCATTATATAGGGGCCAGCAGAGCTTGATACAACTTGTAATAAGGACGCGCAAATGAAGCGATGGGGACAAACGGTCGACAATCCCGCACTAAATAACAGAAAGGACGACTTACTCTACTATAACGGTAGAAGGGGGGGACTGAGGCAGAACACGCTCGTGATCAAACATGCAGCAACTGTGCGTTAAAATTACACAAAGGATGATGAAATCATAGGCTATGTAACAATATATATATATATATATATATATCTTTTCATCTCATCTCATCTCATCAGCCGTTTGAGTGTCCACTGGAGGACCGGCCTATCCCTACCGAAGTGGGGACGATACAGCCAATGTATCTCTACCAAGTTGCTTAGGCTGTCTAGTAGAGATTGTATGTAGGGTGAGAAGTGCTTGTAAGTGTAACTGTTGTGCTGGAGTGGCTTAGTATGTGTGTGTAATCTGTAAACCAAGTGTAATGGGCCCGGGCAAGCCGACTGGGTTCAAGCATACTTTAGTATGCGACACTGGTTCAACCTCAGCACCCGTTGTGTCCGCCAATTCAGTACATGGCCAGAATATATATATATATATATATATATATATATATATATATATATATATATATATATTCTGGTGGTCCCCCCAAAAAAAGTTTTTCCTCCATGTATTCCTCCACAAGGTTATTTTCATGTCTTACAATCTATATAGCCTTTCTGCAACATTTTGTGCTATTCTCTGAAAAATTAGAGGTCGCCCAACTTGGCACTATTCCTGCATTCAACTACTTTGGTTCAGAAAACAGTGACCGATTATCATAACGCACATAACATTTATTACAACTTTCAAAACAAAATACATATCTAAATGTGATCATGAAGTTCTTTCATTATCTGGGTTATTTTCTACTCAGTGTTTTCTTGGATGCTGTGGGTAACTGCTATCGGTGGTTGGCCACGATTTGCAGGAGATACTGTTTCTGGTCCTCGTTTCGGGCCAAGGTGATATTTTAATACTCGATCAGAGTGATAAGACGCTCCACTACGTCATGAACTTCAAATAAGCTGTCAGGAGCTGAGACCGGCTCTTCATGTGGCGTGGATGGCCATTTCTTCTGGAATCACTTGAAGAGGCTTGTTTCAGGACTTCCTGCTGGACCAAAAGTTGCGGCGAATGCAGCAGCAAGGACAACTTCAAGAATATGATGCCGACATGCAAATTCAAGCTCCACGATGCAAGCCAGTGTTTTTTTTTTTTTTTTTTATGCGAGGAAGAAGGAACCAAAGGCCATGAGCCCGCAGTAACAGTTCCCTCCAAGAGAAAAACAAAATACAATAGAAAGCCAAATTCAAGATCCGATCATTTTGAGATGCCTGGACACACTGCGTTTGAAAGACTGGAGATCATAGGCAGCAGGAAATACAGACAGAGGGAGACAGTTCCAGAGCTGACCTGTTGCATGAATGAAAGGCTGGGAGTAACGGTTAACTCTTGCATTAGAGAGTTGGACAGAAAAGGGATGAGAGTTTGCTGCCAGACGGGTGTTACGCGCCCGTCGTAGAGGTGGAGGAATGCAAGCAGACAGTTCAGAGGAGCAGTGACCATTAAAGTAGCGATAGAAAAGAGATAAAGATGCAACAGTGTGGCGAAGAGACAGAGGTTGAAGGGAGTCAGTAAGAGGAGGAGAGTTAATGAGACGAAAAGCCTTTGACTCCACCCTATTGAGAAGAGCTGTATGTGGGGAGCCTCCCCACACATGAGAGTTGTACTCCACACAGGGGCGGATAAAACCCCTGTATAGAGTCAACAATTGTGCAGGGGTAAAGAAAGAGCGGAGTCGGCTTAGCACACCCAATCTCTTGGAAGCAGATTTTACAGGAGATGCAATATGATCTTTCCAAGATAAGTCCCGAGTAAATGAAACCCCAAGCATATTCAAGGATGATGCAGGATTAATCTGAATATTATTAAACATTAGTGGGTATACCTGTGGAAGATTTTGTCGGGTTGATAGGTGTAAGAACTGAGTCTTAGAAGCATTAAAGACAACCATATTATTTTTACCCCAGTCAGAGATATGAGCCAAGTCAGACATTAGGTGTGCCATAGCCTCATCCCTTGTTTCTTGAAGTAACTGTTGAGATGGGCGTTGCGGGAACCGAATGGAAAGGTGAAGGGTGGAGTCATCAGCGTATGAGTGGATAGAGTTAGATGTACAGCTTAGAAGATCATTGATGAATAAAAGGAAGAGAGTTGGTGATAGGACAGAGCCCTGAGGAACACCACTGTTGATAGATCTAGGAGAAGAACGATGGTCGTCTACGACAGCAGCTATAGAACGACCAGAAAGGAAGCTAGCGATGAAGGTACAGATAGAAGGATAGAAACCGTAGGAGGGCAGTTTGGAAATTAAAGATTTATGCCAGACTCGATCGAAAGCCTTTGAGATGTCAAGTGCAATGGCAAAGCTTTCGCCAAAGTCCCGAAAGGAGGATGACCAGGAGTCTGAAAGGTAGGTGAGAAGATCGCCAGTGGAGCGTCCCTGACGGAACCCATACTGACGATCGGAAAGAAGGTTGTGATAGGAAAGATGCCTTAAAATTTTTTTATTAAGAATTGACTCGAAAACTTTTGAAATACAGGACGTTAAAGCAATTGGACGATAGTTGGAGGGTTGGGAGTGGTCACCCTTCTTTGGGACTGGCTGAATGAGAGCAAACTTCCAGCAAGAAGGAAAGGTACAAGTTGACAGACAAAGGTGAAATAGTTTGCCTAGGCAGGGTGTAAGCACAGAAGCACAGTTTTTGAGAACAACAGGAGGGACCCCATCAGGCCCATATGCCTTGTTAGTACTGAGGCCAGTAATGGCAGAAAATACATCAACTGAAGACATTTTAATGTCAGCCATGAGGAAGTCAGGGGGGGAAGTGATGGAGGAACAGCACCGGAATCGTCTAAGGTGGAATTGGAGGAGAAAGTCTGTGCGAAGAGATCTGCTTTATCAGTAGAAGAAATAGCTACAGAACCATCAGAGTAGAAAAGAGGAGGGAAGGATGATGAGGTAAAGTTGTTAGAAAGATTTTTGGCAAGGTGCCAGAAGGAGCGGGAAGAATTCGAGTTGGAGAGTTGAGAGCATTTAGTATGGATGAAATTATTTTTAGTAGAGCGAAGAACAGACTTAGCACGATTCCGGGCAGAAACGTAAAGATTATGTGATTCAGGGGTGGGTTGGCTCCGGTACCTTTTGTAGGCCTTCTCCTTGTTGCGGACAGCATTAGAACAAGCGTGATTAAACCAAGGCTTTCTTGCGTTAGTCAAAGGATATGAGAAAGGAATGTATGCTTCCATGCCCGAGAGAATAACCTCCGTAATGCACAAGGCACACTCAGATGGCTCACGGCCATGGAAGCAATAATCATTCCAGGGAAAATCAAAGAAGTACTGTCTGAGGGCCTCCCAGTCCGCAGCTCCAAAATGCCAGAGACGACGTTTCCCTGGAGGGTCCGCAGGCCGTACTGGAGCGATAGGACAGGTTAAGGTAATAAGGTTGTGATCGGAGGAGCCCAACGGAGAGAAAAGATTAACAGAGTAAGCTGAAGGATTAGTTGTGAGGAAGAGGTCAAGTATGTTGGAGCTCTCTCCAAGGCGGTCAGGGATACGGGTAGGGTGCTGTACAAGCTGCTCTAGGTCATTAAGGATAGAAAAGATGTAGGCTTGTTCACCAGGTGGATCCGTGAAAGGAAAGGAGAGCCAAAGGTGGTGGTGAACATTGAAATCTCCAAGAATGGAGATTTCAGAGAAAGGAGAAATGGACAGAATGTGTTCCATCGTAGAAGTAAGATAGTCGAAGAATTTATGATAGTCAGTAGAATTAGGGGATAAGTAAACAGCACAGATATATTTAGTCAGAGAATGACAGGAAAGCCGAAGCCAGAGAGTGGAGAATTCAGAAGAATCAAGTTCAGGAACACGAGAGCAAGATAAGTTGTTGCGTATGTATACACAACAGCCACCTTTGGCTTTGAAATGAGTATAGAGAAAGTAGGAGGATACAGAAAAGGGTTTGCTGTCAGTTGCCTCAGACAGCTGAGTCTCCGTTAGAAAAAGAAGGTGAGGTTTAGAGGAGGAGAGGTGGTGCTCAACAGAGCGAAAGTTAGATGAAAGGCCGCGAATGTTGCAGAAATGAAGAAGAAGAGAGTCAGACAGTGGTTCCAGGCACCTCGAGTCGTCACCGGGAGAGGGGCAGATGGCGGGGGCATTTATGTTCCCCCTTCCTGGGGACTCCGAGGCTAGGTGAATTGACGCCATTTTGGTAAATTTTGAATAGGAAGTGTAGTGTGTACTGTGCATGTAGTTTGATGCAGTCGTGTCGAAAACCAGGCCTCTTACATGTGTGTCAACGTGCCAGTGCATCATAACTCGAAGGCATGCTTGAACCTGAGCTTCACCTGTTCCTCTTTCGATCATTGGGACGCCAAGCAACTTCTCTTGGCCATTGAATATAAGCAGGATTGTAACACGCTCTACATTTTTCTTATGTACTTTAGTAGCTGGAAGAAGTTTTGCATCCCAACGAATAAGTACAGGTTCTTCTACCGAGAATGATTCCATATTTTCTTGACATACTTGTTTCTGCCACCCATCCAGCCCTACCATCATCTTCGTCTTCTGTAGAAGTTAATGAGGACTCAGCAAAAATTGTTGAAGTGTTTGCTCCATTCAGCTGGAGCTGTTTCAACTGATATATGTATTTTGCTATCATGTTTTTCTCCAGTCTGAATCTTCTTCATTCATTTCTTGCAGTGGTTTCCTTATCAGTGCTAGCCATGCTACAAGGATGGACATTTTCCCGTTACATGCCTAAGAATTTCCGATCTTCCTCGTTGGCAATGGTGCTCATGGCATCATTAACTGATATATTTAATAGTTCCGCTGCGTCTGCTTTGAAGATATCTTCCTTCATTTTTTCGCTATCACTTTTCCTGGTTCTATGCTTCTTTAGTGCGAGGTAGCGATTGAAAAACTTTGAAAGTTTCCAGACACAAGCATCGATTAGGTGAGTTGGGATTCGAGCCCGGTCCCAGATCTCCATAACCTCCTGATAAATAGGATTCAAACTCGTTGATATTGTTTGTGCTTAATCAACATGGTGGTACTGCACTAGAAGGAGTCTGTCCAACCATGTAGGTAATCTGTGGCTTGACACGTTTCGAGTTGGCTTCCCTACATGCCACAAACCAGGATTTGTTCTTGCTTCAGCCACATGACCTAAAAATGAGACACATGTTTGAGTATTGCTTCTGGTCGGAAATCACATCAGAGTCTGCAGAATCACTATATACAAATTTACTTACAGTATTTACTTTCGATCAAAAAACATTTTGCAGATGATGATCGTGTTTGTGATGAACTCATTAAGACAATAGATTGCTACATCACCTAAAATGCTCTTTTGGGAAGTAAAATGCAAGTAACATGTATACGCAGGGCTCTATTAGCACATGTTTATCACAATATGCATATTTGGGTGACCTCTAAATATTATTAAATCATGCTAAAATTTCGCCCGTAGCTTTGCCAGTCCATGTGGACAAAAAACATGCTTGTGAAGAATGTCCATGACCACTTCGATTTCTTGACCTACTAAGTTAGACCACCATATATATATATATATATATATATATATATATATATATATATATATATTGCCAGACTCCTCAATCCCGTTTGGGGTGGCCACAAACAAATCGCCTCCAAGTCGCCCTGTCCCCCGCCATTTCACTGCCCTGCTCCCAACTCACAAACCCCTCTCTCATATACCTCTCCACCCCATCCCTTCATCTCATCCTCGGCCTCCCCCTCCCTATTATATATATATATATCTATCTATCTATCTATCTATCTATCTATCTATATATATATAATAGATATATATATAGATATATATGTATATAAATATATATATCTATATAGATATATATATAGATATATAAATATATACAGTAGATAGAGATAGATAGATATAAAGATATATATACATATATATATGTATATATATATACAGATAGATATATATATATATATATATAGATAGAGAGATAGATATATAGATAGAGATATATAGATACATAAATATATAAATACATATATATATATATATATATATATATATATATATAGATAGATAGATAGATATATAGATATAGATATATATATATATATATAGAGATATCGATATAGACATATATATATATAAATATATATATATATATATATATATATATATATATGTGTGTGTGTGTGTGTGTGTGTGTGTGTGTGTGTGTGTGTGTGTGTGTGTGTGTGAGGTGCTACCCAAAAGTTCCAGTAATCTGAACAGAGGCAGCTAACCGTCTGCAGTTTTGCCTTTTGCCGCAAGAAGGAGTCAGCAGTACCCTTTGTGCATCAGTGTGACCCCGGCCGTGTCTGTGGGCGGACGTGTTGTTGAGCTATCCTAACTATTGTAACGTGTGTGTAGGTGGTTTGGCTGTTTTACAATGGTGGACCAATGGCGCAGCAATGTTAAGTCGATGTTGAGAGTTTTCTTCAATATCCAAGGGATTGTTCACAAGAAAATCATCCCACCCGGTCAATCTGTCAGTGGAGAGTTTTACTGTGATGTTTTTGCAGCGTCTTAGGGAGAACATCCGCTGGAAACATCCAGAACAGTGGTAGAACAAGGGCTGGGTCCTCCATCATGACAATGTCCCTGCCCACACATCAATTGTTGTCCAGCAGTTCCTGCCTCCCACCAACATGGTAGGCATTCCCCACCCACCCTATTTGCCTGACCTTGCCCTCTGCGACTTTTTCCTGTTTCCTAAGCTGAAATTACGACTGAAAGAGCATCAATTTGACTCAATTGAGGAGATTCAGACAGAATCACAGGAGGTGCTCAAAATCATGATGCCTGATGCCTTCCATGGATGAAAGTAACTCGTGGAAAAAACGCTGAGACTACTGTAAACTTACCCAAGAGGACTACTTCGAAGGCAACAGTGAGAACTTGGAGGAAAAGTAAGTTATTTTCCTACAATATTAAAATTACTGGAACCTTTGGGTAACACCTCGTGTGTGTGTGTATATATATATATATATATATATATATATATATATATATAAATTCAATGACGTCTTAATTGTTCACTCTCATCTCAAATGTCTGGACCAACTGCCATATATATATATATATATATATATATATATATATATATATATATATATTGAAATGCATGGCATACAGCATAATGCCCCCCAAAATGAGACGAGTGATGTGCAACATAGTGCCCCCCAAAACGAGACAAGTGGTGTACAGCCTAGTGCCCCCGGGATCGTACTGACACCCCAACCAGGACCCCACGGAGTAGCCCCAGCCGAACTACAGGATGCCGTGCGACAACGGCATAAGTCAGCTAGGGCCGTGCGCCCCTATAACAACAAGCCATCGCACCGTCACCATAGCAGGAGGAGGACACTACCTTCAGTGAGTGGGACTGCCGGATCAGCTAGGGGTGGAACTGCTCATTCAGGTCCAGACAGCGCCCCTCAGGAGACGGCCTACTGCCGCTCCCGCCTTCGCAAGACGGCCTATTGCCGCTCCCGCCTTCGCAAGACGGCCTATTGCCGCTCCAAAAGTGTTCCCCCGAGTTGGCCTATTGCCGCTCCGTCCTCCGGCAGAAGGAGACGGCCTACTGCCGCTCCTACCTTCGTCAGACAGCCGATTGCCACTCTGAAGGTGTTGCCCCCGTGTCGGGCTATTGCCGGTCCTCCCTCTGGCAGAGGGAGACAGCCTACTGCCGCTCCCGCCTTCGTCAGACGACTGATTGCCACTCCAAAGGTGTTGCCCCCAAGTCAACCAATTGCCGCTCCTCCCTCCGGCAGAAGGAGACGGCCTACTGCCGCTCCCACCTTCGTCAGACGGCCGATTACCGCTCCAAAGGTGTTACCCCCAAGTCAGCCTATTGCCGCTCCTCTCTCCGGCAGAAGGAGATGGCGTACTGCCGCTCCCACCTTCGTCAGACGGCCGATTGCCTCTCAAAAGGTGTTGTCCTCTAGTCGGCCTATTGCTGTTCCTCCCCCCGGAAGAAGGAGACGGCCTACTGCCGCTCCTGCCTTCATCAGACGCCGATTGCCGCTCCGAATGTGTTGCCCCTGAGAGGGCCTACTGCCGCTCCTCCCTCCACCAGAAGGAAACGGCCTACTGCCGCTCCCACCTTCGTCATACGACCGATTGCCGCTCCGAAGGTGTCCAGAGGTGCGCTGACTCCCCCATTCAGGCCACGGCCAATTGCCGATCCATGGCGCCTCATAGTTGTGCCCTTGGGCAGCCACCACCAATTGCCGGGCCCCACGGCCAAAGGGAGGTGTTGATAGTGTCATCACCCCAGCGTGAGACAAGAGCCCGGACCTCCAGTACTGGAGAACCCCAGCAAGGCCTTACGGTCTCCCTTGGCCTCCGCTCCCCACGCCTAGCCCTGGAGAAGACCCACCTGACGGACCCTAGTTCAGGTCGGCGCCGCAGCCCCTCCCTGACGGCGCCCCTTGACTCTGGGGACCGCAGTCCTCGGTCACTCCAGACCCTCCCAAGGACGCCCGGGCGTGATCTCTACACGCCCATGAGGCGGTGTAAGACCTCCACCACCGGCCGAGACCTGAGCCAGAGATTTCTGGACCTGTTCGGCCTCAGTCCTGAGGGCCACACCCCTGAGCCTAGCCCCGAGACTGAGGGGCCCCTTCACCACCTGCAGCCCTGGATGCAAGAGGACGCCCCTGGAAGTCTTCCCATGCCCTCTCAGCACGCCCCCACATTGGCGGTGCCCCTATCCCGGCCGAGTTGTCGCCGGCGTGTCTCCCTGCCTCTCCCACTATATGAGTGAATCATGATAAGTGTGGTGTTGCCTCAGAACTAGTGAATTAACTTAGGTTAAGTGTGACGTTGCCGCAAACTAATGTAAAAATGATACAGTGACTTAATGTGTGTTTTGAATATCGGGGCAAGTGAAATCACGGGTGGATGAGTAGGGACGAGTGCAGAAACTAAGTTCTAGTGAATCAGACTCACGAGTGACGCCCACTGCAGAAAACCTGTAAGCCTTCTCCTCCCGAGAAATCCTCTGTTGCGAAATACTCCAATGTCACTTGTTATAAGAAAACCATAGAGGAAGTGTTAATAATATTTTTCCCACTTGTATTACCATAAACACAGTGAATTCCCAGTGTCATTCTCTCTCTTTACTAATCTCCTTCCAGTAACTAGCGTGAACATAAAAGAGAAATAGAATCAATTGTCAAAACCCATTTGCTATTAGAAAATACTAAGTTTGAAGTAATAATACTTACTCTCCCCCAATATTACTATAACTGTTCTGACCCGCCGCGAGTCACTCCCCTCGCCCCCCCCCCCCTGTGAGCCTCACTCCCCATGCCCCACGCGCGCCTGTATTCCCTGTACACCTGTGCACTAGAATTAATTGTGTTGGCATCAGTATCAGTTAAGCCAGTATCCTGCGAGATACTAACATCCTAGTTAAGGTTTTATTTCTTTGCCAAATATTGTGTTGTAATATCTGCTGTCTTTGTCCTGTGTCTGACTGTGGTAATATAAGTGTGACGGTTATTGCGTGGAGTTTTTGTGTCCTACCTCTCTTTATTGCACTAAACCCCGGTCTCGAAAGAGGACCCCGCTACGCGTTAGGTGTTCTAGGACCGAGAAGTGGGGCTTTTTTCACCTAGCATGACATATATATATATATATATATATAGATAGATAGATAGATAGAGAGAGAGAGAGAGATAGATAGATAGATATAGATATAGATATGTACAACTTCGGACAAAAATTCGTGGTACAGGATAATCTGCCACTAGAGGTCCGGTTAGTCGCACACTTCTATCCCCCCTAACTACCCCTCCTTACCCCCACCAAAACACTGATTTGTTAGGCGGATGGATCAGAGATATGATGCTTCGCTCATTCTCGCGTCTTGCCGCATGTAATGTTACTTTTATTTATTCTACTGTTAGGCATAGTATCAAGTGCATAGATCCATCTTCAGTTCCATGAGAAATAATTAATCGAAATTAAACAGACTTCAATACAATGACCTTAACGTATTGAGTTTGGTTTCCAAATAATTATCCAACGTGTTCTAAGTGATATACTAAAATCCAAGTAACAGTTAAAAGTTATGTGGCCACATAAGTCCCTCTCCTGCCTTGTCATCAGGACAGCCACATATACACCCACCTTCTTATCCACCCACCCACTCTACCCATCTAACACAACCTGGCGACCTCACCCCTGCCACCCATCCAGCCCTACCATCCCTGCTATCCACCTTGCTAATCCACGAATGCCACACACAAAGCTCACCCAACAATGCCAGGCAACTCATTTACTCAATCACTTCTCCACCCTGAACCCATCCAGCCACCCAACCCAACTACTCATTGAGATCATCCCGACCATGCAATCGTCTCAGCCATACTGGCGACCAACGGTGCCCACTCGCCCTTGCGACCCACTTTGCCCACACATCCCGGCAACCTATCTTTTCCACCGACCCTTACCACCCAACCATAAATGCCTCCACCATCCGCCCCTCTCTCGGTGATGACTCTATGTGCCTGTAACCACTGTCTGACTTACTTCTTCATTTCTGCAACATTCGCGGCCTTTCCTCTAACATTCTCACTATTGAACACCACCTCTCCTCCTCTAAACCTCATCTTCTCTTCTTAACAGAGACTCAGCTGTCTGAGGCAACTGGCAGCAAACCCTTTTCTGTATCGTCCTACTTTCTCTATACTCATTTCAAAGCCAAAGGTGGCTGTTGTGTGTATGTACGCAATGACCTATCTTGCTCTCATGTTCCTGAACTTGATTCTTCTGAATTCTCTACTCTCTGGCTTCGGCAGTCCTGTCATTCTCTGACTAATATATCTGAGCTGTTTACTTATCTCCTAATTCTACTGACTATCAAAATTTCTTTGACTATCTTACTTCTACAATGAACACATTCTATCCATGTCTCCTTTCTCTGAAATCTCCATTCCAGGAGATTTCAATGTTCACCACCACCTTTGGCTCTCCTCTCCTTCCATTGATCCACCTGGTGAACAAGCCTACATCTTTTCTATCCTTAATTACCTAGAGCAGCTTGTACAGCACCCTACCCATATCCCTGACCGCCTTGGAGAAAGCTCCAACATACTTGACCTCTTCCTGACAACTAATCCTTCTGCTTACACTGTTAATCTTTTCTCTCTGTTGGGCTCCTCCGATCATAACCTTATTACCTTAGTCTGTCCTATCGCTCTGGCGCAGCCTGTGGACCCTCCAAAGAAATGTCATCTGTGGCACTTTGGAGCTGCGGATTGGGAGGCCCTCAGGCAGCACTTCTTTGATTTTCCCTGGAATGATTATGGCTTCCGTGGCTGGGGGCCATCTGGGTGTGCCTTGCACATTACGGAGGTTATTCTCCCAGGCATGGAGGCAGGCGTTCCTTTCTTATATCCTCTGACTAACGCAGGAAAACCTTGGCTTAATCACGCTTGTTTTAATGCTGTCCGCAAGAAGGAGAGGGCCTATAAAATGTACCAAAGCCAACCCATCTCTGAATCACATTTTTTTAATGTTTCTCCCCGGAATCGTGCTAAGTCTGTTCTTTGCTCTGCTAAAAATAATTTCATCCATTATAAATGCTCTCAACTCTCCAACTCGAATTCTTCCAGCTCCTTCAGGCACCTTGCCAGGAACCTTTCTAACAACTCTACCTCATCATCCTTCCCTCCTCTTTTCTACTCTGATGGCTTTGTAGCTATTTCTTCTACTGATAAAACAGATCTCTTCACTCAGACTTTCTCCTCCAGTTCCACCTTAGATGATTTCGGTGCTGTTCCTCCATCACTTCCCCCCTCTGACTTCCTCATGGCTGACATTAAAATTTCTTCAGCTGATGTATTTTCTGCCATCAAATGCCTCAATACTAAAAAGGCATATGGACCTGATGGAATCCCTCCTGTTGTCCTCAAGAACTGTGCTTCTGTGCTTGCACCCTGCCTAGGTAAATTGTTTTGCCTTTGTCTTTCAACCTGTACCGTTCATTCTTGCTGGAAGTTTGCTCTCATTCAGCCGGTCCCAAGGAAGGGTGACCATTCCTAACCCTCTAGCAATCGTCCAATTGCTTTAACATTGAGTTTCAAATGTTTTTAAGTCTATTCTTGACAGAAAAATTTTAAAGCATCTTTCCTATCACAATCTTCTTTCTGATCGTTAGTATAGATTCCATCAGGGACGCTCCACTGGCGATCTTCTCACCTACCTTTCAGACTCCTGGTCATCCTCCTTTCGGGACTTTGGCGAAAGCTTTGCCATTGCACTTGACATCTCAAAGACTTTCGATCAAGTCTGGCATAAATCTTTAATTTCCAAACTGCCCTTTTACAGTTTCTATCCTTCTATCAGTGCCTTCATTTATAGCTTCCTTTCTGGTCGTTCTATAGCTGCTGTTGTAGATGGCCATCGTTCTTCTCCTAGATCTATCAACAGTGGTGTTCCTCAGGGCTCTGTCCTATCACCAACTCTCTTTCTTTTATTCACCAATGATCTTCTTAGCTGTACATCTAACCCTATCCACTTGTACGCTGATGATTCCACCCTTCACCTTTCCATTCGGTTTTTTCGACATCCATCTCAGCAGTTACTTCACTAAACAAGGGATGAAGCTATGGCACACCTAATGTCTGACTTGCCTCGTATCTCTGACTGGGGTAAAAATAATCTTGTTGTTTTTAATGCATCAAAGACTCAGTTTTTACACCTATGAACCCGTCAAAATCTTCCACAAAAGTACCAACTAATGGTTAATAATATCCAGCTCAGTCCTGCGTCATCCTTGAACATGCCTGGGGTTTCATTCACTCGGGACTTATCTTAGAAAGATCATATTGCATCTCTTGTAAAATCTGCTTCCAAGAGATTAGGTGTGCTAAGCCAACTCCATGCCTTCTTTACCCATGCACAGTTGTTGACTCTATACACGGGTTTTATTCACCCGTGTTTAGAGTACAACACCCATGTGTGGGGAGGCTCCCCACATACAGCTCTCGTCAATAGGGTGGAGTCAAAGGCTTTTTGTCCCATCAACTTTCCTCCTCTTACTGGCTCCCTTCAACCTCTGTCTCTTCACCGCACTGTTACCTCTTTATCTCTTTTCTATCACTACTTCATTGGCCACTGCTCCTCTGAACTGTCTGCTTACATCCCTCCTCCTCTATGGCGAGTGCGGAGCACCCGTCTAGCAACAAACTTTCATGCCTTTTCTGTCCAACTCTCTAATGCAAGAGTTAACCGTTACTCCCAGTCCTTCATTTATGCAACGGCTCAACTCTGGAACTGTCTCCCTCTGTCTGTATTTCCTGCTTCCTAAGATCTCCAGTCTTTCAAATGCAGTGTGTCCAGGCATCTTGAAATGAACAGATCTTGATTTTGGCTCACTTTTGTATCGTTTTTGTTTTTCTTGTAAGGAACCGTTATCTGGGCTCAGCCTTTGATTCCTTCTTCCTCGCATTAAAAAAAAAGTCTCCACTCAAATTCCACCCACCCCTCCCACTCACGAATTCCACCTACCCTGGTCACCCAACAATCCCATCCATCGCATCCACCCACACAACCCTCCCACCTCTCCCTGAACACTCACCCATCCTACCCACCCACCTCACCCTGCCTTCCCAATCCTCCCACCGACCCACTCGCCCATCCACATGCCCAACCACCGTTCTTACCCAACCCCATTCACTCTGCCACCCCATTCACCCATTAGAACCCAACTTATCCATCAAACTCATCCTATCCAAATCTAACTTACTGACCTCTCCCTGACCACCCACATATCCAGCCACTCCACCCACTCAGCCCACCAAACGCATCCACTCACTAACCCGTTTACCCCTACAACCCATCCAAAGCCACACCACACCCAATATCTCCCCCCACCCCCTCCACCATTACTGCTGTCCACCACGCCTGGCGAGGCACCAAACTACCACACCCACCAACTTAACCTCATCAACTCCACCCACCCAAACAACTGACTCACACACTCACACACACACACATACAGAGAGAGAGAGAGAGAGAGAGAGAGAGAGAGACAGTGAATAAAACACACATAAACAGACAGACAGACAGACAGAAACACACACACACACACACACACACACACACACACACACACACACACACACACACACTCTGTCACGAATTGATGCAATTGTGTATTTAAACAAATTCGTGACATTGTAGTTTGATAAGAAAACCACGAGCTCTTGTGAAATTTCCACTGGACATCACTCAATTCAACCGTCCTCGTATGCAATTCGACCAGGATGATTTTCAGAACATTTGTCACTGTTTCATAAGTGACCATTCTAATGCACGACATTAGTGCTTTCGCTGAGTGATTTTATTGCGTGTGTATATAGTTCGCCCTCTCTCCGTTGACCATTGAAGTTAGGCCACACGTACTTAAGGCGAACACGGGCCATCTTTTACCCCCCTTCCCAGTTTGAACTTAGTCAGCTTTGGACTGCCTCGAGTGTAGGATAGTTTGTGCCAAGCATAGAGAGTAGCATCTCCGTTGTACAGAGATTTCCCAGATCTCCACCTAGATGGGGGGGCACGGTAGCACAGTGGTAGCGCGCTGAGCTTGTGATCGGGAGGTCGCAAGTTCGAGCCTCGACTGGACTACCGTCACTGGGAGGGGTAGCACCCTCCTGTAACCCAGCGGGGCTATATGGCCTTAGTTGCCTAGGTCGGGGAATTCATTTCTCCATTTCCACCTAGATGGTGATCGGTAAAGTGGGCTTGCAGTGAATAGCAGTGCTTGGTGTTCATCATGCAGGTGCCCAGTCTTTCGTAGCTTCAGCTCCATTCCCTCCACTGACCAGTATTTCCGTTCGTTTTTTCTAGGCTTAAGTCTGATTAGCTTTTGAATGAGCGAGTGCATGTATATCCTTTGTATTTGAATTCATGAGTCCCTCTTTGACAGTGAATTCCCTTTTTGAATTCATTTTGAGACTCATATAAGTAAATTTATTTTATTGTAATCAATAAATTTACAGTTCTTTTCTTTGAGCTTAATGTATTAAGAATCGTGTTATATTTCCCCACATTAAGCTTACGTTAGTTTGCTGCTTCTAGTTTGTACAAACTCCTTGCATTATTCACAACTGGTATTTAAGCCAGTTCTTCCATAATTAAACTTAAATCCGTTGCACCAGCCAAGAGTTAAGCACTGGCAAGAACCTGTCCAGTATTATTAGTATTAGTTATTGATTGTCAGGGGTGGAGTCACTTTCTCAAGAGGAAAACAGAACTAACAACCAGCATTCATGACCAATTAGTCTCTGCTGTATGCTGTTGAGAAAGTTTATAAAATTCTCATCCTTCGAGAATCGGCGAAGTAAGCCAGGATGAAGTAAAACTCACTACTTGATTTTCACAAGTCAGTTCCTTGTCTCTACTTTCAAGTAATACCTGCAATATTTAATTTTGAAATTCACATCCCTCCGTGACACACACACACACACACACACACACACACACACACACACACACACACACACACACACACACACACACACACACACACACACACGCAGATGAGTAAGGCTGGGAAAGGAGGGAGGGAGGATTTGGGGACGGTGAAGGAGACGGATGAGATGTGAAAGTGTGTAGTATTGTTCTAGTAGCAGCTTGCACAGTACATTGACTCATATCTCTAACATATACCCTTTAATTCAGCTATATTATGGATGTAATTCCATTAGGATTCCATGATATGCCATCCAATTGGCAATAGTTTTAATGAGTGAATACTTTGGTAAAATATTAAATATCATAACTATGCTAGTTTCAATATTACATGCTGTTCTTACTGTTCAGTGATTATACAGTCAACCATCAAACTGTAATTCGTAAGACATGGGGCCAATCTTCCTCGGGGATAAACAACCACTGAGGATGATTAGTGAGTGAAGTTGTTGTGAACTACTCTCCCCCTGTGTGTGTGTGTGTGTGTGTGTGTGTGTGTGTGTGTGTGTGTGTGTGTGTGTGTGTGTGAGTTGATTGGGCGGGTGGAGTTGATGAAGTTGAGTTGGTGGGTGTGGTAGTTCGGTGCCTCGCCAGGGGGGGTGGACTGTGGTAATGGTGGAGAGGGGGGGAAGGGAGGATTGTTGGGTATTGTGTGTGGAGCGGCTTTGGGTGGGTTCTTGGGGTAAACTGGATAGTGAGTGGATGCATTTGGTGGGCTGAGTGGGTGAGTGTCTGGATATGTGGGTGGTCAGGGAGGGATCAGTAAGTTAGGTTTGGATAGGATGAGTTTGATGGATAAGTCGGGTTCTAATGGGTGAATGGGGTGGCGGAGAGAATGGGGTTGGGTAAGAAGGTGGTTGGGCATGTGGATGGGCGGGTGGGTCGGCGGGAGGATTGGGTGGGCAGGGTGAGGTGGGTGGGTAGGATGGGTGAGTGTTCAGGGAGAGGTGGGAGGGTTGTTTGGGTGGATGCAATGGATGGCATTTTGGGGTGACCACTGTGGGTGGAATTCATAAGTGGGAAGGGTGGGTGGAATTTGTGAGTGGAGAGGGTGGGTGGTAGGGGTCGGTGGGCAAGAGAGGTTGTCGGGATGTGTGGGCAAAGTGGGTCGCCAGGGTGGCTGAGACGATTGCGTGGTCGGGATGATCTAAGTGGGTGGTTGGGTTGGGTGGCTGGATGGGTTCAGGGTGGAGAAGTGAATGAGTAAATGAGTTGCGTGGCATTGCTGGGTGAGCTTCTTGTGTGGCATTCGTGGGTTAGCAGGGTGGATAGCAGGGACCGGTGGATTGGGTGGGTGGCAGGGGTGAGGTCGGCAGGTTGTCTTGGATGGGTTGAGTGAGTAGGTGGATGAGTAGGTGGGTGTATATGTGGCTGTCCAGATGACAATGCAGGAGAGGGACTTATGTGGCTATATAACTTTTAACTGTTACTTGCATTTTAGTCTATTGCTTAGAACACGTTGGATAATTATTTGGAAATCAAACTCTATAAATTAGGGTCATTGTACTGTAATCTGCTAAAACTTCGATATAATCACTTCTCATGGAACTGACGACGGATCTATGCACTTGATAATGCACCTAATAGTAAGATAAATGAAAGTAACATTACATACGGGAAGACGTGAGAGTGAGCGATGCTTCATATGTCTGATCCATCAGCCCAACAAATCAGTGTTTTGGTGGGGGTAAGGAGGGGGAGTTAGGAAGGTAGACGTGTGGGATTAACCTGACCTCTAGTGACAGATTACCCTGTACCACGAATTTCTGTCCGGAGTTGTACATCTATCTATCTGTCTATCTATCTATATACACTCATATATATATATATATATATATATATATATATATATATATATATATATATATATACATTTTTGCAATATTATAAGGGTTAACGGAGATCTCACAGAAATAAAAGGATGGGAGCTTTCAATGACCACCTGTCCCGCTACATCTGGGGGGATGAGTTGTTCGAGTTTTCACGTTATAAAAAAAACTACAAACAATCCATAAAATATAACACACTACCATGACTTCATTTCCACGTCTATATTTTGATACCCGGGTAACAATCACACGGGGGGAACCCAGACCCTGTCCCAAGCTCTTGTGGTTGGCCCTGGAAACAAAAAGTTGGACAAAAGATTGGAACTACGTTATATAATAATTATGAACAATGATTATCGGTGCCAGCAACCGTATCTCAGCCTAAATTTTCAGGACACTCAGCGATCATCCTGCAAGGTCACCAGATGCATGGAATCAATTTCCGTGCGTAGTATTCATCTGTTGCTGACTTCATAGGGAAATGGAATGCTACCCATCACACAAGTCAGTATGCTTCACTCTGTGTAACAAACATTTCTGAATCATCATATCCATAATTGCCATACAAGGCATAATTATTGTGTCTCCTGATGTTAATTCCTTCCGCTACATCTCGCTATGCATCCAGATTATTTGTATACATAAAATTATAAGAACCTACTTTTCAGCATGGATAGCAATATTAAAGTATATAATTCTGAAACAGGAGAAGGATTTCTGTACTTAGAAGCTGATGAGACTGCGTATTATCGATGCACAGGAACATGATCGCATATTTCAGCATGAAGGTAATGTGGAAAGTGAGACCTCTACCGTGAACAAGAATCACCTACCGGAATTTCGAATGCGCTTTTCGATCTGAAATACGCAATATTACCTGTAATATGGCAACTTTTAGAAAGTGCAACACCCGGGCCGTACTCTTCACATGATTAGTGGGCGCCGTGCTTATGGAGTAAAACAATGAAAAAAAAAAAAAAAAATCCTGGAAAATAACCATGTATACATAATGAAGCACTTTACCTTCCCCACTTCTGATCTACTTTTTGTAGCATGATTTGTCACCATGCTATATCATCAACAACTTGCTCGGGGGTTATAAATACCCTCTGACTGAGTAAAAGGGTCATAATGCTGAACAATCCTGCTCTGTGCTCTTTACCTTTGGTTTACGGCTCTCAATATCGAATTACTCACAGCACACCAAACCCACAACACATCCATAACTGTTTATTTTGACCTTACTTTGTGATTTAAATCTTTGACCTACTGTTCTCAAAATAGAACATTGCCTTCCTTATCATTCTACAAACACTGAATCAAATTGAAAAGAAAGAGTTTGAGATAGGGGGACAAAATCTGACCTTGCCATGTGGCTTTTAACTTTTATCACATATTCTTAAAATTTAATAACTTCATTTATTTTCCTTCTCTCTTCCACTAAGTTTGATTAAAAGTGTATCAACACTGCCTGAGCTCACCCTGTCCTTGATGTATGTACATTTTTCAACTTTTCTCATGGCAGTCAATCCTTATGCCAGACTTGATGCAGTTTCATCCGAGAGTTTATTCTAATAATCATGATTATGTCCACTCACCATGATTGTCATTAACATAACCTTATTTTCCACAAACTGAAGGAGTGGGCCGACCCTGAACAAGTTAAATGTCACCTAAATATACGACAAGTCACTGTAGGACACACACACACACACACACACACACACACACACACACACACACATGATCCACAGCATACCCTAATCGGCGAGAAGTGAGGATGAAGCTTAACCTTTTAGCTATGAAGATTCTCTATAGCAAATTATAATATCTTGATGGCCACAAGAACTAATAGAATCATCTTATGAACGCTATTACTGGGTATTGTGTCCAGCTCTTCATTACGAGGGCTTTCACCAGGATTGAATACCATCACCTGGCAGAGGAAGTAAGTCACCCTAGTGAAGAGGTTAAGCTTAAGTACAGTACTGTTGTGAAGTACAGTCTGGATTAACAATTCCCTTACATTGTCTCGAAAATGTGAAAGAATTAAAATGCAACCTAGCTAATCTAATTAGCATTGATTAGGCGTGTTAGAATCTCAGTTAATAAGTTAAAAAACCCAGACATAAAAAAGGCTTTTGATCTTAAGCGTACCATACTCAACAACATAGGAAAGAACTTCACTCTTACCTTTATGGTAGATGATTGTGTGGGTGATGGTTTGGTAATGGTTCTGGTGCTCTGTTGTCGCCACGTACAAACATTTCCCTGGCAATGTGGCTCAATCTATGGCGATCACACTGAAAAAGACCAATTGGTGGAGATCAACGCACCTGGTCCATCTGATCTTATCTTACTATCATTTTCCATCATGATCACCATCATCTACATTTTTTGTAGTATAATGCTGATGTGGATAAGATCGGGCAACAGTAACAAGACGCAAATGCTCTATATATTATCATCAAAGTGCCAAGTGAAACTATTCTCTCTATCATCATCATCGTCACCAGTATCATCAAGAACTTTGAGGAATAAAACAGTAAAAAATGTCTCCGGGCATAACTGTACCTGTTTACAAACCTCTTACCACACCCAAGGAGGGAGGGAAAAGACAAAGGCAGCAATTGTCCATAGTTGTGTCATTTACTCCTTAGCTTTTTCAGAAATTTTTTGTTCCTTCATGTAGATGAGATCCAGGCCTTGTGAGAGGTAGACCTTCAACGACACCAGATTTTAGGTGGGTGGGACTCCCCTACCCCAATATCGGGCGAAGCCCTGCAAGGAAGGTAAGCTTGCACAACCATTACTTTTTTTTTTTTTTTTTTACGAAAATTTACGGTGGCAGACCTCTATCTGGAATCCTGGTGGCCGCCTCTCTCCCTAAATGATAATTTCACTAATTTTTGAATACTACAGTTGTAGGTGTGGCAATTAAATGTCTTATTATCCTGTTCCAACAATACATCTCTCTCTCTCTCTCTCTCTCTCTAAACATAAAGAGCAGACGCAAGGATAGCAAGTTGGTTGAGGCACTGTACATAGAAGTCCCAAACTCCGCAGAGTCAGCATGCTTTGGAAAATTCTTCAGATGAACTGGAATAAGCATCGCAATATATATATATATATATATATATATATATATATATATATATATATATATATATATATATATATCTATATCTATATCTATATCTATATATATATATATATATTATATATATATATATATATATATATATATATATATATATATATGGGGGGAAGGTATGACTGAATCGGTAGAGAGGCGGCCCGCAGTCCTAATGGACCCAGGATCGAATCCCTGTTGGGGCAGGGAACAGTTTAAGGATTTGAATTTCCTGAAAGCAGACTTTCCTAATCTACCAGATGACCCGCCGACATGTAAAAATACCCCCGCTAATACCAATACACCAGTCCTGTATGAGACAGCCCTAGCATGTATTCAATTTGGACGGTGGGTGTTAGCGCCGAAGTGGTGACATGTGGAGGTGTAGGAGGACTACTGGGCCTTGGGATAGGTCACTGCCCCCGAGAAATAGGGCCTGAAATCTTTGCCCAGAGTCAGACACGTAATATATATATATATATATATATATATATATATATATATATATAAACATCAGGAGAGAAAATAACTGATATCCTGAAGATGAGAAGCAAGAATAAAAACTGTAGGCCAACATGCCGCCCCAGAGCCTCCTGTTGTGGCCTCTCTCGTTGTAAGCATTCCTGGCACACACACACACACACAGCAAGGACACGTATCAGTACTAATAAAGATAAGTATTTTTGTTTCACACACAGGAGCAGCAAATAATGATTGCACAAACAAGTGATGACCAGCGTTGCCAGATGTACGATAATATCGTACAATACGATAATCTGGCGTTATGTACGATGTACACTACCATGTATACGATAATGCGATAATTTATGTATTTGTGCAATATTTCATTTAAATTATGAGATATTGTCTTGATTAAGACTTTAGAGGATTTTCGTGAAATGACTTATTTGTCTAACATTTCATAAACATATGACATGAGATCTGGCGAAAGTAAGTGCCGAACGTGCCGAGTACTACAAATTCATGTGTCGAGTTCCTGTTCTTGTGTATCGTCCTCTGTGTGAGTACTGTAGGTTACCCCTGTTTAGTTCCCACTGGCCTGTGGTTGGTAGGAACACTTGGCTCTATGAGTCATGTCTGTAAGGGCTGTTTTATTATGGCTGATTCAAGTGGGGGCTTATAATATTTATTAGCTTCCAGTGTCTTCTGGTCTTCTCCATAACCTCTGTGCACTCACCTTCACTCGTCATTTTCTAAAGTTTCTTTCCTTTTCAGAGATAGTGGCTTGTTCTCTAGTCCACGGCATTTGTTTTTTTCTTTGTGGGGATATGCTTCCGAGTGTTTCGGCAGGCCTAATATAAGCTATACTTATTTCATGTATGTGAAAGAGTAATTTGCATAAAATGAACACTTATAAACAGTGTACAACGATAGTTACTAGAGATGGGTTAGCCCTTCTAGGTAGAATAGATACTGCCTTAAGTTGCAGGTTAACCCGTCACATCCCGAGCACTTTCGCACCTCCGACATCCCCCAGTCCCGACCATTTTTGGATTTTTTTTTTTTTTTTTTGGCTAAAACCTCCACTTTTGGTGAGCAACATCGAAAATTCGTAGAGAAATCGCTCACCTGAAGTTTAAAATACTCAATACAGGTAGGAGTACCTCCTTACCTTACAGGGTTTTCTATCAGCCTGGCTGCAAAGAAAACGAGTTCTATGGGAAGATAACTATTCCACACCACTCATAAACGGAAGTTATTTATTTATTTGGTACGAATTTATATGTAGTACGAGAGTATATTGGTTTTCAAACAGTAATATAGGCATAATAAGCATTGTTTCACTCACTAACTCATCACCATTCCTGACCTTCTTTTGCCACATTACCTGATTATCATTTCTGACTGTTTCTTCCTCTAATGCTATGTAAACTTTGTCCTCCACATTGTCATCGATTGGGAAATCACTCTGGCCCTGAATGACTTTATTGGCCAGGTCACTGGTAACAGGTCAACTGCTGAGACAATGGGGGGGGGAGGTTATGCGGTGTAAGGCATTGTCCCTGCCTGGCATCTCGTAGAGGAATAGAGGAAGGTGTCCCGTGTATACGTACGAAAAATCACGCGTAAAAGTTGAAAATTGTGCAAATTAGGGACCTTGCAATTGTACAACGTACCAGTACGTCGTCGGGACTGGCAAATGGAAAATGTTGCAACGTACCCATACGTCGACGGGACGTCTCGGGTTAGGCGTAGGTCATCAGCTCATATGTTTTAGACATTAAGTAAACTTACCCTTGAGTAGCAAATATGCATTATCCATGTGCATTTATGTAGCAGTAATGCAGCCAAATAGGATAAATTTGGGAAAAATGCTTTAGTTCAATGTATACGATAATTTCTTTTAAATAACGATAATTTTAACATACGTTGTACGATAATACGGGTTTGGGAATCTGGCATCGCTGGTGATGACTTGCTTTCTCTAAGTTTCGGACTAAATTCTCTAGGTCTGGCAAAATCATTTGATTGGTGGTTAGGAGACGGAAATAATTGTTTCCTTCCCTGCAAACATTATTTATGGTGTAAAATAACTAATCTTGCGGAAATATAAGTTAAGTTAGCTTTTTTTTATTGTCAATAACAATAATTAAATGAAAAGCGACACTGGCACATTTCCACTCACGACAACTGATGCCAGCAAAGTTACCAATGTAGCAATTTTCCCGCTAAATTTAGAAGTTTTAATAGCAATTTAGCTGGTAGAGATATAAACATTTTCTGTATATCTGGCGTTCTTTTAGAGTCCTGTCTAGTGTTTTTTGTCCTATTATTTCCCTCTGTCTGGTAGATTTTTACCACTTTTGAGACCAGTCTAGCAGATTTCTATAATTTTCCTTTAGCAACACTGCATGCCAGGCCCTTAACGTCAGTTAGTCATTATCATATCATGGATATGAGTTGACAGGTCTCGGCGTTTGTCACGATCCCCTCCCCTCCCGCTTTTTATCTTCATAGTCACACTCTTGCTTTTGGCTGTCACCTTCTCCCTCTTCAGTTCTTTCATGACCCTGCCTTAGGCTGCATACTATATTACGTGTTGGATTTTCATTGTGTGAATACAAGTGACCAGTTTTTCCCCATTAATTGCACTGGTTTCACTAACTTCATACCAGTAAATTAATTTGTTTCTTGATATAACCCATTAGGGTTTTTTCTTGAGCACATGCGATAATTTTTGTCTTGGTCTTGTGTTGTGCTACAAGGAGTTCTTTATGAAAAATTTGCTATGATACGTTAGGGGTATTTCTTGAGCATATGCAATAAAATGCCTATCATGGTCTTGTGCTACAAGGGGCACGATTTGGAAAAGTTTCTGTGTTCTCCATCTCTCTATATCACTTATCTATCCGTTAATTTCCTCTTCTTGATATTAAGGTGCTGGAATATCTGTCTTGCTGGAATATTTCCTAAATAAAAAGCAACAACTGGGGGTGGGTGCGGGTGGGCCTGCGTGTCTGATGGTGGCGGTGCAGCGGCGAGTGCCGGGGTGAGAGGTGAGGTCGCCGTGCTTGAGTAGGGGGTCTGTGGTGAGGGTGTGGAGTTGGTGGAGGGCATGGTGGGAGGCGTGATTGTAGAGAAGGGAGTGAGTGAGGGTGAGGAATGTGGTGGTGTGAGATAGCACGTGTACAAGTCAGTTGTGTGGTCATGGAAGGCGGGTGGTGGTGTGGCGTGCTGGGTTGGGGAGTTAGTGTGCCATGGTCATGAGGTGGTAGGAGGGGGACAGAGGAGATGCACATGGCGATTGCGATATGTGCTGGGGGTGTCGTGGTGTTGGATGGAGGAGACCATGTGGCGGCCTTGGGTAGCTGGTCTCCGTTGGGCAACTATGAGTTGTTCCTGCATGTCATGAATGGGGCACCAATGATGACATGCTGAAAATTCCCACGGATCTATGGAAATCTGGTTGGTATTTTCATTAGGAGGGGGTTGCCTTTTGGTGGGGCACACCCTGGCCCTACTGCATGGTGTTGGTGGAACTGTGCATCTGGGGGGGTGTCCTTGGTTTTGGGGGTTGTGCTGGATTAATCGGGATTCCGCTCACTGTGCCGATGTGTTGTGGAGCAGTGCGAAGGGCGAGACGTACCTGATAAGTTGGACATCCCTGTCAAGGTTTCCCTTTGGGTCAGTGATTAACAAATGTTCCCTTATGGTGCTGGGGAGAATCCTTAACAGGGTATTGAAGATAAGTTGTTCCTGGGTGGCTGTGTCGGTCTCTGGGTAAGTGGTGGTGACGAGTCACTTGGCATGGATGAACGTATCGTCAAGGTTGCCATTGTAGGTGAGGGTGTCAAGCTGTGCTGGGGCTATGACTTTTCCCAAAGATGGCGTGACTGCCTGCATCACGATTTGGGTAAACTGCACCTGTGTTAATTCTGGAACGATCTTGGAGGTGATAACTGATATTGCCTTGCCCAGGTGCAGCAGAGTGACAGCTATATCCTCCCTGTCATTTTCTAAGTCTACGTCCAGTAGTGGCTTAACCATGGACAGGTACACATTGATATCATACTGCTCAGGATCGAACTTTGGCAAATGAATGTGAGGTTTGGCTGCCATTGTGCTAGATTTCCTTTTTGCTCCTCTCTGTATTCTGATTGCTTATCACTGCCACCACTCCTACCACCACTGCCACCACTGGTATAACCCCTGCCACCACTGGTATCACCCCTGCCACCACTGGAACCACCATGACCATGGAGACTGAGCCATATTATCGCCACCTCTCTTCCACCCCCCTCCCCACCGCAAACACTGACCTCGTTACTCCCACAGCCACCCTACACTCTCACAACACTCCAACCTGCCCACATCTCACACCCATCCAAGATATTTCCATATCATCTTCCCCTGCAAAATCATCAAAATCACTGACATCAGCAGTCAAGAACCAACACTGACCACCAGTGTTATGCTAGCTGTTCTTAGGTCGACTTCTCGACCTTAGAGCTCTAGGTACTGAGTCGGGGTTCCCTTTTGACACCAGAACTAGAATACACAACAAGAGGAACAGGGCATAAAAACTCGGCTGACCAGCCTTACACATATATTGCCTCAATTACAATCTGTATAGTATAGTGCCAATGATACACATATACAGGTTAAGGGGGACACAATCAGGCTTCTAGACTCTGGGCCGGGCTGCTGTGGGGCTGGGCTGCTTACAGGTGGCACTGGGGCATGGGAGGTAGCTCCTCATGAGTGCCTTCCTGTAGGAGGCACAGGACTATTGCCGGGGGTGATGTCATCCAAACGGGGCTGGTGGTCGGTGTGGAGGGAGACCCTTTCCTGGTGGGGCATCGACCAGGAACGTGGCCATCTGGACTGCCGCTGAACAGGACTAGCAGGTGTGCTTGCCTCAGCCTGCTCCTGGAGGAGGGCTGTCTGTGGGTGGGGATGGGGAGGTAATGCCCCGGAGTCCTAGGATTGCCCCTGAGTGTCTGGGGGCTGCGGTCCCCACAGGATCGAGCTGTCATCAGGGGCTGCCTGCAACGTTCCTTACTCGTGGAGTCCGTCAGCAGAGGGCATTGTCCAGGGGCCGGCTGCAGGGCATGGATCCCTGTGCTTGTGATGGGCCCTTGCCACAACTCCTCTAGCTGTAACTCCTCTGGGAGACTGTACCTTTCGGCTTCTGGATGGGTCAGTGACTGCCTCCAAAGGTGTAGTCTCAAGGGCTGTGAACGAAGGGCGTACAGTGGCCGTCCCTTCCTTCCCAGTGTGGACAGTGACCATCACAGTGAGTCTGCCTTTCCATGGATAACACCCTGAAGTGCAAACAGTGGTTGTCACTTCCTGCCCGGTGCATGCAGTTACAGTGGCCATCACAGCAGGGCTGGAGGGGGCAACTGCAAAAGGGCATACAGTGACCATCCCTTCCTTCTCGGTGCATACAGTGCTGCTTGGGACTGTGTTAGGACAAGTCCCACCCCGATCCTGGCGAGTGCTGGTCAGACTGGGGTGTAGTTTACCAGCACTGCATACCTTTCGTTGGGTCTGCTTGAGAGGAAGAGGGGCACATGGTGGCGGGGGATGTAGGACCCTCTGGCTCGGATCCCTTACATGCTTTACGTGCCTCCCCGTGGTTTCCCCTATAGGTGGGTATTTCGCCACCCTGGCCATTCGTCTCATTAACTCTGTTCTCTCAGGCTCCCTTCAGTCTCTGTCTTTTCGCCGCACTGTTTCATCTTTATCATTTTTCTAACACTGCTTCAGTGGCCACTGCATCTCTGAACTGTCTGTTTGCATCCCTTCACCAATACAGCGGGTGCACAGCACCCATCTGGCAACGAACTCTCATCCCTTTTCTGTCCAGCTCTCTAATGCAAGAGCTAACCGTTATCCCCAGCCCTTCATGTATGCAACAGATCAGCTCAGGAACGTCTCTCCTCGTTTGTATTTCCTACTGCCTATGCTGTCTAGTGTTTCAAACACAGTGTGTCCAGGCATCTCGAAATGAATGGACCTTGAATTTTGCTCTCTGTTATCTTGTTTTGTTTTTTTTCTTGGAGGGAACAATTTGTGGGCTCCTGGCCTTTGGTTCTTTCTTCCTAGCATAATTAAAAAATGGACCCGTGTCTTGGCAGGGTGGGATCTCCTCTCCGGTCAGTTCTGGTTCCTAAACCCTAGGAGAACAAAACTCCACAGTGATAGATCTCACCTGCATCAAGTAGCCAAGGTGAGACTCTCAGTCAACATACCATCACTTCCCAGCCCGTAAAAAATTATTTTGTTCACCTTCAAAAACTGCAGGGTGTGCTGCATCTGGCACATGTATTCGTTGTCAGGATCCTGTATTATTTCACACAATAATATGATAATATGATAGAACTCTGGCTGTTTCCATCCCTGCCTTCCTTGTCAGGTGAATGAGAACGTCATATCGCAAATGAAATGCTGCAGTGATAAAAACTGACCAAATAAAGAAATCAGACCCTGAATCGTAAACTAAAGTGGTCAAAGCCGCCGAATATTAAGCCAAATCCTAAGAACAAATGCGAGAAACATACAAATAAATACAACCACTTGAACTTTGGAAACCAACTCCTTGACAAATTTAAACTTGCCATCCCTCTGATGCATGCTGCTTCCCGAAGTGTCAAGTAAAATCCTCAACTCCTACCTGATATCCAAACAGTTAATGGCAGAAACTGTCTGAGAAACTGAGTCACTCTGTAGTTAAAGCCCATACCATCATGGAGGCCAAATAATCATCGCGATTGATTATGGTGACTGACAGGGAGACGGAACAAAGACTGTTTCCAATCAAAAGCACATGCTAGATTTGAGGCAACCAGATGAATACAGCAGTCATCCCTTCTCACAACTTGCTAGAAACTGAGACTTTGTTCGAGCAGAACTATTTCGAGGTTTGTATGGTGACCGTGACTACAGATGATTAATCCAGGATATAAAGTGGCCTGGTAAGAATTTAAATGAAAGCCAAGGTATCGCTCTCTAATTTTCCTAAATATGTACTTGTACTTATACCCATCACATAGATATCCAGAAACTACATCTACCAAGAAGGAAGTATTCCATAATTCCTTCAGCCAAGGGATATGGGAAGTTAATATGTTAATAGATATATAAAACTACTTCTTTGTCGTTGTTGACTGTAGTAGCTACATAAAGCTTTCAGACAAGACAAAGACACCTTTCATAAACACACCCACCTCAACTGTATCCACTATACCAGCACATCCCAAAACGTGTCCTTTGTCTTTCATAACACCCCCCAGGTACACCCCAGATACACCCTAGATGGAAGCTACTCATAATTATATAACCCGACGGTTGCAACTTTCCAGATTTAAAAAATCAAAAGGCCACATTCCCATAGTAACTGAGTGTGGATGCGGAAAAGAACCCAAGTTGCAAGGCTATCAACAAAACAGAAAGCTCAGCTGAAAATATGGACGCCAAAGAAGGTACTCTACCACCGTAATATAGCTAGGAACGAACGTTATATAGTTGATACTGGCCTCAGGTTACAAACCGATCTTGCAAGTAAGGCAGTGTTATTTACATCAAGGTGTAAAGGGTGAGAAGTATCACATTCGACACCTCTGCCTTTCATTCAGCCTTGAGGACAGTACCATACTAATAGAGAAGTTTCTCTAATAATGCCTGGGTACGATTTCAAGGCACTCTCTTCATGAAGGACTCCAGTTTGTGAAAGAGAGGGATTGACCGAGATTTCAATGGCACAGCATCTAAAAGGGATAGAAAACCAATGGTGGGTCTAAAAAACTGACGTCGTGAAGTAAACAGGGATGTACTGGGGTACAAGAAAGTCACTGCACTGTGTACCAGCACTTTCTTTATGGTGTAGGAGCTCCAGTTCCACCTTGCCTGGAATGACAGAAAACATGAACCGTACCTCGGACATTAATTGCGCAGAAGGCATATCAATCTTACTGTGCCCCACTGCATTGGCCAGACCAATAAAATAGGACACAAAATCCCAGCAGGAGGGCGATCGCATTCAGCCGGTAAATGGTCATTGAGTACATAGGCCCAGGTGGCATAGCTTAATACCTACTTCTCTATCCTAGCTTTGTTAAAAAATTGTAATAATATTCACTACAAATAATTTTCTGTGTAAACAAATAGAAAATCAAGAGTATTTCGTCGGGTTCATTTTGTCGCTTTGCGGGATTTGTACTTAGGGAAGAATCATCTGTGTTTCATTTAGGTAATATAGTTTATATTTAACATAAACTTTTCGAGACGTCATTCTATCTATCTATCTATTTCCAGACGCCTTAATCCCGTAAGGGGTGGCCACAAATAAATCGCCTCCATGTCGCCCTGTCCCCCGCCATTTCATTGCCCTCCTCCCAGCTCACACCCATCTCTCTCATATACCTCTCTACTCCATCCCTTCATCTCATCCTTGGCTTCCCCATCCCTTTCCCCCCTTCACCTCACTCACATACACTCTCGTCGTCAGTCTGTCACTCTCCATCCTCTCCACATGGCCAAACCACCTCAGTGTGTTTCTCCTAACGCTTCCTATCATATCCACATCCACACCACAACGCTCTTTCATTTCCTCATTTTTCAGTCTGTCTTTCCATGTGATTCCACATGTGCCTGTCATATAACTTGTTTCCACTGCTCTCACTCCTGACTTCTCTCCCTCCAACAAGGTCCAAGCTTCACTTCCATACGTTAATGGTATCACAGTAAAGTCATAAAGTAGCTTTTTCACGTCCATGCTCACTTCCCTGTTTCTTATCACTGCTTTCATGGAACCAGGAACTTTTCTTATATGTTGCACCCTTTCAAGCACTTCACTCTCTAAACTTCCATCCTTACTCATCACACTTCCCAAGTACTTAAACGCACCCACATTTTCCATTTCCTCCTCATTCAAAATCGTTCTAATGATGAATAAATGTATACAATGGTAGCAAGCATTAAATGAGCGTTGTTGTACTACAGATGTTTGTGGAGAATGCATCTAATTCACTCGCATTTTTTCTCACAAACAAGAAAGAACCAAAGTCAGAAGTCGGGCAAGTTGCTCCTGCCAAGAAAAATACAAACAACTGAGAGCCAAAATCAAGATCTTCTGGCTTCAAGATGCCTGGATACATTGCTTAAAAGTCTGGTCATAGGAACAGGGAAATACATTGTAACGTAGTTCCTTTCATAAGTTATAAGTAATCTGATAACAACAGGAATATAATACAATTTATGTCATCGTGATGAAGGATTTAATTCTTTTTTTCAGTATACATCAAATCCACAAAATGATCCCTTCATCCCCCCTCCCCCACCACCACCTCGGTAATGTGAATAGAAGAATAATCAGAGGTAAGGATCGCGTTGTTTATCTTTCTTATTTTAGCCTGTTTCCCATTTATACGAGTACATCTGACTCCTGAAAAGGGTTGAGTTGCACATCATAGCATAGGTTGACCAGTGTACTGATCTTGCACTGCTCTACTCACTGTCACTTCAATTTCATACTCAAAACGCCATCATGTACTGACATCCATATAGTTGGGCAGCTTCAGTGCCTTGGTATATAAACGTTCCTCATTTCCCTACCTAACCCTCGATATAAGGACAGTGAACTGCAGGAGAAAGGCAGCTTTAGTCTGCATTCTACTGGGATCACATTAAGATGAGCCTGGGGTGGTAACTAATACCCAATATTTGCCAACGCTTGAGTAAGCGTTTATTCACCGGCCCATTAACCCAATGACCAAAGGTTAAACGCACTGGAGTTAATTATTTCATATCGGTGTTCAGTTCCGGTAAGGGGATGTTATTTATGTATCCAATAATTTTTGCCATCATTTATTTCCGATACTAGTATTTATCGCTCCCCAAGTGAAGACTGCAAAAAATAAATATTTTTTCATCTCATCATCATAAACATTATCATCATCATTATTACTAGCGTGTTATCATCAATGTTACTCGGGGGAGACTGAAGTTATCTGATCTAATACGATGTTCATATATTTAATCATCGTTTAATATCACCACAGTGCTGGACAGTGACTTCTTCCCATGGTGGCAAAGAAGTTGACAGGCGCTCCGCAGCCGAATTAAAAAGCGTCCCTCAATTATCTCCTTATCCCCCTAAAGGAGAGAGGTAGACTACACCAGAACAGTATTTTCATCCTGCAGTTTAATGGGTTCAAGTTTAGATGAACATCGGGATCACAACAACAACAATAACATGATCATCATTATCACTGAACATATCACCACTTTCAAAAGCATTGAGCCCTCATAATCAAACCTTATTACAAGTTCCAGTAAAACTGTTAATGAATAAGCGTTTTCCGAATATTTCAGTGGGTTAATTGATGAAAGATTGTATGGACTAATGTGTAGCATATTTCACTGGGTTGTCTGTGGGTACCTTTCCTACATATGTGTTCTTGTTCTTCGTATTCCTGTCACCTATCCACTTAAAAAAAAAGAAAAAAAAGTGGGAACTAGGCAGTAGGATTATTTCCTGAAACCAACAGCATTCTACCTCCCGCCTCACCCCTTGCTGTTAGTACGTCCGCTTCTCGCTCACACCAAACAACCACAGCCCATCACAAAGCCTTGCAACATCAGACTGAAGTATGCCTTAAAGGACAACTCTACATAAGAACTGACATAAACAGCTAGGTATTGGTTGGAGAGTTCACATATGCTAATCCACCGAATTAAACTCATATAATTCATGGGGATCTAAAGTTCTTGTGATTATGACCTAAGGTGCCTGTGACACCATTAGCAGGACCAACACCAAACCATCTCTGTTTTGATGTCAACACTCCCCCAGCATCCTCCATTTACATATAATTCTCTCTCTCTCTCTCTCTCTCTCTCTCTCTCTCTCTCTCTCTTTCTTTTGATGTCAACATCCTCAGCATCCTCCATTTAAATATTTACTCTCTTTTTCAGATAGATTCAATCCCAGTACGTTTGTTTCTTTGTCCAGAACTGTGTAGATTGGATGATCCATGAGGACACACACACACACACACACACACACACACACACACACACACACACACACACACACACACACACGCACGCACGCACACGCTCAAGAAACTTCCTCTCCCTTCTCACACACAATTCAATACATTAATAATGAGCTTGATTTCTTTTTGTAGACTTCACACTTTTGGTTTTTATTCGTTGCACACACACACACACACACACACACACACACACACACACACACACACACACACACACACACACACACACACACACACACACACACGCTAGGACAATCTGAACGTAATCCTCTCAAGTAATCCCACAGAGAAAGGTTGCTCCAGCAGCTGATATGAATACATTTTGTAAAAAAGGAAGCACTCACACTTTCGCCTTCTGAATTCCGTACTCCTTTATAAAGACTTTTGTACCAGGAACGTAATGAAAATTAAATAGTACATAATGTATTAATGCAGTAAGAGTAATTTATATATTACTCTAGTGCGGCACTCTTTCTGCATCTAATTCAGTGTTGTTTCATGGGGTTGATATATTAAAGACAGCCCGGCCCTCAGGAGTGTGCCATCCATACAAAATAGCACGTTGTTTTACTCCCTCTATTCGTACTCCTGATTCAAGGTACGGTTTCTTGGAAAAAGAAATATCCAGTTTATGCTGACACCAGCAATTGGTCATATATATACCTGTACGCTGCCATCCGGTGCTAGTACAGGATGGGTGAGACAAACTTCTAATTGATCTGTCACTACTGTCCAGTCTCTTTTGGCAATCCAAATCGCGCTCCTTATTGTATTCTTCCTTGTTATCCTTCCATCACGCAATTCCTTTGTATAAAAATACTGATATTGGCTCCAATCTTTAGCACAGCATAAGGCAATACTGTATGGAAAAAACCCTCAGTTAATCAACAGTCGATTTCCTCTTTCAAATTTATTTCCTTTTCGAGCTGAGTCTCAGTTTTTCTTCGTGTGCGCGATGATTAGAGTCTGTTTTAATGTCAAAAGACGAAGTTTCTTTGGTTCAGCTTCACGAACAGAGGAAAATCATTCAATGATCTGAATATTTCAGCTGAAGACCTACTACCAGTTTGTTTGTCAGATTATGGAAGGCATGACTTTTACTGTCTATAAATATATATATATATATATATATATATATATATATATATATATATATATATATATATATAGATAGATAGAGGGAGAGAGAGAGAGAGAGAGAGAGAGAGAGAGAGAGAGAGATAATAGATAGATAGATAGATAGAGAGATAGATAGATATAGATAGATAGATGTATATATATATATATATATATATATATATATATATATATATATATATATATATATATATATATATATATATATATGTATGTATGTATGTTTGTATATATTTGTTGTGGGTATAATATCTCAGAGCAAAATCTGCACTGGCCAGTTGTAGCCGCTTATTAACGGGTAGGCTGTGAGTGATATCTGTTCTTTGAATGAAAATGGGGGTCACAACACAAAAGAAGGATTAGGCTACTGAGCAGGGAAATGTTTCCCAAGAATGTCAATAGAAAGGTTGCTGGGAGGAGGGTAATATGGACATTTGGGAAGATGAAGGTGGTAATGGATTTTTTTATTGATGTCTAAAAAAAAATGATGTCAAAGAGAAAGATGTGAAGAGAGAAGCTAAGAAATCTACGACAATAAACTCTATTAAAAAATTACAATGAACTCAGGAAGTGCGCTAGGCTAAAATTTCCATACAATTCAGATTTCATTTTATTCCCCATAGCATTGTTATCATTGTCAGTTTACATAAAGGAAGGTGCTAAACAATGAAATATAAAACAGTACACAACGAGTAAGAACTGATATTACCCGAAAGATATCTGTTTTGCAATAATATGAATGTGAGCTATCCATCAATCTATCTATATACCGAAGCTGCTTCCCTCATGGAAAGGGAGGTAGCCGAGACAGGACGACACACTTCCAATTTACTCATCCACTCCAAACGGGAGAGGGGACAGATCCTCACTGCACCACACCACACGAGGGTCAACTGCTCAATGAAATCAGTGATATCCACAGCAGGGCCCGACAGCAGAGCTGGATTACCCCTGCTGCATCATTATAGACCCATCCCCTTACCCGCACCTGACCTGATCAGCTGATTAGACAAAATGCGGGAGAATATCCCCTCAGGGCTGCGTCATCATTTATTCATAAACAATTTCTCTCCATTCATTTCCATCACGCACAGCTACTCTTCCTTGCTCAATAGACATCCCTCTCGCATCCAACGCTCTCTTCACACTGTCCATCCATCCTATTCGTGGTCTTCCTCTCAGCCTTACACCTCTCACATCAGATCTAGTTATCTTTTTCACCAATCTCTGATTATCTATTCTCTCCATATGCCCAAACCATCGCAACACCCTTTGCTCAACTCGATCAGCCATCTCCCAAACAACTCCAGTTCTCCTTCGCACTTTATCATTTCTCACTCAATCCATATGCGTCACTCCACACATACTTCTCAGACACCTCATCTCCATTACATTCAAACTTTTCCTCTCTGCTACACCCATATTCTATGTTTCAACCCCACATAACGCAGTCGGTACAACAACACCCTCATACAGCCATCTCTTTACATCCATTCTAAGCGAACGACATCTAACACTTTTTTCATTCCTCCCAGCACCTTTCCAACTTCATTCATTCTAAACTTCACTTCTGCATCTATTCTTCCATCCACAGCAACATGTGACCCTAAATACTTAAAATACTCCACCTCCTCAAAACAATATTCCTCCTCCTACCATGTACCAACCTCGTACACTTCATGATTTTACTCTTATTCTCATTTCCTTTCAATTTCCTCCTTTCACACACCCTTCCAAACCCCTCCACCAACTGTCTCAATCTCTCCTCTGAATCAGCCACCAGTGCAGTATCATCTGCAAACAGCAGCTGCGTCGGATTCCACTCTGCACCATCAGCATTCACCAGGCTCAGACCTCCACCTAACACTCTTGCATTCACCTTCCTTACAACACCATCCATATAAATATTAAACAACCAAGGCGACATCAGATATCCCTGCTGCAGCCCCACTCTCACAGGAAACTAGTCACTCACAGTATTTCCCACTCTTACACACGCTCTACTATTTACATAAAAACTTTTCACTCTTTTTAGAGAATGAATAGAAATTAAAAATATTCCCCACCCCATATATATATATATATATATATATATATATATATATATATATATATATATATATATATATATATATATATATATGCTGTATACTTTTTACTACAGTGTGGATATCTATAAACACTCAACAGACTTATACCCCTAAAGCTAGTACATTTATACTTATCACCCTTACCTTTATATAACGGGACTACAGAAGCACTTGTCCAGTCAACTGGCACCATACCTTGCATAAAGCACACATTCAACAATCTTACTAAACAATCAACAATAGTCGCTCCATCACCTTTCAGACATTCCACAGCACACCCATCCATACCTGCAGCTTTCCCTGAATGTGATCAATGTGCAAAAAGAGTCGAGAAAAGTAACATGATTCCGCCACCTGGTCCATCATGTCAGATTAACCATTTGAAACCGGGAATCTCCTTTTCACTCTTACCTTTAGTTACTGATGGTTTTCCTATACTTAAGTGTTATTTCGAGCTAGATGGATACATGCAACTTTTATTATTGCATTCTCTTCTAGATACTTTACTAGACTGAATTAATAAATCCAGTACTAGAAACAATTAACTCTGAATGGCATCTTGTCTCCCATGTTGAAGTCGTGCTAAAGCTAAAATGTATAGATCTGGGGCAACGACCACCTCATTTTTCAATCTTGAGAGAGAAATGGACAAATAATTGCAAAAGGAAGCTATCAAAGTAAGTATACTCAAGGAGGTTTTGGAGGTAAAAACACATCAGTGTGAGGGGAGGGGGACACGTTCCACCGTGAGGGTAGGGTAAGGGAAAAGAAAAAAAGAAAGGTGAGGGATAAATTCTTGGAAAGAGGAAAATAAGAGAATTTTTTGGTGGTGATTGAAACTAAAGGTTTGATGTACAGGAAAAAGTATTGAGTGAATGAAGGGTAGCCTTTGACCGAGGGCTGAAAGATAAAGTACTGATGATGGATGAAATGAAAGAAAGAATAAGAGTGCCGGCAGGGGAGACAGAGAAGTGGGGAGGATGAAAGACAAGAAGGGTGCAATAGAGTAAATAAATGGAGATTCAACGCAGAGACGAAAGGTGAAATTCGATATATTTTGGTAAAAAATTTTGAATACTGACATGAATATAGCAGAAATCTGAACAGAGTGAGGATCAAAGGATTGTTAGAAACCGAGAAAGGCAGGAACAAAAAAGAAATGAAACGGAAAACAAAGAATGAAATAAAGCATATAAAATTAATTCGAGAACAGAGCCGGATCCTGCACTTCGGAAAGGGGGTATGGCGTGATTCTTAGCAAAATTGTCAAATAATTCATTGAAACTTTGAAATTAAAATACATTATACTTGGTTCAGTCCTCAGTGTATAATAATATGGGCAAACGCAAGTGCAATGAGATGACGAAGATAATTATTGCATATTATTTAAGTAAATAACATAGTTCTTTTAGTTTGTGCAATATTTTGTCTGGTAAAATAGGGTGACGGATAGGGGAAGGCCTTGCAGATATAGGCATCATCTTAGATGGCGAGGACGATGGGACGCCATATTAATATATAGGATTCCACTGAATTTAATGAATAGGGTAGCACAAAAAGTGCGTCTCACTAGAAATTGTGTGGCAGGGAGGTGAGATTATTTGCCGCAATACCACCAACCAAACATGAATTCTACAGTAAATTATTTCACAGGCATTCCTGTTGGATCATCATCTATCAAAAGTTCAACTGCACTGCTTCCTGTGCTTATGGGCAGTGTGCCACCGAAAGCGACCATGCACTGTCTCGACAAATTAGAGCCTGAGACATTAAACAACTTGAAATCCATGAAGACCTATACGTATAATATAAGAAATCTTGCAGCAAATAACAAACTTGATATTTTCATGACTGAATTAGAAAGCATTAATGGGGATATTTTTTTATGCAAGGAAGAAGGAGCCAAAGACCAGGGGCCAGCAAACTGTCCCATCCAAGAAAAAATCAAGAACAAGACAACATAGAGCAAATTCCAAGATCCATTCATTTCGAGATGAATGGAAACATTGCTTTTGAAAGACTGGAGATCGTAGGCAACAAGAAACACAGACAGAGGGAGACAGTCCCAGAGTTGACCTGTTTCATACATGAATGAAAGACTGGGAGTAGCGGCTAAGTCTTGCATTAGAGAGTTGGACGGAAAAGGGATGAGAGTTCGTTGCCAGACTGGTACTACATTACCTGCCGTAGTGGTGGAGGGATGCAAGCAGACAGTTCAGAGGAGCAGTGACCACTGAAGCAGCGATAGAAAAGTGATAAAGATGCAACAGTGCAGCGGAGAGACAGAGCTTGAAGGGAGCCAGTAAGAAGAGGAGAGTTAATGAGACAAAAAGCCTTTGACTTCACCCCGTTGAGAAGAGCTGTGTGGGGGGAGCCTCCCCACACATGGGAGTTGTACTCAACACAGGGGCGAATAAAACCCTTGTATAAAGTCAACAACTGTGTAAGGGTAAGGAAGGTACGGAGTCAGCTTAGTACATTCAATCTCTTGGAAGCAGATTTTTAAAGAGATGTAATATGATCTTTCCAAGGTAAATCCCGAGAGAATGAAACCCCAAGTATGTTTAAAGATGATGCAGGTTTGAGCTGGATTTTGTAAAAAATTAGAGGGTACTCCTGTGGAAGATTTTGTCAGGTTGATTGATGTAAGAACTTAGTTTTGGATGCATTAAAAACAACAAGATTATTTTTACCTCAGTCAGAGATGCGAGCCAAGTCAAATATTAGATGTGCAGTAGCTTCATCCCTTGTTTGTTGAAGTAGCTGCTGAAGTGGATGCTGTAGGAGGCAAATGGAAAGGTGGAGGGTGGACCCATCATCATATGAGTGGATAGGGTTAGGTGTAGAGCTTAGATGGTCATTGAAGAATTAAAGGAAAAGAGTTAGAGATAGAACAGAGCCCTGAGGAGCACCACTATTGATAGCTCTAGGAGAAGAACGGTGGCCGTCTACATCTGCAGCTGTAGAACGACCAGAAAGGAAGATAGAGATGAAGGCACTGATAGAAGGATAGAAACCGTAAGAGGATAGCTTGGAAATTAAAGATTTATACCAGACTAGATCGAAAGCCTCTGAGAAGTCAAGTGCAATGGAAAAGCCTTCTCCATAGTCAGAAAAGCAGGTTGACCAGAGATCTGAAAGGTAGGTGAGAAGATCGCCAGTGGAGCGTTCCTGATGGAACCCATACAATCAAAAAGAAGGTTGTGATAGGAAAGATGCTTCATGTATTTATTTATTTATTTTTTTTTTAGAAGAGATTCGAAAACTTTTGAAATACAGGATTTTTTAAGCAGTTGCGCGATAGTTAGAGGGCTGGGAATGGTCACCCTTCTTGGGGACAGGCTGAATGAGGGCAAACTGCCAGCAAGAGGGATAGGTGCAAGTTGACAGACAAAGGCGAAATATTGCAGCTCTGAGTGAGATCCACAGAAAAGAAGAAAAAGTAATGCAACTCCAAGAAAGCAACCACCGATTTTACTAAAAAGGAAGACGAAATGAAGGAGTTACTAGTGTAGGATTTCTAATTAACAGAAATCTTGCAGAGATGATTGTTAAATTCAGCTGTGTATCTCACAGAGTAGCATGGATTGTAATTAGACTAGTCAACTTGTAAATTATACACTGAAAGTAGTACGACCATATACATCAACTTTTCGAAGCTCAGATGAAGAAACAGAAACATTTTATGACGACATCTCCCAAATTATAGAGGAAGAAAAGGCCAGATATACTATACACATGTGAGACCTCAATGCAAATGTTGGAGAAGCTTGGGGAACATTCGAAGTGAGAGAAAGGAATGACAAGTGAAATGGTGGTAAATTTTCCTAACATGCATAACATGAGAATGATGAACACATTCCTCACCAAAAGATCAGGGAGAAAATGGGCCTGAAGTAGTCCAATGGAGACATGAAGAATGAAATCGATAGCATTTCAGCAGATAAGAATAACGCGATAATAAATGTCACAGTTATCAACAAATTAAATAAAGGAAGTGACCGTAGAATGGAGGGTTGCACGGCCAGATACAGTTTCAGAAGTGAAAGAAAGAAGCAGATTAAAAAATAAAAAGATTTCTTCAATATTTGTAAGCAAAAACAAGGCAGCCTATCGGTTGGAAATAACGATAGCACCAGTCGAACAGGGCAGTACTCCCAAGGTGGATGGAAACCTGATGACAGGGCGAGCTGGATCTTCCGTTTCATTAGCCCTCGGGACTAGTTCCTGACCATCCCCCTTTGCTGAACTTTTTCAGTGTTTCAGTAACACAGAGAGTAGGATAGCATGCTCTTCAATACAAGTTTCTCTAAACTGTCAGCATCAATCTACATGCACAATACACACTACAATTCCCTTTCAAAATTAAAAAAGAACAATTACACACATTAACCATGCCTTGGAGTCCCCTGGGGTGGGACCATAAATGCCCCCACCATCCTCCCCTCTCCGGGTGACGACTCAACGAGCTGCCTGGAACCACTGTCTGACTCTCTTCTTCTTCATTTCTGCAATATTCCCTGCCTTTCCTCTAACTTTCTGTTGAACACCACCTCTCTTCCTCTAAACCTCATCTTCTTTTCTTAACCCACTGCGTCCCGAAGACGTGAATTCACGTCCTCACATCATGTGCACTCATATCCCGGAGACGTTAAATAACGCGGCATCATTGCAAGGTCCCTAATTTGCACAATGTTCAATTTTCACAAGTGATTTCGCAAGTGATTTTTGGCACGTATACATGGGACACCTTCCTCTATTCCTCTACAAGATGCCAAGCAGGGACAATGCCTTATGCCGCATAACCTCTCCCCCCCTCCTGCACGCCATTGTCTCGGCAATTCACCTGTTACCAGTGACCTGGCCAATAAAGACATTCAGGGCCAGAGTGATTCCTCAATCAATGACAATGTGGAGGACAAAGTTTACATAGCATTAGAGGAAGAAACAGTCAGAAATGATGATCAGGTAATGTGGGAAAAAAAGGTCATGAATGGTGATGAGTTAGTGAGTGAAACAATGCTTATAATGAGTATATTACTGTTTGAAAACCAATGTACTCTTGTACTACATATAAATTCGTACCAAGTAAATAAATAAATACTGTTTATGGGTGGATAAAATAGTTACCCTCCCATAGAACTCGTTTTCTTTGGTGCCAGCCTGTTAGAAAACCCAGTCAGGTAAGGAGGTACTCGTACCTGAATCGAGTATTTTAAACCTCAGTTGAGCGATTTCTCTATGAATTTTCGATGTTTCTCACCAAAAGCGGATGTTTGAGCCAAAAAAAAAAAGGTCCAAAAATGTCGGGACTGGGGCGTACCACTGCCCAGAAAATGTCGGGATGGGGCGAGTTAACCAAGAATCAGCTGTCTGAGGCAACTGACAGTAAACCCTATTCTGTATCTCCTACTTTCTCTATACTCATTTCAAAGCCAAAGGCGGCTGTTGTGTATACGTAACGACTTATCTTCTTCTCGTGTTCTGAACTTGATTCTGCTGAATTCTCTACTCTCTGGCTTCAGCTCTCCTGTCATTCTCTGATTAAATATATCTGTGCTATTTACTTATCCCCTAATTGTACTCTATCAAAAATTCTTTGACTATCTTACTTATAAGATGGAACACATTCTATCCACTTCTTTCTCTGAAAGCTCCATTCTAGGAGATTTCAATGTACACCACCTTTGGCTCTCCTCTCCTATCACTGATCCACCTGGTGAAAAAGCCTTCATCTTTTCTATCCTTAATGACCTAGAGCAGCTTTTACAGCACCCTACCAGTATCCCTGACTGCCTTGGAACGAGCTCCAACATACTTACCTCTTCATTACAACTAATCCTTCTGCTTACATGATTAATCTTTCCTCTCTGTTGGGCTCCTCCGATCACAACCTTATTACTTTAACCTGTCCTAATGCTCAAGCACGGCCTGTGGACCCATCAAAGAAACATTGACTATGGCACTTTGGAGATGCGGATTGGGAGGCACACAGGCAGTACTTCTTTGATTTTCCCTGGAATAGCTATTGCTTCTATGGCCGGGAGGCATCTGAGTGTGCCTTGCGCATTACGGATGTTATTCTCTCAGGCATGGAAGCATATATTCCTTTCTCATATCCTTTGACTAATGCAAGAAAGCGTTGGTTTAATCACACTTGTTCTAATGCTGTCTGCAACAAGGAGAGGGCCTATAAAAGGCACCGGAGCCAACTCACCCCGGAATCTCATCGTGTTTATGCTTCTGCCTGGAATCGTGCTAAGTCTGTTCTTTGCTCTGCTAAAAGTACTTTCATCTGTACTAAATGCCCTCTATCTATCTATCTATTGCCAGACCCCTCAATCCCGTACGGGGTGGCCACAAACAAATCGCTCCACGTCGCCCTCTCCCCGGCCATTTCACTGCCCTTCTCCCAACTCACACACCCCTCTTTCTTATACCTCTCCACCCATCCCTCCATCTCATCCTCGGCCTCCCCCTCCCTCTCCCCCCCTCCACCTCACTCACATACACTCTCCTCATCAGTCTCTCACCCTCCATCATCTCCATATGGCCAAACCACCTCAGTGTGTTCCTCCTAATGCTTACGCTTCCTATCACATCCACATCCCCACCACAACGCTCCTTCACATCCTTATTTGTCAGCCTGTCTCTCCATGTGACTCCACAGGCTCCTCTTAAATAACTCATTTCCACTGCTCTCACTCTTGACTTGTGTCCTTCCAACAACGTCCAAGCTTCACTTCCATACTATAGAGTTGGTATCACAATACTGTCATGTAGTAACTTTTTCACTTCCAAGCTCACTTCCCTGTCTCTTATCACTGCTTTCAAGGAACCAGCAACCTTTCTTCCTTGTTGTACCCTTTCAAGCATTTCACCCTCCAAACTTCCATCCTTACACATCACACTACCCAAGTACTTAAACGTACTCACGTTTTCCAATTCCTCACCGTCCGACCTAACTGTACACTCACTGACTTCACCTCTCTCAAAGACCATAAATTTACTCTTCCCTACATTCACCTTTAGATTCCGTTTCTTACACACTCTCCCAAACTCATCCACCAAGCCTTGCAGCTCCTCTTCGTCTTCACTCAACAACACAGTATAATCGGCAAACAACAGTACAGGGAGTTTCCAAACACTACCCTCTCTCACGAGGGCCACTCCAACATCCACTACTCTACCTTGTACCTGTTTTATTACCCCATCCATGTACAGATTGAACAACCATGGAGACATGACACATCCCTGTTTCAACCCAACCTTCAAAGAGAAAAATTCACTCAGTTCACCATCCACACGCATTGCAGCCTTAGCACCCTCATACATACTCTTCACAGCATTCAACAACTTCCCATCTACTCCATATATTTATTCTTAATACTTTCCTCAATCCTTGTCTATCCACCCTGTCATACGCTTTCTCCAAATCCATGAAAGCCGCATACAACTTCTTTCCATTCTCTAGAGTCTTTTCCACTAAAGATCTAAGAATGAATATCTGATCAACACAACCTCTTCCCTTCCTAAAGCCTCCCTGTTCTTCTCCAACTAATTCCTCTGTTCTTTCCCTAACTCTGTCAATAAGTATCCTACCATACACTTTTCCTATTACACTAAGAAGACAAATGCCCCTATGATTACCACACACTTCTTTTTCCCCTTTTCCTTTGTACAAGGGAATAAATATACCTGACTTCCAATCCTCCGGGACTCTACCTTCCTCCCAGCGCAATCTGCACATCTTCCACATCCATTCTACTTCTATCTCTCCCCCATGCTTCAGCATTTCACCACACACTCCATCGATTCCTGGGGCTTTCCCAAATTTAACTTTCTTCATTGCTTCCACAACTTCTATCCTACTGATTTCTTCCTGTCTTCTCACCGCCCTCCTTCTCGCAGCCATTCCCCAGCCACTTATACTCGCATTACTTCCATCCTCTATGTTCAACAATTCCTTAAAGTGTTCTCTCCATCTGCTCACTTTTTCTCCCTTCTCCACTAGCAATCTACCATTTTTATCTTTCACTCCCCTACTAACTTCATTGCCACCCTATCTTACTCTCTTCACCTCTTTCCAGGACAAATCTCCAAATCAAATTCTCGCTCCTTCTGGCACCTTGCCAATAAACTTTCTAACAACTTTACCTCATCATCCTTCCCTCCTCTTTTCTACTCTGATGGCTTTGTAGCTATTTCTTCTACTGATAAAGCAGATCTCATTGCTCAGACTTTCTCCTCCAATTCCACCTTAGACAATTCCAGTGCTGTTCCTCCATCACTTCTCCCCCCCCTCCGACTTCCTCATAGCTGACATTAAAATTTCTTCAGCTGAAATATTTTCTGCCATCACTGGCCTCAATACTAACATGGCATATGGGCCTAATGGAGTCCCTCCTGTTGTCCTCAAGAACTGTGCGTCTGTGATTGCACCATGCCTAGGTAAACTTTTTCGCCTTTGTCTTTCAGCTTGCACCTTTGCTTCTTGCTGGAAGTTTCCTCTCATTCAGCCAGTCCCAAAGAAGGGTGGCCATTCCCAACTCTCCAGCTATTGTCCAATTGCTTTAACATCCTCTGCCTCAAAAATTTTTCGGGTCTAATCTTTAAAAAAAAAAAATAATAATGCATATCTCCTATCACAGCCTTCTTTCCGATCGTCAGTATGGGTTCCGTTAGGGACGCTCCACTGGCGATTTTCTCACCTACATTTCAGACTCCTGGTCATCTTCCTTTCGGGACTTTGGCGAAAGCTTTGCCATTGTACTTGACAACTCAAAGGCTTTCGATCGATTCTGACATAAATCTTTACTTTCCAAACTTCCCTCTTGAGGTTTCTATCCTTCTATCTGAGCCTTCATCTATAGCTTCCTTTCTTGTCGTTCTGTAGCCGCTGTTGTAGACGGCCATCGTTCTTCTCATAGATCTATCAATAGTGGTGTTCCTCAGGGCTCTGTCCTATCGCCAACTCTCTTTCTTTTATTCATCAATGACCTTCTAAGATGTACATCTAACCCTATCCACTTGTACACTGATGATTCCATCCTTCACCTTTCTATTCGATTCTCGCAACGTCCAACTCAGCAGTTACTTCAATAAACAAGGGATGAGGCAATAGCACACCTAATGTCTTGGGTCATATTTCTGACTGGGGTAAAAATAATCTTGTTTCTAATGCATCAAAGACTCAGTTTTTACACGTATCAACCCGACAAAATCTTCCACAGGAGTACCCACTAATGTTTAATAATATCCAGCTGAACCCTGCATCATCCTTGAACATGCCTGGGGTTTCATTCACTCGGGACTTATCTTGGAAAGATGATATTGCATCTCTTGTAAAATTTGCTTCCAAGAGATTAGGTGTGCTAATCCGACTCCGTACATTCTTTGCCCCTGCACAGTTGTTGACTTTATACACTTTTATTCGCCCCTGTGCAGAGTGCAACTCTCATGTGCGAGGAGGCTCCCCACATAGAGCTCGTCTCAATAGGGTGGAGTCAAAGGATTTTCGTCTCATTAACTCTCCTCCTCTTACTGGCTCCTTTCAACCTCTGTCTTTTCGTTGCACTGTTGCATTGCTATCTCTTTTCTATCGCTACTTCAATGGTCACTGCGCCTCTGAACTGTCCACCGCCGGATTAAGGGGGGGGCCCAAGGGGCCCGGGCCCTGGGCCACCCACCAAGGGGGGGCCTCCCACCAGAGCAACTTGTGTTCATTTCATTTCGTGTTTATGCATTACATATTACAGCATTGGATGAATAGTCCCCGTTCAGTATTTCCTAACTAAAAGTGTCCTATTTATATATTAGGATTTAGGTTACCAGTCTGTGGTGTATGCCACTGGGGGAGTTGGAAAGGGGCCTCCCTTCCAAGCGGGCCCCGGGCCTCCCACATGCTTAATCCAGCCGTGGAACTGTCTGTTTGCATTCCTCCACCTCTATGAAGGGTGCGTAGCACCCGTCTAGCAACAAACTCTCATCCCTTTTCTTTCCAACTCTCTAATGTAAGAGCTAACCATTACTCCCAGTCCTTCATTTATGCAACATGTCAACTCTGGAACTGTCTCCCTCTGTCTGTATTTCCTACTTCCTATGATCTCCAGTCTTTCAAACGCAGTGCGTCCAGGCATCCTGAAATTAATGGATATTGAATTTGGCTTTTTTTTTTTTTTTTTTTCTTGGAAGGAACTGTTTGTGGATTCCTAGCCTTTGGTTCCCTCTTCCTCACATAAAAAAATAATGTGCTGAGTGTGAGATTGATGAAAAGAATGATAGACTAATAAAATGCTAAGAAAATCAGCAGAGGTAGTAGGGAAAGCTAATACAACCAATGGCATCGAGTATTCAAAAATAATCCTCGAACGCATGAAAAGAAGAAGGAAGATGAAAGCAACCAAAGAAAGATGAAACTGAAATAGCAGAATTAAACTAGAATTTTGAAATTGCTGAGGCAATATTCAAAGAACTTCACATTCCACATGAAAAAACTGTTATCACTGTAAATCCTAACATTAAGCGACTTTTCGTATGACAAAATTTTTTGCGGATTTCGACCTGTGACCTTAAGATCAAGGTCAAGGACATTCATACTATGTAAATAATGTTCACTCATGACCCACTACATTTTTGCCGAGTTTTGTCGAAATCGGCCAAATACTCTCCGATTTAACAATTTCAGGCGTAGGCCAGCCATTTTGATTTTCCTCAGTATCTCAATAAGTATTTGTTGGCTATCAGTATCAGTAGCCAGGTGCACTAATATGTATTGCCGACTACATACTGGTACATTTGGAAAGCAATTGATTTTTGCTGTGCGGGAGAGCAAATATTGAAAAATAATAAGGTAGTGGGTGATAGCGCTTGGGGGGGAAAAAAATATCTGCCAAAAGAAGCCTGCAACCAACATACACCACTCCAGAAATTTTCAAGTCTCTATCTCGAACGGTCTTGAAATGCCAGCCTTTGAGATCTCCTCCCTCAATATCTATATCTATATCTATATCTATATATATATATATATATATATATATATATATATATATATATATATATATATATATACTGTACATATATAGATAGATAGATAGATAGATAGATAGATAGATCCCATTGGAGCCCAGTGTCGCCAGTATTGGACAGCACTGGGAATTTTCAAACCTTAATAAAGTAGGAAACCCCTAGGTTGGGACCTATGAGCTTCGCGAAAATGAGCCGATAGGCGGAGGGCAGTAAGCTTAGGACCCTCCCGGAACAGTGCCTCACCCAGCAACTCTGGGATCCAATGGGTTAATGGCTGGCAAGTCGATCAGTTTCTATAACCCATTGGAGCCCAGTGTCCCCAGTCTTGGACAGAACTGGGAATTTTCAAATCCTAATAAAGTAGGGAACCCCCAGGTAGGGACCTATGAGCTTCGTGACTATAAGCCGATAGGCGGAGGGCAGTATGCTCAGGACCCTCCCAGAACAGTGCCTCGCCCTGCAACTCTGGGATCCAATGGGATATATGGCTTCTTATATGGCACAGACGCCCACATGCGTGACTCCTTGAACAATGGAGTGGGGAGGGAGAGTACAGTGAGTTGGTGGGTGATGATTCATCACATGACGACCCACTCCCACTGGAATGTGTGGAGGAGATGCTGCCTCGTGTAGGCGTTCACATGGTCAGTATTGTGGTAATGAGGGTGCAGATGAGGGACCAGGCAGGGGTGAATTCCTTGATAAAGTACCAAGCAGGGATGGTGTGGGTGTTAATGAGGTAGTGGTGACACATGACAGCCGCAAATGATGCTGGGCGGCAATAATGCGGCCTCATCCTCAGAGTCCAATACCCCAAAGGACTCTCATGAGGCATCGGAGGGGTATGGGATGTCTTTGGGCTCAGGAGTATCATCAGGATCACCTGAATGGCAACAAAGAGCTATAGGATGGAGCATGCGAGGGACACATCTCTCTCAGCATGGTAACTTCTTTCCTCCCACTAGACAATGAAGACATTATCATCTTGAATTTTCTCGCAATCAAACTTTCGCACAACCTTATCCCTGCATGAGTGGGAGGCTTGGCTTGGGTGAAGGTGGCAAAGGGTGACAGGCAGCTAAATCAGCAAACAAATCGGTTGATGAGGAAGGGAAACTCTTGATTCTTAACCTTTCTGTGTCATGCAGTAGACTGCACATGCTACCCATCCACCTCCCCTGTGCTTTCATGATGCAGTGATGATGAAAAGAAGTAGCAGCCACTTCAAACCAAGGAGAGAAAACAAAACAGCTATGTTTATCAGCCGAGGTTCCCTGAACATCTGTTTTTGATGGTCATTGCCGTCAGCCGAGCTTTGGGGGTTAACCAGACTTGGCAGAATTGATAAGGGTCAGCTATAGAGTAACTGCATTAATTTTTAGAACATTAGGTCAGAGGTCAAAGTCTCAGGGCTAGGTCAAGCTCTGACCAAACAAAATCAACTAAAACAGTTTTTTTAATCTTAGGGCAAACGTGGTGAGAGGGTTGTTTGAGGGATCATGACCTTTGGTTTCTTCTTCCTTGCATAATAAAAAAAGAAATAAAAAAAATGATTAACTGAGAACGATCATTTAGAAATCAAGATTTCGGACAAGGTAAAATTTCAACTCGCGTGTTAAAAAAAAATATATATATAGTTTCGATGCGATTATAAGCAATCCTGGTGAAGGGACTGAGGGTCAGCCAAGGAATAAACTGTTTCTCTTCACCACACTTGGTCAAACATCTAAATCACAGGAAGAGGTCAACCTGAATAGGCTTCTCTCGGTTAGGCAGAAAACTGTGGAAATGTTAAGAATGCACGTATAAAAGGATTGGATTCTGCAAAAAGTCAAAGGGTAATAGCACAAGAAAAGGTCAAAGGGCAAACGGCTACAGGGCAAGGTCAACTCAAATAGTTTCCATTGATTTTAAGCGAAACATGGTTGTAGTGTTAAGAGTTTGGAAATATTGAAGAAATTAATTTTTGTGAATAATTAACATGAAAGCAAGGTAAACCTTGTGCCCATGTATCTGTGCTTGAAGGAAGCAGCTAAAAAGATTTATTCTTATTTGAGTCAAATCGATGGTGAGTTCCGGTCACTTAAAATAATTAATTTTTGTTATTAAGAACTTTGGGTCAAAAGCGAAGGCATATGTGTTAAAAGAGGGATAGAGATACTGTTTTTACAAAAAAAAAAAAAAGTCAAAGTTAAAGGTCACGGGTAAAGGTTAAAGATCAAGTCCAGCGGACAAAGTCAACTGAGTCAGATTTTTATATTTTGAGCCAAAGTTGGTAGATGGATTAAGCATGTGGCACAGATGATGTAATCTGATATTGAGAGTAATCTCCCGAAGGTCCATGTCATAAGACTAAGACAAAGTCAAATATTTGGCTCTCGCATCAGTTGGTTATCTCAGATGTTGTACTGTCTGAATACTTTATCTCAGTAACTTTTTTTTTTTTTTTTTAGTCTCTCTCTCTCTCTCTCTCTCTCTCTCTATTTCTCTCTCTCAGCCCCATATCATCCTTCTGGTTATCTTAATTTAATCTCGGCATTTTTCAGCATGCGGATTAAAAAAATTCTGTAAAGTCCAATTCCAGTAGTGGAAAGCAGTCAGGTTTTTCAGGATTGTCAGTGATTTTTATAATGGGACATAGTAGCAGAAATTTGTCTGTATGGCCTGAGGAATTCTGTCAAGGAAAGAAAGGGCGATGGGGATGGAGTGACAGGCATAGAGAGAGAGAGAGAGAGAGAGAGAGAGAGAGAGAGAGAGAGAGAGAGAGAGAAAGAGAGAGAGAGAGGAAGAGAGAGAAAGACGACTGAGGTGAGTGTCTAAGGGAAAAGGGGAGGATAGGCAAAAAGAGGGCAGATTAGAAATGAAAAGAGGCCAGATGAAAAGTTGGGGGAGTAGGGGAAAAAGGGGGTGAGAGGGTGTAGAGTATGAATCCAGCAAAAAAACAGGATCTTCTTTTAGAAGGCAGCATCATGATTCCAAAATGTTATCCCCCTGACTGCTGATATTATCTCAGATGAACAGAATCTTCTAGTGCTGGCCTGAATGAATTGCTCAGGTTTCTCTATTGTAGTTTGGATCCGTAAGTTTCCTGGGATTTTTCTTTGAATTCAGTCTAAATGGAGCTAAACTATTTTCATTGTTTTAGTCAATTTAACTTTGTGACATGTAAAACATTAATGATTACAAATGTTCTCCATCACAATCTTCATAAAAAAAATATATATATATATATATAAAAGACATCTTCATAAACGAAAATTCTCCATCAAAAACTGTCTTCATCCGTTACTGAAGAAGGTGACATCATAAGAGTACAAAGCTGTTTACACTTACAAGCAAGACCTGGAGTACTACAAACCACTTTCAGTGATTGAAATTAGAACTACAGTGTGTTCAGTCAGTGTGATAACATGTAAAGGTCCTAGTTTCTATATTTAAAATTGTAACGTAATAAACATGGAAATCTGTTTGAACTAAAAAAAAATAAAATAAAATAAAAATGGATAATTACAAGCACTGAATGAGACGCCATGATTTAGGTGCAGTGGCAATATGAAGGAAAAGTAGTAACCGTGTACTTACAAAATCAAATTTACTTGAGTATAGTCGTAAACACAAGCATTCAGTATGGAAAAAAAACTAAGTCCCAACAAATACTGTTCTGTTCATACCAGGAAATCACACACACACACACACACACACACACACACACACACACACACACACACACACACACACACACACACACACACACACAACTTTTGGGTGATATAAAAACTTGTAAAAAAAGTAAACATTCGCACTTTCATGATCCGTATTTCGTACTCTATCGTAAAGAAGTTTGTACCAGTGAAATGTTACGTAATGTATACTTGTGAGATGAGTAATGTATGTGTTGCTCTAGTGCGCCACTCTTTCCGCATCCAATTCTGTCTTGTTTTATGGCGTTAATATATTAACCCATTAGCTCTCAGGGTTTCTGTGTGAGGGACTCTGCTTCAAGGGTACTAAGTGTACTGCCCTCCGGCTATCGGCTTACAGTCGCGAAGCTCATAAGTCTCTACTCTGGGGTTCCCTCCTTTATTAGCTTTTGAAAATGTCCGGTACCGTCATATACTGAGGACACCAGTGCAAATGGGTTAAAGACAGCCCGGTTCTTAGGAGTGTGCCGTCCATATAAAATAGTGCGTTGCATTCCTGCCTATACTCGCACCCCTGATTCAAGGTATGTTTTCTCTGAAGAAGAAATATCCAGTTTAGACTGACACCAGCAATTGGTCATATATTATTTAGCCATATATCTGTGTGTTGCCATTCCAGTATTAGTACAGGATGGATGAGACAAACTTCTAATTGATCTGTCACTACTCTCGACTCCCTCTTGGCATTCCGAATCGCGCTCCTTATTGTATTCTTCTTCATTATCCTTCCATCACATAATTCCTTTGCAAAAATATACTGATATTGGCTCCAATCCCAAGCAAAGCAAAAAGGCAAAACTGAAATGGATAAATCCCTCAAACAATCAACAGTCAGTTTCCTCTTTCAAATTAAATGCCTTTTCCAGCAGGATTATCAGTTCCTCACCCCCCCCCCATTGCTCAATGATAGGGGCCTCTTTTGATATCAAAAGGCGGTTTCTTTGGTTCAGCACCTACTATCAGTTTGTTTGTCAGACTATGGAAGGCATGACACACACACACACACACACACACACACACACATATATATATATATATATATATATATATATATATATATATATATATATCTATATATATATATATATATATATATATATATATATATATATATATATATATATATATATATATATATATATATATATATATATATATTAGGGTGGCCCTTATTTTGCCACTATCTTTGTTTTTTTTTCTCACCCTTTGGTTTGATGCTACATATTATAAAACTTTATTGAGCAAAATTTCATTGTGTTTAAGACTTATTTAGGGTGTGCCCAAGTAGTTTTAATAATTCATAACTCTTCTTCAACCACTAAAATCCATGATTGTTAGTTCGAGACCATTTTTCGAGTAAAAAGCATTTGGTTTAAATAGTAAGAAATACTGCTTACTAATATAAATTAGGCAACAGACAGCTTTACATTTTTCACAGATTCATTGGGTATGACCGCTACCCTGGAACATCAGCCCAAAGCAGTTCCGCGGCAATGGGACTTAGGCATGGCGACGTGAGTTGGGCATGACTTTGCATATATACAAATAATAATATCACATTATAGATTACTCATTTGCAAAGCCCCATTGTTTTTTTGTTTTTTTTTAAGGACATGGTATATAGTTAAGGAAGGATTTTTAGTGGCTAAAGAAACTATATAATGTTAAATTTGGAATAAAGAAAATAAACTTAATTAAAACAATAAAGTACTTGTTCATTGGCTTGCAGGTGTAGATGTCAGGGTGCCCTTGAAGAGTGTATCCTTCTTGCAATTGGGGTATTTCTTTCGATGTTCCTGTACAACTTGAACAGCAAATTGAGTTTGCTCTTCATTCTTGGTAAGGAGTTCACTGAATTCCTGAATCAATGCAATTCCTCGTTCTGTTGTCGTTAACAACCCTGAGATCTCTAACTACTGCTTCTGCTTCAATGTACTTTGGGTTCTTGTTCCAGGACTGTGGATCATCATTGAGAAAGTCGGCTTCAATTACCAGAGAAGTGAAGAAGACCTTCGATTTGGCAGAAACAAAGTCAGAGAGTTTCTTGGTTTGAATGTCTTTCTCAGCCACTTGAATTCTTTTTTGCGAGTTCTTCTGCCCTTCCAGTTGTAGACTCTGAACCATTGCTCGTTTTTCTTTCAATCCCAAATCTCTGTCAAAGAATGCAAAGGATACTAGATATTCACTTAAGTACCATAGTTGCCCAAGAAGTTTTTTAAGAGCTGATCTGCCTGGGAGTGTTTTGCTCGCTGCAAGAGATTGCAGAAGTTGTAGATCATTCTGTGGTGCAGCTGTTGGCAAACGGGAGAGGAACCACGATTTCACATAGAACTGAACTCCAAAAATACAAAGATCTTGTAAGCCTTGCAATTCCTTGGGTGACATTTTGAATCCAGAATCTCGAAACATGAACATTTTCAGAGCATAGATGAGCCGTGCCATGAATCGAGCTCGGTGGACTGCTCCAGGTTTTCTAAACTTGACCCCTTTCGATGGAACTTCACCCAGAAAAAGAAGAGTCAGTTCAAGCAACTCAATATAGTCATTTCTTGGATGATCCTGATTTAACTGCAGAAGACAAAAACGAATAACCTCATCTTTCACAGTCTCCACAGCAAGCAGAACTTTACTGTTTCTTATGCCAGGGTTGTAACTAGTGCCACTGTTTACAATTTCTGGCCAAAAGATCCTGAACTGCTTGAAGATCTGAATCTCTGGTCCACTTGATGATCCCATTGTTACCATGAACGCTTCTTCCAACATAATTTCATGTATATGATGACGGCATGCTAAATACAGAACTTCAGAATTCAGGTATTGCTCAAAGAGAACACAGGCTCCATTTACTTTACCGGTGTTGCTTGCTGTGGTGTCGAAGCTGAGGGCTTTGATTTGATCACGAAGCCCCCAACATTAATCATAACAACATTAATCATGGCTTTTGCAATATTGTGTCCAGTGCCAGAAGGTAGCTTTGGTATTGCAAGGAGTTGATCTACACCAGATCCAGAAACAATTATTGGAAGACGATCAACCTTCTCATACCCAGTCAGGTCCTCCATAAGCTTTCCATCCCAGTGAATAGTAAGAGGTGTCTGTGGGTCAACTTTTTCTTTCAAATCAGTAGCCCGATCAGCACGATGTTTCTTTCTATGTCTTTGGACTGAAGATCTGTTAATGTTATAGTCTCTGATATTTTGACCAGAAGCACTGATGACAGATGCTATGGTGAAGACAACATCACGATCACTTGTCTTAGTATGGTCCAACGATGAAAGAACTTCTGGAAGAAGGATGTTTTTCTGTCCTCTCTTTTGGGGAGATAGTCTGAGTGTGAAATCTTCTCCATCATAATCTTCACTATCTCCAGATGTTGAAGATGAAGATGACTCCAAGACAACGTTGCTGTCTAATGCTTGCATGTCCATTTCATTTCTCTTCCTAAGCATATTTTCTCGAGTTTCTTTCTTTGTAATTTCCTCTTCCTTCTTAGCAAGAGTCATATCTATTCCAACCATGGATCCCTTCCTGCCTTTCTCTCTTTGTACCAATAGGAATGCTTTATCCTCTTCAATTGTCATTAGCAACATGGCATCTTGATGAGCGATATCAAATAGGTCACTGAAGCAGGACTTGAGCCCTTCTTCCTTCTTCTTTTGTATTTCCGTCCTCCGAGATTTATTCTTTTTTAAAAGCTCCCATTTCTTCATCAAATTTTCTAGTTGCTTTACAGCATGTAGAATTGGTCTTATGGGAATTCTTGCTTTATTCCAAAAAGTTTCAACCTCAGGTATAGTGCACTGCGCAGCTTTGTGTTTATTTTTTGTTGACTGAAGGAGATGAAGGTAGAATCTCATGACATCCCCATTACTTGGCAATTTATCTCTAGATAAACAGTCCTGGGAGTACTCAAGAAGATAGATAGTATTTCGTTTTTGAGACGGACCTGCCATTCTGTCTATTTATATATCTGTGGAAGAAAAAAAATATGTAATGTATAACCGATTCATCGCATAAGGCAACATAGAGACAAAAATATAACGTTTTTGAGCATACCCTAAATATCATCGTATGTCTATAATAATTTGTCAACGTTATCTTCTAATGACATAGTATTGAACTGGAGAGTGAGAGCGAAAAAAATTACTAATTTTTTTTGGAGAGTCAATATAAGGGCCAGCCTAATATATATATATATATATATATATATATATATATCTCAACCGTGGCTCAGTGGGTTAGAGTGCTCAGCTCAGACCGAAGGGTCGGAGGATCGAATCCACCCAAGGGTCATTGGTAGACGTCAGGAAGGGCATCCGGTCATAAAATGCTACTTGCTCCAGTCCTAAAGTCCTCTACCCAGAGGGAACGCCTCAGCCCTTCAGGGATACCTAGCGTAAAACCAAATTATTATTATTCTTAATGATTATATATATATATATATATATATATATATATATATATATATAGTATATATATATATATATATATATATATATATATATATATATATATATATATATATATATATATATACTATATAGTATACTATATAGTATATAGTATACTATATATATATATATATATATATATATATATATATATATATATATATATATATATATATATATATATATATATATATACGCGGTAGTATAAATATAATATATTTATAGTGGCTGTGCGTGACTATAATAAATGGAGAGAAATTGTGAATGAGTAAGTGATGAAGCAGCCCTGAGGGGATATTCTCCCGCGTTTGGTCTGATCAGCTAGTCAGGTCAGGTGCACAGATGCATCTCTTAAAGGATTAGGGGCTGTATTGGTGGAAGAAGATAACTGTGGAAAAAATCAGCTAATTGTATTCGCAAGCAGACAAATAAAAGATGCAGAGAAAAATTATTGCACTACAGACCTAAAAGCACATGCAGTGGTATTTGCATTACAAAAGTTTCGAGATTTGGTATATGGTTAGAAAATTCACCTATTCACCGACCATAAACCGCTCGTGGGCATGTTCAAAGAAAAACTGCTCTATGGGAGGACAGCAAGATGGAAATGTACAGTTGAAAACTACAATGTACATATTCACTACATACAAGGAAAAATAAACTTAGTCGCTTCTGCACTATCAAGGAAATCAACGATAATTCATGTCGCGGCATTAGATCTCAAGGGAAATGTCCCAAACCATGATGAAATCTTGAAAGCACAGAGACTTGACCCAGCATGGTCTAAAGTTATATGCAAATTGGAAAGTGGCGAGGACATACAATTACAAAAGCTACATATTCCACCTGAACAATTCACAGTAGTCAATGATGCCTTACATAGGATCAACCCAGGACAACCAAACCATAGAGAAAATAATAAACAGTTAGTGATACCTAATGAAATGATACCTCAAGTAGTAAGGATAATACATGATAGTCCACATGCAGGACATCCTGGCAAGGATAGGACAGTTAGACAAACCAAGCTGTTATACTACTGGCCATCATTACGAAAACATATATACACTCATATAGACAGATGCGAGTCATGTGTGAGACACAAAGGCTACACGTTAACACCTGCACCTATAGGGAAATACTCCATACCTAATCAACCGTGGGACATTGTCGCGGTTGACTTACTTAAGTTAACCTTTTCCTACAATGATCAATATCTATTCGTGGCTACAAACCACCTCCCAAGATATGTGATCTTAGCCCCAATTAAGGATAAGACAGCTGAAACAGTGGCAAGGGCAATCATAGATAATATCATATGTCGATTCACAACACCACAAGTATTATTATGAGATAATGGGAGTGAATTTAATTCTAAAAACTTGCAAGAAATATGTAAACAATGCAATATAAAAAAGGTAAATGTCAAAGTCTATCACCCAGCATCCAATGGGCTGGTAGAGGGACAAAACAAATAAATGTTGGATGTGCTATGACACATTCTCAATGAAAATAATGCAATCTGGAATGATTGGATGTCCAGGGTGGAAGCTTCAGGAGACACACCACATTTCATTATATACGGGACAGACAAACAATTACCTTACGAAAGTCTAGAGCAGTGGCTTTCAAACTATGGGTAGCGATCCAAAGGCAGGTCGCAAGAGGAATTTTAGTGGGCCGCAAGGACATACAGTAGGCCTAATGCTTTCCATGTATTTTATTTACTTAACTGAAATTGTTATCCTTATTACACTATTAGCATATTCATAATAACTATCTATCTATCTATACACCTAGGCTGCTTCCCCCAAGGAAAGGGAGGTAGCCGAGACAGGACGACACACTCCCCATTTACCCATCCATTCAAACACATTCATTCGCATCTTAGCCCCAAAGGGGAGAACGGACAGATCCTCACTGCACCACACCGCACAAGGGTCAACTGCGCAATGCAATCAGTGACATCTGCAGCAGGGCCCGACAGCAGAACTGGTTTACCCATACCACATCATAACAGACCCATCCCCTTACCCGCACCTGACCTGACTAGCTGATCAGACCAAATGCGGGAGAATATCCCCTCAGGGCTGCGTCATCACTTATTCATTCGCCAATTTCTCTCCATTTACTTCTGTCACGCACCGCCACTCTTCCTTGCTCAACAGACATCCCTCTCGCATCCAACGCTCTCTTCACACTGTCCATCCATCCTATTCGTGGTCTTCCTCTCACCCATACACCTCTCACATCAGATCTAGTTATCTTTTTCACCAATCACTCATTATCCATTCTCTCCATATGCCCAAATCATCGCAACACCCTCTGCTCAACTCTACCAGCCATCTCCCGAACAGCTCCAGTTCTCCTTCGCACTTCATCATTTCACACCCGATCCATACGCGTCACTCCACACATACTCCTCAGACACCTCATCTCCATTACATTCAAACTTTTCCTCTCTGCTGCACCCACATTCCATGTCTCAGCCCTATATAATGCAGTCGGTACCACAACACCCTCATACAGCCTTCTCTTTACATCCATTCTAAGCGAACGACATTTAAACACTTTTTTCATTCTTCCCAGCACCTTTCCTACTTCATTTATTCTAAACTTCACTTCTGCATCTATTCTTCCATCCACAGCAACATGTGACCCTAGATATTTAAAACAATCTACCTCCTCAAGCAACTCACCATTCAAAACTATATTCATCCCCCTACCATCTATCAACCTCGTACACATCATCACTTTACTCTTATTCTCATTTACTTTCAATTTCCTCCTTTCACACACCCTTCCAAACTCCTCTACCAACTGTCTCAATCTCTCCTCTGAATCAGTCACCAGTGCAGTATCATCTGCAAACAGCAGCTGCTTCAGATTCCACTTTCCACCATCAACATTCACCAGACTCAGACCTCCACCTAAAACTCTTGCATTCACCTCCCTTACAACACCATCCATGTAAATATTAAACAACCAAGGCGACATCACACATCCCTGTCGCAGCCCCACTCTCACGGGAAACCAATCACTCACAGCATTTCCCACTCTTAAACATGCTCTACTATTTACATAAAAACTTTTCACCCCTTTTAGTAACCTGCTATCAAGTCCATACAATCTTAAAACAGTCCACAAAGCCTCCCTATCAATTCTATCATACGCTTTCTCTAAATCCATAAGTGCCCAAAACATATCCTTGCCTTTCGCTAAATACTTTTCACACACTTGTCTCACAGCAAACACCTGATCAACGCATCCCCTCCCTCTCCTAAAGCCACACTGCTCATCACCAATCACTGCCTCTGTACCCTCTCTAACTCTCATAATTAACACTCTACCATACACCTTACCTACAACACTCAACAGACTTATACCCCTAAAGCTAGTACATTCATACTTATCACCCTTGCCTTTATACAACGGGACCACACAAGCACTTGCCCAGCCCAGTCAATTGGCACCATACCTTTCTCAAAGCACATATTCAGCAATCTTACTAACCAGTCAACAATAGTAATTCCACCACCCTTCAGGCATTCCACAGCACATCCATCCATACCTGTAGCTTTCCCTGTTTTCATCTCCTTTACTGCCTTCTCCACTTCCTCCTTCGTGATCAAGGAATCATTTAACTCTCCCAACACATTTATTCCTTGCACCTTTCCATCCGCCACAATCTCAGCCACCCTTTCCTCCTCTACATTTAACAATCTTTCAAAATACTCTGCCCATCTCTTCCTTACTGCATCCATTTCAATTAACATCCTTCCTTCCTCTGATTTTACTCGTTCTTCCTTCCCAGACTCTCCCTTTCGCACCCTTTTCACCTCCTTCCAAAACATTTTCTTATTCTGTTGAAAATTCTCTGCCAGCAGCCTACCCCACCTCTCATCTGCTGCCACTTTAGCATCACGCACAGCCCTTCTCGCTCTATTCCCCTTTTCCTTATACCTTTCATATGACATCTCATCCTTCCTCTCCAGCCACACTTCATATGCACGTCTCTTCTCAGCCACAGCCATACTTACTTCCTCGCACCACCATTCACTTCCTTTTCTTACACCACCACCCACACGTCTCACACCACACACCTCTTCTGCATGCCCCACCACAGCACTCTTAAACAACTGCCATTCCTCTTCCACGCTGCCATTTTCCCGAACTTTCACTGCGTTTCACTCATCTTTCAATTTCTCCTGATACTCTATCTTTTTCTCTCTTTTATCCAACTCACTCACTTTCAAAACCTCCCTGCCACACCTAACCCTCCTAGCTCTCACCCATCTCTTACCTACTCTTAACTTTCCCTCCACCAGGTAGTGGTCAGACATACCTCCACCCACCCCTCTCAGAACTCACACATCCAACAATCTTCCTGTTACATTCCTAAACTATGATAGGCTATATATTGGTTACTTTCTCTCTCTCTCTCTCTCTCTCTCTCTCTCTCTCTCTCTCATTACCCTGTGGGTCGCAAAGTCTTGAAATTTTCCAGATAGGGTCACACACTAAAAAGTCTGAGAACCGCTGATCTAGAGGGTGAAAATTTACCAGTGTATAATTATGACGATTATCCTAAACTCCGTTTGCATGAATTCCAGGATATACACAAAAGGGTGAAGAAATACTTATCGATGTCCAAGGAAAAGTGACGAAGACATTCAGTAAAAGGGCAAAAGAATCACCTATCAACTTAGGAGAAATTGTTTATGGTATCATTCACACTAGAAACAATAAACTATCACCGAAATTTGAAGACCCATACAGAGTGATTAAGAAGACTACAAACAAGGTAGTAATTAAGTCACTGTTGAGTGGCGAAGAAAAAAAAATTCATGTTGATCATTCAAAAAAGGTCCCCAGGACACAACCGAAGCACCGAACACTATCGGTGACAATAAACTAGAGGAAACCAATACATACAAAAATAAATTAAGATTGCATAACAAACACACAAAAATAGGTGCAACTGTTGCTACAAATGCCACAATACAGCATTTACATGAGCTAGGTATCGATTTAATCTCCTACAAGTGAAACAATTAGCAAAGTAATTGTTCTTCACGAGCCAGTTGTAATGCACTTCATCACTATCATCGACCACAGCATGAATTTATCAGCTAATTAATAGATTTTTTTGGGGGGGTAGGTAACGATGAGGGGACTTATACCACAGATTATCCTCTAAATAGCAAGAGAATATGCCCACTTAGGCCCTCAACATATAGTAAGGCAAGGATGACTCATAGCTCCAAAGGCCTCGACATCAATCGTGAAAGATATGAAATACCTGCTTTACCGGGGAAAATTGCCAAGCCACTGAAAACACTGGACTTTGTGATAGGAAGTTATGTTTCAGAAGCTCATATCACAAAGGAAGTTACTGAAATCGTGAAGCTAGCAAAATGTAAGATAGAACAAGCTAAATCAATCATGCTCATCATAATTCAAGATATCCCATCTCATGGAACGGAGGCATTTATGGACACGAACAACATCACATGTACACGTGAAAGGCGCGGTTTGTTCGACCTGGGCGTGCAATTCTAGGGAACATTTTTGGATTGGCTAAAGAGGAAGACCTTCAAGAAATAAACAACAAATTTAATAAAATAGCCAGGTACTAACATATCAACCGAAGCTAGTTGACGGTCAAAACACAACATTGAAGACGATCGTGAAAAATCTAAGAAACGCAGAAAGTATAACACCAGAATATGGACAAAATACTGTAAATGCCATAGAAGGAAACATTACACTTTTCCAACACTTCTCACTAATCATGGAACATATTGACATAATAATACTCCAGTTAGATAACACTAGAGTTCGTTATCAGGCACTGATGACAAGTATTGTAAATGCTGGTAATGGCAAGATCGCTATTAACCTACTTCTAATTCAGGATCTATGTCAGATAATCAGGCAAGGCATACATAAACATGGGTTGATGCCTTTGTTCCAAGGTAGGAACCTCATGTTATATTATCCATATTTAGAAGCAACTCCTAACACCAACATCAGTAATAGTTCATGTACCATTCATAACAGACAATCTGTTCACGGTATATCAGATATACCCCTTTTCTTCTAAGAATAATGACACCTTGGTCATCATTAATATCAACACAGAAACCGAACTCATCATGGTCTCCAAGAGCCAGGACCCTGTCACTTTTGCTAGTGAATCAACGATTGAATGAAAGTGCCGTACATACTTACATGCTGTTCACCTTCGTCGTGCGTACATTTTCACGTTTCAACCTACTGGAACAGTTTCTTGTGAAATGAGTATCATAAGAAATCATGACATTCATCACCACTGCAACTCCACATTGGCTCCATATAAACTTACACATCAACAACGCATAGGGCATTCACAGTTCTTCTACTTCACTCATAAGACATCAGTTTTCATAATTTGTCCAGATATACCACCATCTCATACTTCGGCATCAGGATTATACATAGCACCTGACTACTGTGCTGTACTTACACCATCCTTGTCCACTTTAGCTACCAGCAATCACTATGCCATCCTCAATCACACACACAAATATTTCCAGCCACTACCTGAGATGGATTTAAATATGAGCACAAGTATTAAGTTAACTTTACCTAAGTGAAACTATGCAACTAATCAATGAAACAATGAAGCTCTGGGAAGAATTGAGTATGAGTATGTTCAACCCATATTGTGCGTATAGCCCAGCACTGTTTTTGTAATCTTCTCCATCGTATTTGCCATAGTGCTGTTGGCGATCCATAGAATGCAAGCAAGAATTGCAGACTTGGAGTCCGTATTTACGGGAAGAAGAGTGGATATATATATATAGTAAAACCTCTACAACTCGGCATAATACATGTGCAAGCCTTGCCGAATTAGCCTATTTGCCGAGTTGTAGGGATGAACTTTAAGTTCCCCCCCAGCACACACGCACAAAAAGAAACGGAAAATGGAAAAAAATGGAAAAAAATTAAAAGTTTTTACAATAAACAGTAAAAGCTGCCTTACCATGATTCCATGCAGTTGTAGGGTGTATTCCAGGCATGGAGGAGGACTTTTGGTAGATTTTGGAGGTGTTAGGGGGGCTCAAGATCAGTTTTGGGCACACCTTTACTGTACTGTACTTGACACTGTACACTATATAATGCACAATTAACACTATACAGGCCATACTGTAATGTATGTATCACTTGTACTATACTAGAGAACTAAACACTAAACACTTAAACATTACTGTACAACTCGGCATCTTACCGAGTTGGGGGGATTTTTGCCGACTCTCTTCCTCTCACGTGTGCATTTTTGGGAATTTTTGAATTTTGATCTTTTAAATGAATATTTTGGAGCCATCCCGAGTTGTAGAGGTTTCCGACTTGAAGGATGCCGAATTGTAGAGGTTTTACTGTATATATATATATATATATATATATATATATATATATATATATATATATATATATATATATATATATATATATATATATATATATATATAGAAAAAAAATTGTATAAGAAGAAAATTATGGGGTAACAAGTTATAAATATTAATCTAATCATGAATTCTTGTTAACCAATATACACACTGTATAGCCAATTCATATGCCAGTGTTATTGCATTTCACATATATGTGTCGTAGATATACAGTATATCATAGAAACATTACAAAAATATTAATGACTCCTGCTATAATCTCGGCATGGTACTGCCAATAACGAGTATTTGTACATAAACGTTTGTGCTATTATATCACTACAATATGTTATACAATATTCTGTATTCAGTTTTACTACAGTGTATTTACTCCATTATGCATGCAATATGTTACTACAATGTATTATGTTTCTACAATATTATGTCTGTGCGACATTGTCATGAATATTATATCTCTACAATAATATAATGAATACTATGTGTTAATATATTAGGATTATTTGCTACATGCTCTCGTAGGTTCGCCAGCAGGGCGTGACCGAGCTACGTCAGGACCTTAAAATATCATAAATAATAGCTAGCAACATAGATGTAAGCTAGAGGTTAAGTGAAAGTCATATGAAGGAAATGTGTTAGCAAAATTCTCTCTCAAGAATGCCAGCCAGCAAGGTATGACCGGAAAGCTATCATACACACATACACACACACAAGATTCTAGAACATTCGACAACAGCGTAATCCACGTGACAGAAGCTCTCCTATACGAGAGAGAAACGAGAAGAAGCCAGAAGGAGTTAGGAGGCTGGAGAAGAGACAGCGAGAAGAGAGGTCTAGAAAGAGAGGCACGTGGGCTGCGAGAAGTTAGCTAGCACAAAACGCTCTTGTGTAATACACTCAGTGTTAATCTTGAGCTTTCGCTTTTGAAGAGAATAAAACTACAATCTACCCCAGACTCATCTTTATCTTCTCCTGTCATCGACAGCAAGTGAACTGAGGGTATCTCTCATAAATCTACTGACTATTACCTACAGCTTGGCTACGACTACGATTTAATCAAATACAAGTCTGATACACTGAGACAAGACTAAAGATTTCCTGTAATCCACGAAACCATTTTCAGCGCTGGGTGGTAACCAAATAATCAATCTCGGGGTAACATGGAGCTTGGTATTGTGCCTCTTAACTAGGTGGAGAGACACAAATGGAACGTCCATCCAGGAATCACACCTCCACTTTGTTCTCCATGCCTCGCCTTGGCAAGGCACTATCAGCCACAAGGGAATATCGATTCACTGCATGGTGGTGCTGCGAGGGCAGTTGTTTGCCTGTGGTCGATGAGTCATCTAGGCCAAACAGGCTGGGTTTGATCAACAACGAAAACTTTGGACACCTAAATTTTGCATTCTAGTTGACACGTACCTAAATGAAGTTTTAGACAGAGTGTGACACAATACCCCATCCCTCAGAGGACAACGTCGTAGTCTACGTAAAAAGAAGAAAATTTTGTAGTGGTGTACCTACACTCGGACCAGGTCTTAGACAGGGTGAGGGTGAGGGGCCATTGGGATTTTGAATAACAGTGGTATATTTGTTTTACTTAGAGAATGCAAAACTTTGCAGTCGCAACCTTAGTGAGCAGGTTTTGGACAGAGAGAGACCGCCCGAGCGGCCACCGTCACCTCCCACCCCTAGGTGAGGGTGAGATTGGTAGATGGAAGTAGCCCCCTCCCCTCATCCCCTTACATATATATTTGGTAATAAATAACGCCTCCACCAACCAGCACTCGTTCTACATGCAGCCTCATACCTCCTGCAAGACAAGGAAGGGAATATAATTTAGATGAAATGATGGTGATGATGATGATGATGATTGGGGACTTCCTTTACCTTTTATTTCATATCCACACAGAGCAAAGGAATGTTTTTAAACGTAACCCCTTCCGGCATGAAAGACTGAATGATGAAGGAGATGTTAATAATACCAGGACTTTAGTGTGCTGCTAGATACTTTGGGGATATTTCATCTTCAATTTTCAGAGTATGTATTTTTATTACAATATATAGGCGAGGTTTTACTGCGGCATTACTTTCACAACACAACACAAAACCAGTGCACCGTTCCATCTTTTTTCTTACCCTTCTAAATTCCTGAATAAAAGGAGACTCTTTGTGCGAGCAGACTGGCCACAGTAGGTTACTAAGCGCTGGGTGGAGGCGAGAGTGATGAGAGGAAAAGGGGAAAACCAAGCTATAATGCCTGTAAATGTAGAAAGGACCTGTGTGAAGAAAAACACAGAGTGGAAGAGAGAAAGGAGTATGAAGGGCAATTACGTGACTGGGAAGGCGAATGGATTAAGTGACAAAAAGTTCTAAAAGAAGGAAAACGAAGGAGAGAGGTACGGGCTTGAATAATGCTCATTTCGATAGAGGAAAGAAATGAGTACAGTAACGACTGAAACTGTACATGAACGGAAGGAAACGTTGCCTTAGGGAAAAGGGTAGAGTGGAGATGGAAGCAGGGATTTTAGAGTAATACATGTTCCTGTGAAGAACATGGATAGCTGCCTGGAAGTGGTGGGTGAAGGGAAGAATTGTGGGTGGAACGAGAGATAGCATGCAACCAAGGACAGGGTGGGAAGGAAAGAATGTGTGAACATCTGCGGTTATGCAGACAAGATTTATGATAAGGAAGAGCTTAATGGTAGAAGGGAATGGGTGTCCTGTAGAAGGATGGATAGAACAGGTATGTTAGTGGGGAAAAAAAATCTGGCTGGAGGAATTCACAGACTAGATTGTAGATATTGGGAAAAACAAAGAATAATGGAGTGGGGGAAGGGACTGGCTACAAAGGATTGGCTGAACGGTATAAGGCTTACTTGGCTGAACCTGAAGCTCTGGGTGAAAGGTGTGGGTTGAGAGGATTGTGAGGATTACGTGGAGAGTCATTCAAAAATCCATTGGTCAGAAAAGAATGAGATTGGACGGTGAGTGAGGTTAATTGGTGTGTGGAAGGCAGGCAGTGCAGGGCTGAGACTCGCAAAACTTATGACTTCCTATCGTAACTACGATTTGTTTTTGAAGGAACAAAGGTACGTCCCATGATTCTGCACTCTGTCCGTCCTGCAGAACTAGCTTTACCTGCGTCAGGAATTGCGAATTCTCTTTACCAACATATGTCATACAAACGACGAAACAATCTGGGAATAATCCACCTTCTTCCTTTGACCCCCCCACCCCCACCCCCAATGAAAAGAATATTCTGAGTTACGAGAGGTAAATTCTGTCGCTCGGAGATAACAGTTTTGCAACATATACTTTAGTATTCCTCTCATGGTTGGAAGTATAATATTCTCTTCCAGACAATTCCAGAAAATTTTACTGAGCTGAGAGTGAATCACAATGGTCAGTGTTAATTCTTTCACCATAAATCCTCTCATATTCGAGGCAACTCAGGTTTTCGTTTCCAGCTGAATCCTCCGAATTTATTCTGCTTTGGAGCCTAGGACTCTTAACAGTATTTTATGCTATTTTCAGGGTCATGGGTAGAGGTGGGATGCACGCTATACACGATACCCACATGATACGAGTATACCAGACATCACTTTGGTAATACGACTACAGTGTATCTGCGCCGTCTGTCCGCATACCCTGCTATATATTCTTGAAGCTCTCAAGTGTGAAATGGTTAGCCACTGAAACTCGACCCAGCCAAATTTATCGAACTGTGAAACTGTCTTTCTGACCTAACCCAGGTGGACGATAATACTGTGATAAAAACCACCTATACAGTACCAACCTCACGTAGCCTAATCATGAGACAGTGTAACAGTGATGTATCTCAACGAACTTTTTTTTTTTCGTCATGAAGAACAGTTCAACATGACGAAACGAGCGGAAAGAGACTCGAGCAGGTGTGGCAGTAGCCTGATACTAGTGGAAAAACATGCTGGATGTGTAAGGATCTTGCCTTAATGTAAAAAAAAAAAAAAAAAAAAAAAAAAAAAAAACCGCCATATATCATTTACTGGCACAGTGGGTTAGAGCGCTCTGACCGAAGGGTCGAAGGTTCCAGTCCAGCCAAGGATCATTGGTAGACATCAGGAAGGGCATTCGGTCGTGAAGTGCTAAACGTTCCCAATCCAAAGTCCTCTACCCAGGGGCAAAGTCTTAGCGCTTATCGAAAAAAGGGACACGGCAAAAAAATAAATAAATAAATAAATAAATAAAAATAAATAAAATGAGGCTGCTGATGAAATGAAGGATGACTTTTATGAGAAGCTGCAGGATGTAGTGAATAGAGTGGCAAGACATGATGTGTTAGTTTGCATTGGTGATTTTATTGCATTGTTGGCAGTAGTAGGGATGGCTTTGAAGATTGTATGGGTAAGGAGGGTGTTGGTATAAGAAACGAAAATGGGGTGCGATTTGGAAGCTTTTGTTTGGCAAATGACCTTATAATTGGTGGAACTATCTTTGAGCATAGAAAAATACATAAGACTACTTGGATTTCACCATGTGGTAAAAATTGTAACCAGACTGACCACATTGCAATTAGCAGAAGGCATAGGAGTTATTTACAAGATGTTTGCGTAATGAGGGGGAAAGATATAGGTAGTGATCATCAACTTGTTATGTCAAAGATTAAAATAAAACTTAAGAGAAACGTTAATCGTAATTGTACAGGAAGGACTAATTATGATTTTGATGAGCTGAGAAGTGATGAGAACACGAAGGAAAAGTTTCGGTGGGAATGTAGGAACAGGTTTCTAGTCTTGCAGACATTGATGGAATCTGAAGACAATGATATTAATCAAATTTGGTGAGAGGTAAAAGAGGTTTTTCAAGAGAGTGCTAAGGTTACTATTAAGAAAAAGGGAAAAGCGAGAAGGAAAAAGTGGATGTCAGATGAAACATGGAATGCAATTCAGAAAAGGAAAGAGGTAAAGTTAAGAAGTGAACAACATGTTGATGGCCAGGTAGTTGATGTACTTAGAGCAAAGTACTGGAGTTTACACCCTGAAGTAAAAAGACTCGTTAGACGTGATAAGAGGAGGCTATGTGATGAAAAGGCAAGAGAGACAGAAATTAAATTAAGTAAAAATGATGGTCAGAGCACAAGAGCAGCAGCGTATCAGGCCATAAAGGAGTTAACTGGGACTGAAAAGAGAAGGAAGGAAATACCTGTACGAGATAGAAATGGTAATTTGATGAATGAGATTTGGATATAAAAGGGAGGTGGAAACAGCATTTTGAATCTGTTCTAATTAGACCAATCCCAGCTGAAGAGGACATTTTGCCAGCCGAGAGAGATTTGCACATAGAGACTGGGGATATAACCTTGGAAGAGGTAGCAAAATCTATAAAGGAGTTAAGGAATTTTAAGGCCCCAGGAAAGGATGGAATATTTCCTGAAATGCTTAAGGTGGAAAATGATGAGTTGATGAATGAGTTTTTGAAACTTTTTAATGTGGCATGGGATAATGGTGGAATCCCAGTGGAAAAAATGGAGTGATTAAAAAGGGGAGATTTAAGTGTGTGTGGCAATTGGAGGGGGATAACTTTGACACCTGTAATTGTAAAAGTCTTTTCCAAAATCTTGTTGAACAGAATAGAGCCATTAATTGAAAAAATTTTAAGAGAAGAACAAGCGGGATTTAGAAAGGGTCGAGGTTGTAATGATCAGATTTTTATTGTAAGGCATCTAATGCAACAAGCTAATGAGATGAAAATGCCACTTAGTATGTGTTTTATGGATTTTAAAAAGGCGTTTGAAAGTGTTTCACATGGGGCTATGTTGAAAATTATGAGATTCTATGGTATACCAGAAAAGTTTGTTAATATTATTAGAAGCCTGCATGAAGGTACTTTTTGTAAGGTAATGGTGGGTGGTTCTTTGAGTGATCCATTTCAAGTTAGGTCAGGAGTGATTCAAGGAGAAGTTCTTTCGCCATTGCTGTTTGTTTTGGTTATGGATTATGTTATGAGAAAGGTTGTAAGGAGAACAGGTGCAAGAATTAACTGGAAAGAAAATAAGAACCTAATGGATTTGGACTATGCTGATGATATCGTACTGATTTGCGGAAGTATTTACGAGATGCGGAGGGTGCTTGATTGGTGGAGGAAGGAGAAAAAGTGGGATTGGTAATAAATTGTGGAAAGACTGAAATTATTAATATGAACGTGGAGAACCAAACCAATCGTGTAATTGGGAATAATGTTGTAAAGATTGTAGAAAACTTTAAATATCTGGGAACGATTGTACCATCTAATGGATCATTAAACAACGAAATTGAGGAGAGGATTAGACAGACTTGTCGAGCTGATGGAATGTTGAAACTGGTTTGGAATAATAATATGTTTCGGTACATACTAAGGTGAAAATTTACAAGTCCATGGTTAGACCAATTTTAATTTATGGGCATGAGTCATGGTACAGTACAATTGCAACAGATCAGAAAGTATTAGGATTTGAGAATAAAATACTGAGAATGATTCTTGGGGTAAAGTGGCAAGACAGAGTTACAAATGAAAGAGTAAGGGATATTATGAGAGTGGAACCAGTTCATGAATATGTGAGACTGTCTCGCTGGAAGTGGCTGGGGCACATATGCAGAAATGAAGGCAGTTTAATACAGGATGTGCCACAGTGGACTGCTATAGGAAGAAGAGGTAGAGGTAGGCCGAGGGAAACCTGGTTGAGGACAATGAAAACAGAAGCGGAAGAGGAGTGTTGGTGGGACCCGAAGGAGATGGCAAGAGACAAATATTGGTGGAGAGAGTTCATCGAAGCCCTATGCATCCCGTGGGGTGCAACAGGAAATGATTGATTCATTGATTGAAATAAAATAAAATAACAGGCGGTGGCGATATTTTTTCATACAGCAGCACAAACTCTCCTCATTGGTAGTGACCATTCATGAGATTAACGCGATCATTGATGCATTATTTTAGTCGTGCCTCATACATGGATTTTCATTATTGGCAGGGCTGAATAGTATGGAAATGAAGTGCGAATAGTCTCCATAATGTCTAAACTTTCCTCTCTCTCTCTCTCTCTCTCTTCCCACTGCTCCGCTTCCTGCTGCAACGCCTCTCACTGCTTCGCTTCCTACTGCAACACCTCCTACGCTTCGCTTCCTACTGCAACACCTCCTACGCTTCGCTTCCTACTGCAACACCTACTGCTTTGCCTTCCATTGTCACACCTCCCATTGTCAATCTTCCCGCTGTTACAAATCACAGTCACACATCACACTGGCAAACCTCACGCTGACATTCCTTACACTACCATCCTCACATTGCCTAACTGTATACGGTCAGTACTCATGCACACCAAACTGGCATCTCACAGTTCTACATCTCTCAATTTCTCACTTCACCCAGCCATACATCACACGCCCTCACAAACACATCACACACTGCAGCACCACACACTGCCACAATATGTAAAGATAGGTTTCAGATACGCGTCATATTACCACACTTTACAATGCAAGCACGACAATCAACACTGCAGCAATTTAAATTGTCAATCTCACCACCACACCTCCCGTTCTCTACTTCGTTGTATTTTCTAACTCCATGCAATATGATATCCATCATTTCAGTGTTACACTAGGGTGTATTAATTATTTGAGCTTGCTAACAGGGATGGAGTATTCGTATACGGTATTCGAATTCGAATAGAATATTTACTCGAATGTTTATTCGTATTCGTGTTCGAATTATTGCTTTTTAATCAGGGTATTCGCATTCGTATTCGAATGTTTGGGTAAAATATTCGTATTCATCGAATAATATTACAGATAGTCGTAAATTTATTGCCAGAAATAACCATCCACTGGGCTGCGAATTTCAGCTTGAACACATAGAGAGGTGTTACAATATGTTATGAAATGTGGGCTGACAGAGCATTACTATAAAATGTTGGGTGATGTGAACCGTATGAACTTGGTGTTGCTCGGCATGTCCAGCATGGCTGAGCTGGTAATGCTGAACGTGTCCAGTATGTGATGGTACGGCGTATTCATGGATGAGATGTTGGGAACTAGTCGGTGAGCGCCTAGGTCTTCTGTCATCCACATATTAGATGGGCTACGTTGTATGGGTTTCAATTTGTGAGTGACTAGGATAAATCGCTGAGCCAGGATTCGGAAGGTGAAATCGTCATCTTAGCTTTTAGCAGTAATTATGCTAATAACTAAGTTACGCTGATAAACACTGTCCATATTAATGAAAACAAGTAATTATATTATTATGATGATAGGCATAATCACTTTGTGAGGAGTCGATTCTACTTGTGCGTGGATAATCGTCTATCTGTCTATCTATCTATCTATTGCCAGACGCCTTAATCCCTTTACGGGGTGGCCACAAACAAATCGCCTCCACGTAACCCTGTCCCCCGCCATTTCACTGCCCTGTTCCCAGTTCACACCCCCTCTCTACTATAACTCTCCACTCCATCCCTCCATCTCATCCTTGACCTTCCCCTCCATCTCTCCCCCTCCACCTCACTCACATACACTCTCCTCGTCAGTCTCTCTCTCCATCCTCTCCACATTGCCAGCCACCTCAGTATGTTTCTCCTAACGCTTCCTATCACATCCACATGCACACCAAAACGCTCCTTCACATCCTCATTTGTCAGTCTGTCTTTCCATGTGACTCCACGGGCTCCTCTCAAATAACTCATTTCCACTGCTCTCACTCTTGACTTGTGTCCCTCCAACAACGTCCAAGCTTCACTTCCATACGTTAGAGTTGGTATCGCAATACTGTCATGCAATAACTTTTTCACTTCCATGCTCACTTCCCTGTTTCTTATCACTGCCTTCAAGGAACCAGCAACCTTTCTTCCTTGTTTATACACTTTCAAGCACTTCACCCTCCAAACTTCCATCCTTACTCATCACACTACCCAAGTAGTTAAACGTGCTCACATTTTCCTTTTCCTCATCATCCAACCTCACTGTACTTTCACTGACTTCACCTCACTCAAAGACCATAAATTTACTCTTCCCTACATTCACCTTTAGATTCCGTTTCTTACACACTCCCCCAAACTCATCCACCAAGCCTTGCAGCTCCCCTTCGTATTCACTTAACAACACAGTATCATCTGCAGACAACAGTACAGGGAGTTTCCAAACATTGCCCTCTCTCATTAGGGCCACTCCATCATCCACTGCCCTACCTTGTATCTCTTTTATAACCCCATCCATATACAGATTGAACAACCATGGAGACATGGCACATCCCTGTTTCAGCCCAACCTTCACACAGAAAAACTCACTTAGTTCACTATCCACACGCACTTCAGCATTAGCACCCTCACACATACTCTTCACAGCATTCAACAACTTCCCATCTACTCCATATATTCTTAATACTTTCCACAATCCTTGTCTATCCACCTTGTTTTATGCTTTCTCCAAATCCATGAAGGCCGCATAGAACTTCTTTCTCTTCTCTAGAACCTTTTCTACTAAAGATCTAAAAATGAATGTCTAATCTACACAACCTCTTCCCTTCCTAAAGCCTCCCTGTTCTTCTCCAACTAACTCCTCTGTTATTTCCCTAACTTTGTCAATAAGTATCCTACCGCATACTTTTCCTATTATACTAAGAAGACAAATGCCCCTATGATTACCACACAGGGGGTATTGGAACTCTTTGAGGGAACTGTACAAGGGAATAATTATACCTGACTTCCAATCTTCCGGGACTCTGCCTTCCCCCCTGGCCAATCTACAGATCTTCCACATCCATTCTACTACTATCTCTCCCCCATGCTTCAGCATTTCACCACACGCTCCATCAATTCCTGGGGCTTTCCCCATTTTGACTTTCTTCATTGTTTCCACAACTTCCATCCTACTGATTTTCTTCCTGTCTTCTCACCTCCCTCCCTCTCCCAGCCATTCCCCAGCCACTTATACTCTCATTACTTTCATTCTCTATGTTCAACAATTCGTTAAAGTGTTCTCTCCATCTGTTCACTTTTTCTCCCTTCTCAACTAGTAACATACCATTTTAATATTTCAGTCCCCTACTAACTTCATTGTCACCCTGTCTGACTCTCTTTACCTCTTTCCAGAACATTTTCTCACATTCCATCCACTTGACACTCAGATTCCATCCAAATTCCTCATCCACTCTCTTCTTACTCTCTCTTACTATTTTTTTCACCTTTCTCTTCCTTTCTGCACATAACTCTCTCTTCAGTCTCTCAACTTCTTCCATGCCCTTATTTCTCATCCACTCACCATATACTTTTTTCTTTTGTGCCACAGCCTGTCTCACCTCTTCATTCCACCATGCTGTTCCTTGCACCCCCTTTCGTCTTCTCTTCACCCTCACATCGCATTATCATTTTATAACGTTTACTGTCTCTTCAGCCCCTATAATTTTAACTCAGAGATTTACTACTGGCATCTTGCTGATTAATATTACGGTTCATTTAACCACCCAAAAATTGTAAACTGTCATCTCATCACTCATCAGTTGTGTACAAACAAGTCTTCATCCCCCAAGACAAACGTGGTACCATCAGAGCAGTCTGTAAAAACTTAGAAAAACAACAACTCCAGGAACGACTACCTCTTACTTACCGGAGCATCTGAAGCAACGTCTGCTCAACTACCAGTGATTTTTTTTTTTGTTTTTTTTTTTTTTTAACTTTGAATTATTAGTCCTTCGACTGAGAACCTGAATTCTTTTCCCGCATGTTTATGGCATGGACAGGGTCAATAACAATAAAATCCATTTCCAAGGTACAGTCGTGGTTATAAATAATCACCTATCATTCGGTACCCCGTGCCTCAGGCTGCTTTCTTTATGCGCGGCAAGTCACAGTGGAGTAAGAGGGGCTGAGAGGGAGGGGCCAGAGAGAGAAGGGCAGGTGGCTGGGAGGACGAGTGATAGTGCGAGGGTGGAGTAGGGAAGGGGAGGAGGGGAGGTAGGGGAAGGAGAATGAAATGCGAAGTGGTTGATGGTCACATTATTTGTTTATTTTCTTTCATTCAGGGCATGATAAAAGAGTCAATATTCTGTAGTTAATGCTGCACTGAAGTTTCGAATACTTGGGTGCTGTTATATCAGATGACGGAGGAAATGAGAAGGAAATTGTGAGAACTGGTATTGCTAAAGGAGCTTTCGAATGAGAAAAGACTATAAGGAAAAGACATGGAATTTTTGGGACATGCTATAAGAGTAGAAGAACTTGAAAATGACTCTTTACTTGGAAGAACAGAGGGAAGAAGAGCAAGAGGAAAACAACGATTAAAGTATATGGATTGTATAATATGCGATTTACAAGAAAGAATCAGCAATGTGGAGTTAATCAGGATACCTGAGGATAGAGGAAGATGGCGCTCCATGGCCGCTAACGTCACATGACAGGCACTTCGGTAAAAGGTAAAGGTAATGTTGCATTGTATCTTGTATAGCGGCGTCTGATAACAAGCTTTAAATAGGTGGTGATATCAATTGCTGGCTCGTGAGAGAAATATACTGACATGACAGATCAAACATCAGTGCAGAACCATCGAGACTGTGTGGGCACAGATTGTCAACGCGTGGGAGCCAGAGAACGAGAGGACACAGACCTGCCTCCTCCAGCACACCACGGACGAGCGGGAGCTGTTCAGACGAAACCAGCAAACCATCAACAACATTGTTTCCTCGCTGCCCCGAAGACTGCAAGAGGTTATTAAGAGACAGGAGGCCACTGGACTACTTAATAAGGCTTTCTTTGTTGCTTTGGCTTTACCAATGTCGGTAAACATTGACATAGATATATTTTGGGAGTTTGGGTATGATTTTATTTTCCTTCTAAAGTTTTATGAGAGATTGTAATTATATCCAGCCATGTGCACTGACATCAAATTTATTTATCTTAAATGCACAATTCACTAGTGGTGATGGTGACTGTAAACAGGGAGTGTCTGTGGCCACAGACTTATCAAAGGTTGCATATGATATTTAGTTCCAAAATTAATTACATGTAAGGGTAGAGGACTTGTCTTATATAAGCATTACAGAAGTCCAAACCATCCAGATTCCATTTTGCGTCCGAAGTCAAAATATACGGATAAACACAAATCTCTGGCTCAGCACTAATAATTGATCTGACACGTCAGTACATTTCTCTCACGAGCCAGCCCTTGATATTACCACCAATCTAAAGCCTGTTATCTGACGTCGGTATACTAGATGTAATGCATCATTATCTACGAATATTAACTCCTTTATATCATGTCTTAAATGAAAGAAAATAGACAAATAATGTGACCACCACTTCGCATTCATTCTCCCTCCCCTCCCCCACTCCACCCGCACACCATCACTCACCCCCCACCCACCTTCCCTTCTCATTTTGGCCCCTCCCTCTCAGCTCCTCTTGCTCCGCTGTGATTTGCCGCGCATAAAGGAGGCAGACTGAGGCACGGGATACTGGAGGATAGATGATTTTTTTTGACCACGACTGTACGTGGTCGTATATATTTCGTTTCCCCAACTCATTTGCTTAGAGAGAGAGAGAGAGAGAGAGAGAGAGAGAGAGAGAGAGATGCTGGATTGCTCGTTAGGTAGTGCTGGAGAATTCCCGACTATTCTTTCATTTTTCTGATACGAGTCAGAGTTGCCAGATAGCCTGCTACTGTGAGTGGAGGTACTTTTTTGTAAAGTTATACATTAATCGTTATTCTCTTCTTATTTTCTCTATAATGTTTTATTTAGGTGGTTGTTACATTATGTAATTTAATTTCAGTGTGTTTGCTAAAGAAGTTAGAGTGCTACGTGATGTAAGGAAACTCTGGAATATTTTCCACGTCTCGGATTTGGTAATTGTTGCTAGGAGCAGGTACCAGCACGCCCTAGAATGTTAAAGAAACAAGGAGGGTTAAAAAAGGATGGAGGAGAGAATAGATGAGTTTCAATGTAGTTTGACTTGTGGCCTTGTGAAGTTAGTGTAGCTCTGCAATTGTGAAGCAGACAGTGAAATTACTTGGTAAAATGAAGCCAATGAAAGCGAGAAACCTGTTTTATTACGCCTGAGTTGATCTTGTGTAAGAATCTGCTGTTGTATACCGCGATTCACTGGATGACGTCCTTTCTATGCTGCACTACTGCTATTGGAGCCTGTGGCAGTGTTGGAGGCAATATGGGACATGGACATATCAGTGGTGTCAGGAGTGGGATTGAAAAGTGTTGTGAATAAAGTCATCGACATGGAGCCAGGAGATGTACAGACAAGAAGCCAAGCTAGACAGTAGGAGGTGTCTCTGGCTGCAGACATGAAGTTTCTTCAAGCACAAAAAGAACAACTATGATCACAAATTGTAGGGCCAAAAAAACTAAGTAAACAATATAAGCACACAGTGAGGGACATCAAGAGCTCAAGAAAGAACTCAATGGACAACTAGAAGCACAAAGTGAAAAACAAAGAGTTCAAGTAAGAACTCAGCGAACAATTACAAGCACAAACTGAGGACAGAAAGGAATCAGAGAACGACTACAAGCACAAAGTGAAGAACAGAAGGAGCGATATGTGCAGCTTCAGGAGGCATTAGGATTACATGAGCAACAGATGTTACAGCTGACGATGCAGGGACACCTAGATGCTTTCTTGAGGAGACTGAAGGAAGCAGGAAGTATATGCTGAGCTACTCCAGCAGAAGCTTGAGGTAAGCAATAATGTGATGGAGTGCAGAGAGCTTGTAGAAGGTCAGTTAAAGATAATTGGTGAGGGAACAGTGATGCAGAGCAGTCAGCATGTAGATGACCAGTTAAAACATAGGTCTACATGATCAAACTTTTTTCTCTCATCAGGTATAAAATACTTTTCTAGACCTGTTTTTGACGATGATCACGAGTATGCAGTCCATTTAAGCGCAGCACGTCACAATTTTATGGAAACTACCTTTTATCATTTTGGTTGAATTTTACAGCTGGACGCATATTCATACTTATAAAAACGATTTTTTTTTTTTTTTTTTTTTTTTTTTTCTTTAGTAAATATGAGGTTTTGAAGGTTTTTGAAGTATGTCGATTCCTCGTATAAATTCAGTGTCTCCTAACAGTCCACACATAAACTGTATTTTCATCCAAATTGAAACGATAAAACAGGAAACTCTCTTGTAAGACATGTAACAGAGAGTGAGTTTCAGTGAACTTTTGCAAAGATCAAACTACTCCAAATTGTTGAGCTTTAGACTTCCTTCGATGCTGCATTCCAGGCTCGTCCCTGTACAGCATCCACCAGTAATCTGCGAGCATACTTTCATTCCAGAAGCCTTGATAGTGATGCTCCATTGCACTGATATATTGATGGAAGCGTTCTCCCTGTTCATCAGAGATGGCTCCCAGGTTCTGCTTGAAAAACTTAAAGGTGCGAATGGAGAAAATGAATTATCAGGGCCATCTGACACCCCATAGCAGCAAATGAATTGAGAAGTCTCTCAACACCATAAACCGTTGACCTCTTGCTTCCAAGGAAATTTTCACATATCTACTTGAATGGGGTCAAGGCAGCCAGTTCCACGTCGGCCAGATAGCCGCTGAAGTTGTGGTCTCTCTGAAGTTCCTTTATCTGTGAGCCAATGAATATTCCTTCTATCAGCTTAGCTTCAGTGATGCCTGGGAATTTGCTTGCGACATATCCGAATGCTTCAGTGTATCGTCTTCCCAGTGTCTTCATGGACAGCTTCATTAAGCCGAGCTTTATATGAAGCGGAGGAAGAAGAATGTATCCGGGAGCAACCAGGGGCTCATTCGAAGTTCCTGGCTCGTATGTTTATCCATGTGGTCACGTCGACTGCACGTAGTGCTTGGAAGTTGTATGGCTCTCCCAGAGGCATAAGAAACAAAAGTGTTTTGTATAGCTTGATTGCAGCAAACTGATCATTTTCAAGTCTCCACACAACTTCCATTTGTATTCTTCATATTTTATGACATCTAAAAGGGCCACGATGTTTTCATAGCACTCTTTCCTGTGCATTGAATGTCTTAAAGGCACAGGAAGTTTCATATTCGCATTGTGCAGCAATACCTCCTTCAAGCTTTTCTTCGATGAATCATTGAATAAACGCCATTGAGAAGGATCATGCTCCTGTCGTTGCAAAAACATAGTGATCCATCAACAGAAAAATATGAAGATCTTCATTTCGTTTTCTGAAGTATGTTACTTGAACATCTTTCTTGTGGAGACATTTATCTTTCAAATGAGATGCCAAAAGTTCAGCCTGGTTCTTCGGTTGTCCCAAATCACGAACTGCTGTAAGTCATTCAACTCTCCTTGAGAGAACTGTTCAGGTGTGTATTCACTGTCGGCTAAAAACTCTGTATCTGCAGCTGCTTCATCTGACTCAGTTTGTGTTACATCTTCGTCCTCATCATCGCTACTGGCGATGCCATCTTCTGGTGGTGCTGGAATGGGAAGATCACCATTGTGCAGCACTGGTCTAATAACGGATTCCAAATTGGGGTAAGCAATCTTGTCCTTGTTCGTAACAGAAAATCCAGATATGTTGACCTTGCAGAAGTAACAATCTGTAGCATGATCTTTCGGCTCCTTCCATGTCATAGGAACGGCGAATTGCATTGCCTTTTTCTCTTATTCAGCCGATCTCTTAATCTGTTCGAACAAGCTGTATAAATTACATGCGGTGCCCATTTTCTGTTTTGATCTGCAAGAGCACAGCCGAAATACAGATGATAGACCTTGATATCGTTCGTCACGTTGCGTCACTGTCCCTTGGGGGTGAACGAACCACAGACATAGCAGAAACAATCGGGGCTATTTTTGCATTGCCTTGACATTTCAACTGATTCAATAAACAACAACAACTGCAAAAAAGCATAAGCAGTGTTAAGAACAGGAATAAATGTGAATATTGTTATATACGGTTTCAACATGAAGTTCATCATTCATCATAAAACTAGACGTGGTAGGAAAAAAAGGATGGGATTATCGTAATCAGCACCTAAAATTCTATCAAGGGCACCACAAAACTTTCATGATGATTATTTACTGTTGACCAGTGAGTGAGAGAATTGAGGATGTAGAGAAATCTCTTGCTGCTGAACCTCAGGCTAGTGTCCAAGGAACATATGAAAAAAATGGACAGTGTATGGTGAATCTTGACAAATCTCAAACATCTAAAGGCAGCATTACAGAGCTGAATAATCAGAATGTAGGAATTTTAAGTTCTGGACATAATTATGGTGCCCCAGTTTCAGGCCCCAAAGCACCAAACTGCATTGTTATAATGGGGGTCCAATTAAAAAGAGAACTCAAGAATTTGATGACAAAGTATCTTGGGAAGCTTACCGTGCAAAATTTAAGTTACTAGCTGATCAGAATGGTTGCGATGATAAGCAGAAGGCAATGCAGCTTGCTACTAGCCTCAAGGGTGTGGCAATGGAGATTCTTGGCCAGATGTCAGTGGAGGAATGGAACAGTTACCAGTCTCTAGTAGAGGTGCTGGAGCACAGATACGAGACCAAGTACCAGATTGAGGTATACAGAGCAAGATTCTGCACCAGTGTACAGGCTCAAGGTGAATACCTTCAGCTGCCTGCTCATGACCCGAGAATACGACACACAGGGAGTACCCTGGAGCAGCACAAAACCTGTCAGCTATTCTTCTGAGGGACCAGTTCATTGATGCTCTTGATAGTGCAGAGTTCAAAATGCAAGTGAAACAGGCACAGCCAAGAAGCATGCAAGAAGCACTAGCCAGGGCTCTGGAGTTTGAGTCCTATCTCAGGTCTAGGACATCCAGTTTTGAGGCAGGATGTAATGCAGGATTCATGGCAAGAAAGGGGCAGGTACAGTCGTGGTCATAAAAAAATCATCTATCCTCCAGTATCCCGTGCCTCGGTCTGCCTCCTTTATGCGCGGCAAATCACAGCGGAGCAAGAGGGGCTGAGAAGGAGGGGCTAAAATGAGAAGGGAAGGTGGGTGGGGGGTGAGTGATGGTGTGCGGGTGGAGTGGGGGAGGGGAGGGAGAATGAATGCTAAGTGGTGGTCACATTATTTGTCTATTTTCTTTCATTTAAGACATGATATAAAGGAGTTAATATTCGTAGATAATGATGCATTACATCTAGTATACCGACATCAGATAACAGGCTTTAGATTGGTGGTAATATCAAGGGCTGGCTCGTGAGAGAAATGTACTGACGTGTCAGATCAATTATTAGTGCTGAGGCAGAGATTTGTGTTTATCCGTATATTTTGACTTCGGACGCAGAATGGAATCTGGATGGTTTGGACTTCTGTAATGCTTATTTAAGACAAGTCCTCTACCCTTACATGTAATTAATTTTGGAACTAAATATCATATGCAACCTTTGATAAGTCTGTGGCCACAGACACTCCCTGTTTACAGTCACCATCACCACTAGTGAATTGTGCATTTAAGATAAATAAATTTGATGTCAGTGCACATGGCTGGATATAATTACAATCTCTCATAAAACTTTAGAAGGAAAATAAAATCATACCCAAACTCCCAAAATATATCTATGTCAGTGTTTACCGACATTGGTAAAGCCAAAGCAACAAAGAAAGCCTTATTAAGTAGTCCAGTGGCCTCCTGTCTTAATAACCTCTTGCAGTCTTCGGGGCAGCGAGGAAACAATGTTGTTGATGGTTTGCTGGTTTCGTCTGAACAGCTCCAGCTCGTCCGTGGTGTGCTGGAGGAGGCAGGTCTGTGTCCTCTCGTTCTCTGGTTCCCACGCGTTGACAATCTGTGCCCAAACAGTCTCGATGGTTCTGCACTGATGTTTGATCTGTCATGTCAGTATATTTCTCTCACGAGCCAGCAATTGATATCACCACCTATTTAAAGCTTGTTATCAGACGCCGCTATACAAGATACAATGCAACATTACATTTACTTTTTACCGAAGTGCCTGTCATATGACGTTAGTGGCCATGGAGCGCCATCTTCCTCTATCCTCAGGTATCCTGATTAACTCCACATTGCTGATTCTTTCTGGTAAATCGCATCTTATACAATCCATATACTTTAATCGTTGTTTTCCTCTTGCTCTTCTTCCCTCTATTCTTCTAAGTAAACAGTCATTTTCAAGTTCTTTTACTCTTATAGCATGTCCCAAAAATTCCATGTCTTTTCCTTATAGTCTTCATCGTTTCTCTTTCCACTCCTGCCCTTCTCAGAACTTCTTCATTTCTGTCCATGATATTCGCATCATTCTTCTCAATAGCCATACCTCATCTGCTTGTAATCTCTCTCTCATTTTCTTCTTTACTGTCCACCTTTCGCACCCGTATAGTAGCGTCGACCAGACATAAGATTTCAACACTCTCATTCGTGTCCTCATATCCATAGTTATGTTGTTAAAACTTTTCTCATTCGTCCGAAAGCTCCTTTAGCAATACCAGTTCTCACAATTTCCTTCTCATTTCCTCCGTCATCTGATATAACAGCACCCAAGTATTCGAAACTTCAGTGCAGCATTAACTACAGAATATTGACTCTTTTATCATGCCCTGAATGAAAGAAAATAAACAAATAATGTGACCACCAACCACTTCGCATTTCATTCTCCTTCCCCTACCTCCCCTCCTCCCCTCCCCTACTCCACCCTCGCACTATCACTCGTCCCCCCAGCCACCTGCCCTTCTCTCTCTGGCCCCTCCCTCTCAGCCCCTCTTACTCCACTGTGGCTTGCCATGCATAAAGGAAGCAGCCTGAGGCACGGGGTACCGAATGATAGGTGATTATTTATGACCACGACTGTACATGAAGGAAAAAAAATTGATGGAAGTTGCTGGTACTGTAAAACACCAGGACATAGGGAAGAGGACTGCTATAAGTGGAAGAGCGAACTGGAGAAGATCGGAGGAGGTTGCTGGTTCAGTGGGAATCCAGGACACAAGAAGGAGGATTGTTACAAATGGAAGGAGCAAGAACAGAACAACGCAAGGAAATATGCAGTTGCAAAATAAGAACGTCAGACGTGTGGTGAGGTGGGAACCCTCAGCTCTAATTCTTCAAAGATGAAGAGGATAAGAAGAAGACTGCAGAAGAAAAAAAAAAAAAGAAGAGAAAATTAGTAACGGCTGGTGTTAAGGGGCAACAACCAGCCGGTTTTTTCCAAGTACCCCAATCACCGATATAATGCAAGAGAACTGCCATTGACAGTGTGCGAGTTGGTGGAAGAATTGATGACAGGAAGTGTTCCCTGGTGAGTGATTCAGCCTCAAAGCAGACTTTCGAGAGCCTTGATGCGTTACGTCAACAGTATCTACCTGAACGATTTTGTGGCATAATTGGGCACTGCACAGAACTACCGGGACCCTTGGATGTCCAGATTGATGTGGCAGGGCAAGAGGCCATGCTTCCAGTCCATGTGGCCAAGATGGAGGATCCGTGCTTTCTTGGTCTGAACTATCTGATGTCCATCGGATGTGAGCTGGACTTCTGTTTCATAAGGCTCAAAGTTTGTGGAAAGTCAGTTCCTGTCACGGCAGTGAGACATTTCTGATGGCGAAGTGAAGGTGCTCCTCACTACAGTGATACCCTCAAGATCAGAACTACTGCTCCCGTGTAAAGTGAGTGGCTCTTTTGACAGCTGTCTAGGGGTGGTGAAGCCTGATCGACGGTGCAGGACAAAGGCTGGAGTGATGGTGGGGTGAACTTTGGTGGATAAGGTACAAGTGAAGTTCCGGTTGTGGTGGTCAATTTCTCCTGTAAGACACAGAAGATCAACGAGGGAGAAACTGTGGACTCAGCCAGGCAATGGACCCCTGAGTGGCATTAGTGGAAGGCCTGTAAAAAGAGTGTAGTCAGAGAAGATGGGAATCTGCCATCCCACTTAAGACCTCTTTTCAAGGAGATGCCAGTGCCTGGATGACTCACTAACACGACAGGTAAGGCAACTGCTAGTGAAGTTTGCTGATGTCTTTTCCACAGGAAACCTAGACCCTGGATGCACAGGCTTGGTGGAGCATTGCGTCAACACCGGGAATCATTGCATGATTAAACAACCATCTCAGAGGATGGCGCCAGATCAGAGGCAAGAAATGGAGAATCTCCAAAGTCAGGGAGTGATAGAAATGTCGAGCAGTCCTTAAGCATCAGCTGTTGCTCTGATAAGGAAAAAGGATGGCCCAGTAAATTGTTCTGTGGATTATCGAACCTGGATGAGGTGACAGTGAAGGATGCATACCCCTTGCCCGGAACTGATGACACCCTACATGCTCTGTTAGGTGCCACGTGGTTCTCCACCCTAGATATGAAGGCAGGTTATCATCAGATCAAGGTTGCAGAGAAAGCCAAGTAGAAGACAGCCTTTCATATGAGCTGGATTTATGACAGTTCAAAGTGATGCCATTTGACCTGTGCAACGTCCCTGCTACTTCTGAGCATCTCATGAATCGAATAATGGAAGGCCTGCAGTGGCAGCCACGTCTTATCTATCTTGATGATGTAATTGTGTTTGGGCAAACTTTCAACCAGGAACTGTAGAGTCTGTCAAAGCTGTCCAACAAAATCCGAGCAGTGCACCTCAAGCTGAACCCAAGAAGTGTCACTTGTTCCACATGGAAGTGAAGTACCTGGGACAGGTAGGTGAGGACAGCATCAGTACTGATCTGGAGAAAGTGGCAGCTGTCAAAAACTGGCCAGTTCCAACTTTAGTGAAGGAGCTACGAATTTTCCTGGGTTTGTGTACCGAATACCTGCGTTTTGTCAAGGACTTTGCAATGATAGCTGTGCCTCTGCACCAGCTGTTAGGAAAGAGGTAGAAGTTTATGTGGACTGCAGTGACTCAGAAGGCCTTCAATGACTTAAGCATCCCTTGGCAAGTTCTCCAGTGTTGCCGTACCCAAATCAGAGTCAGCCATTCATCCTGGACTGTGACGCTAGTGACTATGGGATTGATGGAGTCCTGTCACAGAGGAAAGATGACAAAGAGTATATGGTGGCACAATACAGCACAAAGCTCAGCGCACCGGAGTGGAGCTACTGTGTGACTCGTGAGGAGCTCTTGGCAGTGATGAAGAGCCTTGACTTTTTCTGTCCCTACTTATATGGGTCCTACTTCATCATCACGACAGACCTTGCATTAGTTGGAGCACTCCATTGGCTGAAGACATTAAAGAACCTGGAAGGATAACTGGCACGCTGGCTTGGGAAGCTGGACCAGCACACCTAAGAGGTGCAACACCAGCCTAGGTGGGTACAAGGCAATGCTGACAGCTTGAGTCATAGGCATTGTGATCCAGTTTGTATGCAGTGTAGTGGGAAAGAAGATTGTAGCAAGAAATGCAGCCATGCTGAAGATGAAGAAGATGCAGAGTGAGGGTACAGATTTACAACCACTGCTAGTGTGGCTGCAGTGGAGTACAGTGCGATCATCTTGGGAGGAGTTTTCCAGATTCAGCCCTGTGACCTAGAGCTACTGGAGCCAATGAAGCCTTCTTTGTTTGAACAACGGACTAATGGAGGGACAGTAGGAGACACCCAATGGCTTCAGCAAGTAGTGGCAACTGATGGTTCCTAAGAGAATGAGGTCTCAGGTCGTAGAAGAGTCACATAACTAGATCACTAGTGGGTATCTGGGAGTGAAGGAAACTTTAAGTTGGCTGCAACAGAGGTCCTATTGGACTGGCATGGTTCAAGGTGCTGAAGAATGGTGTTGGGCCTGTGATATATGCTGTGCCAAGAAGGGACCCAAAAAACGTTGTTGCACCCCTCTTCAGCTGTACCAGGTGGGAGCACCAATGGAATGAGTTGCAGTGCAAATTGGTGGACCTCTGCCACCCACTGAAAGAGGAAACTGGTAAATATGTGCTGCCATGGACTACTTCACAAAGTGGCCAGAAACCTATGCCATTCCCGATCAAGAAGCCACAACTGTTGTTCAGGTGTTGGTTGGCCAATTCTTCCATCGTTTTCGTATGCCACAAGAGCTACATTCAGGAGAGGGTAGAAACTTCGAGTCTGCTGTGTTCCGTGAGTGCTATAATTTACTGGGGATCAAGAAGACCACAATCCCATTAAGGCCACGGTCAGATGGGATGATGGAGAAATTCAATTGGACCTTGGGACAAGAACTCCCCAAGTTCTGTGTAAAGGGACAGATGGAATGGGACTGGGAACTACCTGTATTGCTAATGGCATATCAGTCTGTATCCCAAGAGCCTATTGGCCACACTCCTGTAAAACTGATGCTGGGCCACAAGTTACGATTGCTAGTTGATATGTTAACGGGAAGACCACCTGGTGAAGTGCTGATTACTGACACCTCCAGCTATGCAAAGCATCTTCAGGAAAGACTGGCTGAGGTACACCATCAAGTCTGAAACGTTGTGAAGTTTTCAGGCAAAGTGATGAAGTGCAAACACGATTCCAAGGCAAGTAAGGTGAGCTTCAAGGATGGTGACAAGGTTTGGCTATACAATTCTCAGTGGAAGAAGGGACAGTCATTGAAATTTCAGAGCTCATGGGATGTGCCCTATACTGTGATGGACGGCCTGTCAGATGTAATGTGCAGTACCTCATTCAGGAAGGCAGGAACTCTTGCCCAAAGGCGGTACACGTATATCATCTGTGGCAGTACCATGGGCAAGGACAGTACACCTGAGACTTCTCTGTGGGATCGAGCACTCCCGTATCTGATGATGTTGAGGAGGACAAAGGAGCTGAAGCATGAGAGGAGGGTGACAGTTTCCCTATGGAAGAAATGAACAAGGAAGAGGACCATGTAATTCCAGGAGGAGTGGATTGTGTGGAGGAGCAGGGACATCGTCAGAAGCGGCATAGGAGAAGGCCTGATAAGCTGAAGGATTATTATGTGTATAATTAAATGTTTTGTAAGGGATTAAAGATTATGCATCCTGTGTAGCTTTGTAGGGGCGACAAATAGACTAAGGAGGGGTCAGCATTAACAAGTTGGATTGCAAGTTAGATAGTGCTAGAGAATTCCCGATGATCAACTCATATTTCCGTTATGAGTCACAGTTGTCAGACAGGCTGCTGCTGTGAGTGGAGATACGTTGTTAAGCTATGCATTCACTGTTATTCTTTTTTTATTTTCTCTATAATGTTTTATTTAGGTGATAGTTAAATAATGTAATTTAATTTCAGGTTATATGCTAAAGTTTTCAGAGTGCTATGTAAACGTAAAGAAACTCTGGATTATTTTGCATACATGTCTACGATTTGGTAATTGTTGCTAGGAGCAGGTAGGTACCAGCACGCCCTAGAATGTTGAAGAAACAAGGAGGGTTATAGAAGGATGGAGGAGAGAATAGAGTAGTTTCAGTTTAGTTTGACTTGTGGCCTTGTGAAGTTAGCGAAGCTCTGCAGTTGTGAAACAGACTGTAATTACTTGGTAAAATAAAGCCAACGAACGCGAGAAGCCTGTGTTGTTGCGCATGAGTTGGTCTTGTGTATGGATCTGCTGTCGTACACAGAAAGGCTGACCCTAAGAAAAGCGAGTCAATGGGTAACGTCCTTTCTATGCTAAACAGCTGCTGTTGAAGCCTGTGGCAGTGTGGGATGTGGATGTAACTATATATATATATATATATATATATATATATATATATATATATATATATATATATATAAAGAGAGAGAGAGAGAGAGAGAGAGAGAGAGAGAGAGAGATACATACATACATACATATCGTACATATTTTTTAAAACAAAATGGGGGAGGCATCCCATCGAAAGCGGGGCAGAAACGCACAAAAAGGAGGTGGAGACACCTCATGAGTCTCAAGATAAGGCAATGTTAAAAGGATATGCATAGCATTTTTGGAGTAACTTGTAAAAAATGGAGGGGGGACAATCATCTTGACAACCTCACCTTTATCCATGGAATTCATCTTGACAACCTCACTTTTATCCATGGAATTAAGTGCCGTCATTATAATGACATCAATGGCATGGAAGGGGTAAATTAATACAGCTTTGGAGGTCATTAGAGGTACAGTACGCCTTTTGATGCCAGTCTGATGAATGCCAGTTTAGTGACACACATGTTAATATGCAATTTAGGATTTTGATTCTTTAAGTTGGAAATTATTCGTGGGTAGAAGACGAAATATTAGCAGTACATTAGTAGAAATAAATCCAATTCCATCTTATGAAAAGAAACAAGGAAATTACATCTATCTGTCCATCTATCTATCTGCATATATATATATATATATATATATATATATATATATATATATATATGTGTGTGTGTGTGTGTGTGTGTGTGTGTGTGTGTGTGTGTGTGTGTGTGTGTGTGTGTGTGTGTGTGTGTGTGCAGATAGATAGATAAGATAGATACCGGTATATACATAGGCCTTGTTGTAGTTTGGGTTTCTGAAATTTATTGCCAACCGGTTAATTTCTCATGAAATAGATAAACGTACTGAGTAACGGCAGAGATTTTGGCCGTCCTCATTAGATGCAAATTTCCTTATATTACCCGTTGGTACTGTTTTGATTTCCGTTTGTTTCACTTTATAGGCAAATTTCCATTGGTACACTACATAGTACACTGTATTCTTTGGATTGCGACATCTGAAAAACACTTGAAGTAAACCTGCAGTTAGTGTTATTACACTTGTTTTTTAATGGAAGAGAGAACGAACCAAAGGCCAGGAGCCGGCAAGACTGTTCCCTACAAGAAAAAACAAAAACATCAGAAAGCCAAATTCAAGATCCGCTCATTTGGAGGTGCTTGAACACACTGCGTTTGAAAGACTGGAGATCATAGGCAGTAGGGTATACAGACAGAAGAAGACAGCTCCAGAGTTGAACTGTTGCATACATGATGGACTGGAAGTAATGGTTAACTCTTCCATTAGAATGTTGTACAGAAAAAGGATGAGAGTTAGTTTTTAGATGGGTGCAGCACACCCGCCGTAGTGATGGAGGGATACAGGCAGACAGTTCAGAGGAGCAGTGGCCATTGAAGTAGTTACAGAAAAGAGATAAAGATGCAACAGTGCAGTGAAGAGACAGAGGCTTAAGGGAACCAGTACAAGTAGGAGAGTTAATGAGACGAAATGCCTTTGACTCCACCTAGTTGTGGAAAGCTGTATGGGGAGCCTTTCCTCACATGAGAGTTGTACTCTAAACAGAGGCGAATAAAACCCGTTCATAAAGTCAACAACTGTGCAGGCACAAAGAAGGTACAGAGTTTGCTTAATAAATACAATCTCTTTGGAGCAGAATTTACAAGAGAGGTAATATGATCTTTCCAAGATAAATCCCGAGAGAATTTAACCCGAAGTATGTTTAAAGATGATGCAGGGTTGAGTTGGATAATGTTAAAACTTAAAGGATACTTCTGTGGAAGGTTTTGTCGGATTGAAAGATGTAAGAATTGAGTTTTTGATGCATTAAAAACAACAAGAGTACTTTTACCCCGACCAGGGACATAAGCCAAGTCAGACACTAGGTGTGCTAAAGTCTCTTCCCCTATTTGTTGCAGTAACCGCTGAGATGGATGCTGTGGGAAGCGAAAGGCAAGGTGAGGGGTGGAGTCATCAACGTATGAGTGGATAGAGTTACATGTACAGCATAGAAGGTCCCTGATGAATAGAAGGAACAGAGCTGGCGATAGCAAAGCTCTGAACAACATCGCTATTGATAGCTCTAGGAGAACGGTGGCCATCTACAACAGCAGCTTTTGAACGACCACAAAGGAAACCAGAGGTAAAGGCACAGATTGAAGATATAAACCGTAAGAGGGCAGTTTGGATATTAAAGATTATTCCCAGACTTGATCGAAAACCTTTCAGATTTTAGGTGCAATGGTGAAGCTTTCGCCAAAGCCGGGAAAAGAGGATGAGTCAGGAGTCTTAAAGGTAGGTGAGAAGATCGCCAGTGGAGTGTCCCTGACGGAACCCATACTGACGGTCTGAAAGAAGATTGTGATAGGGAAGGTGTTTTTTTTTTTTTTTTTTTTGTTAATGGACCCCAAAACTTTTGAAATAGAGGATGTTAAATCACTTAGGGGATGGCTAGAGGGCTGGGAATGGTCACCCTTCGACTAGACAAGCTGAATAAGAGCAGTCCTCCAGCAAGAAGGCAAGTACAAGTTGATAGGCAAAGGCGAAAGAGTTTATATAGGCAGGGAGTCAAAGAGAAACAGCAGGAGGGACCCCATCAGGCCCATATGCTGTGTTAGTACTGAGGCCAGTAATGGTAGAAAATACATCAACTGAAGAAATTTTAATGTCTGCCATGAGGAAGTCAGAGGGGGGAAGTGATGGAAGGACAACACCGGAATCGTCTAAAATGGAATTGGAAGAGAAAATCTGAGCAAAGAGTTCTGCTTTGTCAGTATAAGAAATAGCTACAGAGCCATCAGAGTGGAAAAGAGGAGGGAAGGATGATAAGGTCAAGTTGCTGGAACGGTTTTTGGCATGAAGCCAGAAAGAGAGGGGAAAATCTCAGTTGGAGAGTTTAGACCATTTAGCTGGGTAAGATTATATTTAGCAGAGAGAAGAACAGACTTAGCATGATTCCGTACAGAAACATAGAGACGAGATTCAGGGGTGGGCTGGTTCAGTTACCTTTTGTAGATCTTCTCCTTGTTCGGGACAGCATTAGAGTAAGAGTGAATAAACCAAGGTTTTTATACATTAGCCACAGGAATGAATGCTTCACATGGTTTTTGTTCTCTTCATCCAAACGTGTTCATGTGTCAGTGCTGCTGCGAATGTCTGAGGCTGGTCCTTCTACAAGTATTACCCTATTCACAATACTACCTACCTGGAAGGAGACAAAACGCTTCACACTTTTACACCCATTCCACAAGCTTACTACTGACAAAACTGCCACCTTCATTGCTGGAACCCCACAGCCACACTCACATGAAGAAGAAGAGGAATTTAACCCGTCACGTCCCGAGGTTTTCCACACCTCCGACATCCCCCAATCCCGAGGTATTTTCGAAAGTTTTGTTTTTTTGGCTAAAACCTCTGCTTTTGGTGAGAAACATCGAAAATTCATAGAGAAATCGCTCACCTGAGGTTTAAAATACTCAATCCAGGTAGGAGTTCCTCCTTACCTGACTGGGTTTTCTAACATGCTGGCACCAAAGAAAACGAGTTCTATGGGAGGGTAACTATTTCACACAACTCATAAATGGTATTTATTTATTTACTTGGTACGAATTTATATGTAGTATGAGAATATATTGGTTTTCAAGCAGTAATATAAACATTATAAGCATTGTTTCACTCACTAACTAATCACCATACCTGACCTTTTTTTGCCACATTACCTGATCATTATTTCTGGCTGTTTCTTCTTCTAATGCTATGTAAACTTTGTCCTCCACATAGTCATCGATTGGGGAATCATTCTGGCCCTGAATATCTTTACTGGCCAGGTCACTGGTAACAGGTGAATTTCCGAGACAATGGCGTGAGGGGGGGTGGGGGGAGGTTATGCAGTGTAAGGCATTGTCCCTGCTTGGCATCTTGTAGAGAAATAGAGGAAGGTGTCCCGTGTATACGTATGAAAAATCACGCGCGAAAATTGAAAATTGTGCAAATTAGGGACCTTGCAATTGCACGATGTACCGGTACGTCGCCGGGACTGGCAAATGCAAATCGTTGCAATGTACCCATACGTCAACGGGACGGGGCGGGTTAACCCGTCACGTCCTGAAGTTTTCCGCACCTCCAATATCCCCCAGTCCCGAGCCTTTTTGGAAAAATTTTTTTTGGATCAAACATCCGCTTAGGTTGAGAAACGAAGGAAAATCACCAAGAAAGGGCTTACCGTGGTCTATAACTGGTCAGAACAGGTGAGGTCCCCCGCACCAGGTATCGTATTCTATTATGGACGTGCCAGGCGCTCACGTTTTCTATGGTAAGGAATACTGGGAGAAACAACACATAACACCTCTATATTTATTGAATTTGAACGAATAAACAATAACAATAACAATATAATGGATTTCAGACACATATACAGTATATGAAAAATAAGCATTGTACCATCGTGCGAGCATAGCGAGTTAGGTACGAGTCATAACATGCTATATGCTAAGTTTCTTGTATCAGTCAACATATCATTTTTTCTACTTGTATACTTCTGTTTCAATGACATTTTACCAATTACAACTGTTTGTAAGTGTTTTCAGATGTTTTCATTCATTATGATGACATGCAGCATAAGTTTAGTGCACATCAGCTTAGTAAGCGCACTCGCTATGACTCGTATTTCAACATACCCAATTGTTTTATCACTTTCCTATTCTCTTTCCCTTTACATAGAACCTTCCCTCCACCACTGTAAATGTTTTCAATTATTTTCATTCATTACGAGGGCATTTAGTGATATGCTAGAGCATATTCATGTAGCAACCATGATCTCAAACACTCGTGTTTCATCTTCTACTTTATTTATTCACTCCAATTATAATTTCCCACTTACATTACACACGTTTACACCCCTATACTGCACTGTACATACTTACTGGCATTATTTATTCAAGTGAGCATGAGAATATCGCATGAAAATACCCTCGCAATGAATGTTTCGACCAACATAATACTCACACACTTATATACTAATTCTTCACATGTATTACACCCTTTACCACTTGTTGACTTCTGTTTTCACTATTACGGGCCTTATTCATTCAACTGAGCGTCAGGATATCGCATCTCTATACACACGCTATGAATATTTGACTTAGAATATATTTCAGCACTTTCAATAATTTGAACATATATTATACCCATAAGCATTTCCAATAATAATAATTATATAATTACGGGCCGTATTTATTGCACTGAGCGACAGAATATCGCATCATAAAACCCTCGCTATGTATGTTTCCACTTACAGCATATTTATACACTTACATACAATTTTTGCACTTATGTTATACCCGTATGCACTTTGTACTAATATTTGGAGATCAACATGACTGACAATTTCACTGAACGTCTGTCTGTTACATTTACTTCATAGTTTCAGCGTCCTGTTGCATTCACACCATATCAGAATTGCATCAACGTGTGATATTCTCTGAAACATGGGTGAATACAGAGACCCACGTCACACTCCACGCACTCATAGCGGGTGTCCTTCCTCTGTGTCGTGAGTCTCACCCGGGAGTTGTTACACACGTGACACCTGCGTTGGGGCCTAGGTCTGTTTGGCTGGGGAGGGATAGGAGTGGGGAAATGGCGGCCGGATATTCTCAGGGGAGTTTGTGCAATAGTGGCAGTGCGAGTGCGATGTTGGGGCCTTTCTACAGCATACCGTGCAAACATCTCTCTTGTGAGCTCCCTCACAAACCCTTCAAAGGTTTCCTGAACTCCTGTTGTCATGGCGTGAAGGTGGTGGCAATTCAGAGCAGTGATGTCTAGCAAGTGAAAGAACAGTTTCTTATACCACTTCATCGTGGTCCTGGCACACTCTACCGTCGATATCATGGAGTCTGACTAGTCCACGAGGCGCATGTTTATGTTATAGTCCATGACACACTCAGGTTTCCAAATATGACGCCTGTTCTCGCTACGGTAATCAACCGAATCAGTACGGTGCATCAAGGGGCTGTGAACCGTTGACAATAGGCTTACTTTTCTATTGTGGTTCCACACAGTTGGAAGGATGTTGTTGGCTTTGGAGAAGACAACCTCATTTCTTGCAAGTTTCCACCCTACCTTGGCCATGTGACGCCGGTTCACCTTCACGGTTCCACAGACTCCAGTTTCATGTGTGTGAAGATAACGAGCGAGAAGAGGGCTAGTGTATTAATTGTCCAGGTAGAGGACGTGATCACGATGAAGGTAGTCTTCTATCATCGTCTTTACCACTGCTCCCGACAGTCCAATACTTCGATCTTCTATTATGTCTGTCTGTGCACCGGTGTACAAGACTATGTCTTGCACGTATCCAGTCCTAGAGTCGCACATAACAAGGATCTTGAACCCAAAATGGTGCCTTTTGCTGGGTATATACTGCCTAAATGAAATATTGCCTCTCCACAACACAAGACTCTCGTCTATGATGAGGTCTCTATAGGGATAGAATGAGGAACGAAAGGTTTGCCTCAGGTGATCGAAGACCAACCTAATTCGCCTCATTTTATCAGTGTCATTCACATTTGCAGGATCATGAGCATCATAGAAATGGAGGCGACTTAGAATTTGTTGAAACTGATTACGGCTCATCACTTGCCCAAATATTGGGGTAAACATAACAGGGTCCCTAGTCCAGTAAGCAGGAATTCTGTTCTTTCGTATAATACCCATCAATAAGACCAGGGCAAAAAATAGGAACATTTCTGAAAGGGAGACAGGGTAATCATATATGATAATGTGCCTACTCCTTGTTCCCAATCTTTCACTCTCAAGGCGCTGGGTGCTTGCAAACAGGTTGGTTTGCTATACAATCTGCTCCACAAATGCCTCACTAAAAAACAGATGGAAAAAATCCAACCAGATGGAATTACAGTGAATTCCTGGAGTAATGCAGCCAGAACGCCCCTGCTCAGTGAGGGGGTGAATGAGGGGAGAAAAATCACTCCCATCCTCCCAATTCCATCCCACAAATCCCTCGTCCCCATCATCTCCATCACCGCCTTCGTCTGGGTGGGGAGGAGATCCTGGTGGGGGAGGTGGAGGAGAAGGAGTGTGGAGGGCTTCCCCACTGTCACTCCTCTTCCCTCTGCCTTTACCCTTTCCCTTTCCCTTACCCTTACGGCCTTGAGGAACTTTAGGGGGCTGTGGGGATGAAGTAGTGGAATATTGGGGAACAGAAGACGTGCTGGGGAGTGGTTCCTCCCCACCTTCCCCCTCCATGACAACACCACGTGCTTTCTCACGCACCCTAGCTTGACCACGTGTTAGGGGATATTGGGGAGCATAAGACGTGCTTGGGAGTGGTTCCTCCCCACCTTCCCCCTCCCTCACAACCCCACGTGATACTGAACGCACCCGCACTCACCCACGTGATACATTACGCCGCCTCACACTACCTACGGAGAGCAATGACTCACTCACGTCACTCTCACTTTCCCTAATCCTCCCTGTACTTTCCCTTTCACTCCCCACTCCCTCCACGGCACTTCCTAACTCCCCAAACAAAATGCTAGGCCCATACCTGCTCGTCCGACATGGTGTGCGCTCTGGGCCATGATGAGTGATTACCTCACGTCCATACCACGTGGCAGCACATCCCACGACAATGTCCTCGTCCTCGTCCTTGTCATTGTCATCGAAATCTGGTTCCAAATCACGCTGGGGATAGGCATAGGATGTTGCACATGGCTTCTTGGCCTGCTGCCCCTCTCTAGCAGCACGGTAAGTCACGTACTGCCGCTTCCTGGGAGACAGAACTTCCTCGTCACTACTGGTGGTTTCTTCCTCCTGTGGCTGCACATAATCTTTATCCACAACCTCGTCGTCCTGTGGGGAATCACTGTCGCCTGTAAAGGTGTCCAGGGTGGCTTGAATTTCGCCCTCTGAGAGACCTCTCTTAGCCATGTCTGAGCAGGACCGTTGCTACCAGGTGAGTGGACGAGTGGCGGGTTAGTGCGGGTTGCACAGGGTCGCCGAGTGTCCCCGCCTGGTGGCAGGTAGGGGAAGGTCATGCGAGGATACGTACCGCAAATCAAGCGCGAAATTTGAAAATTGTCGAAATTATGCACTTTGCAATTGCACGACATACCGGTACGTCGCCGGGACTGGCAAATGCAAATCGTTGCAATGTACCCATATGTCGACGGGACAGGGTGGGTTAAACCATATCTCACAGTTTTCTGATTTTACAACAAATGTGCACATATAATAAAGTCAACACACACACACACACACACACACACACACACACACACACACACACACACATACACAAATGGGGTGGGGGACTGGTGACCAGGTAATAATTGATGAAATGTAGGGTAGGCTATGAAATGTTGTTTACCTATTTTTTGTCAGGTTAAGGTTACATAAGAGTAGAATTGGTTATGTTAACATCGCGATGTGGGTAAGTAAACAGCGCTCATGCCACCTAAACAGTTGTGCCAGGGGATTCATGATAGAGAATAATTATTCCTGACTTTCACCAGCTCCATTTTACTGCCTGAAAAAAAAATTTGGCCCTTGTTCATTTACCCCGAACCAGAGTGTGGTTGCTGATGTTGCTCTTCGTGATGATTGTGTCATAGTAATTGTTATCCTCGTGTTTTTTTCTGGTGAGAGTGGTATTTTTTGGTGTTGTTTTTGTTGATAATACACCGTATTATGTTGCGTTATGATGCTTATTTAGATTCATGTTATCTGGTCTGGGAAAATGAGGATACGGGAGGAGATGTGTGTGTCTCAGCAGCAGCGCGGGCATGAGCATGTGTGAGTGTGTGTGTGTGTGTGTGTGTGTGTGTGTGTGTGTGTGTGTGTGTGTGTGTGTGTGTGTGTGGCCCCTAGGCAAGGCTATGGTGAACTATCAGGGTGGAACATTGTAAAACTGGATAATCGTCATCAACGAGAATTCAAGAAGCTCGGAAAGGAAAGTAGGTGCTCCATTTCCCAGACTGACTGCAGAAGGATTTTGACCACATTAATGTTTTAGGAACACACTCAGAAGCCATTAAGAAACATTCAAGTCGTTTGGTACTTCACTTAGAAATACCCAGCAATATACCTGTTATCATTTTGGTTGTGTGGAATTTCCCTTGGATGAAGAAATCTTCTGCTGTATGATGTACTGAAATCCGTAACTGTCCAACATTCTCAGTTTCTTAATAAATGAATAAGAAGGTGTGCTGAAAACAGTTGTTGCTCATCATAACTGATAAATATATATTTCTCTGCCAAGGCATCAGGTCACCTGTTATAGACCAGCCTGTGTGCCAATTAATAGGGCGTTTAGAAAGTTCCTTCTTTCAGTCCGTTCATGAAAAGGAGCCCAAGACTCGATAAACGAGTTATGCTTTGAGATTTGTGTGTGTGTGTGTGTGTGTGTGTGTGTGTGTGTGTGTGTGTGTGTGTGTGTGTGTGTGTGTGTGTGTGTGTGTGTGTGTGTGTGTGTGTGTGTGTGTGTGTGTGTGTGTGTGTGTGTGCAGTATGTGTGTGTGTGTGTGTGTGTGTGTGTGTGTGTGTGTGTGTGTGTGTGTGTGTGTGTGTGTGAGAGAGAGAGAGAGAGAGAGAGAGAGAGAGAAAATGTTTGTGTGTATGTGTGTGTATATGTGCGTCTGTGTTTGTTTGTGTGTGAGTGTGTGTGTGTATGTGTGTTTATTTGTGTGTGAATGTGTGTGTGCTTCTGTGTGTGTGTGTGTGTGTGTGTGTGTGTGTTTGTCTGTCTGTGAATGTATGTGTGTAAGTGCGTGAATGTTTGTTTGTTTGTTTATTTGTTTGTTTGTGTGTGTGTGTGTGTGTGTGTGTGTGTGTGTGTGTGTGTGTGTGTGTGTGTGTGTGTGTGTGTGTGTGTGTGCACGCGCGCGCGCGTTTAAACAAAATAATTCAGATTTTATCCGATTTTAACCAACCCTGCTGGACGGAATAGGGTCAAAGGATGAAAAAATACATATTTTTCGGCAACAGGTCAAAGGTCAAGGTCGCAGGACCATGACAAACACTGACGTAATAACATTAACTTCAACAGTTCTTATCCAATTCTGTCCAGACTTGAGAGAAGTGTCGTTGTGTAGTAAGAAACTATTAAGTTTTGATCTAATTTGAAACAACCTTGGTGAACGAGGTGAGGATTATTGAAGAGGATGACTCAAAGGTCAAAGTCACATGGCAAGGTCAAACTAAGGAGTTTATTATCTAGTATAGATTAAAATTTTTGCAATGGATCAGATTAAAGTAATAATAAAAAGGTTTTTGTTAATAAGTGGAAGGGTCAAGATCACAGGGAATGGAGGATCTTGCGTACCTGGCAAAAGTAAGTTAAAATACTTTGGATGTGATTTAAGCTAGAATTGGTGCAAGGGTCCGTTAAGGCTTAAGAATGAAATAATTTGACGTTTTTAGAGTTATCTTCCGAAGGTCCTGGTGACGGAAAAATCAAATACTTCGTATTTAGTCCATTAACCAGTTGGTGGTTGTGTATATTGCTCTCTCTGAGTGCTTCTTATTTTTATGTAATTTTTGCCTTCTCATGGCAGTTGGTTTCTCCCTGGAAAGACCCTGTAAACGAGAATAGTCATATTTGCTGTTCAACACCCAATTCGCGTGTAAAATATTGTACAACTTGGTGGGTAGTAGTCAGATCAGAACAAAAAATGCGGCACATCCTTCAGCCAAATGTGTGTTGAAAGTGACTTACTCGTATATTGGCAATGTCGACATTAATGTAGGTGATGCATGGGGGGCCGAGGAACATGCAAGAGATAAGAGTAAGGCAAGAAAGACGCCAGTAAAGAGTCAAACGACGAATAACAGTTCAAGGTAATGGTGATAAGTGTTAGCCATATTATTGGGTGTCTCGCACTAATTTGAGTATCTGATTAGAGTAATTTAACAAGTATGATCAATTGTTGGTGTAATGACCTCATCCCCAGGCCTTACCATGCCATACCTTACCATGCCATACAGATAACCAGCGGTAGGGCTCATACATCACCATGTAATGTAATTCACTTATCATCCTCGGTATGCCATACCATGTCATAACATACCAAACACCTGCATGGTAAAGTTTTAATGGTAACCTACATGAGTACATACATACTGTACATACGTACATATAAACATATACACACGTTTCCTGCGCAGCTTCATTGGCAAGGGTTGGCAAGGGTAATTCCACGGAATCATGCTCATGCTTCACACACACACACACACACACACACACACACACGATCAGTCTGCTAAAACCCTGCATATCCTGTTATGCAGAATCAATACATGATAGTGCTATACTGCTATTCTGCTACATATGGATAATCACCAAAATTCTGGTACTGTATATTAATTGTGAGCTACTGACCATCAATAAACAGGGCAACGGTGCAAATGTATGTATCATACTTCTAATATAAGCCAATCACCAGCTGAGTTTAATATAATGAGTGATATAGAATCAATGGCAAATGATATTAGCAAATAAGAAGTACTGAACCATTACGTTATCTGATACATCATGAATGTAATATAATGCGACTGGATAGTGAAATTTTGTGAGTACTCGTATAAGTCACGTAAAATTAACACCTTCCGTATGATAAACCACTCCAGTGCTGTAAGGCCAAGTGATGCAATACAAATCATTGCCTTTAGCACCAGTCGAACAGAGCAGTACTCCCACGATGGATGGAAAGCTGATGACAGGGAGAGCTGGAGCTCCCGTTTCGTCAGCCCTCGGGACTAGTTCCTGATCATCCCCCTTTGCTGAACTTTTTCAGTGTTTCAGTTACACAGCAAGTAGGCCAGCATGCTCTACAATACAAGATTCTCTAACAGTCAACATCAGTCTACATGCACAGTACACACTACACTATCTTCTCAAAATTAAAGAAAAATGAGGAATTATAACTATGCCTCGGAGTCCCCAGCGGGGGGTGGGGAGGGACCATTAATGCCCCCACCATCCGTCTCTCTCCCGGTAATGACTCTACATGCCTGGAACCACTATCTGACTCACTTCTTCATTTCTGCAACATTCGCGGCCTTTCCTCTTTCTCTCCGTTGACCACCACCTTCCTCCTCTAAACCTCACCTACTCTTAACAGTGACTCAGCTGTCTAAGGCAACTGACAACAAACCCTTTTCTGTATCCTCCTCCTATCTCTACACTCATTTCAAACCCAAAGTTGACTGTTGTGTATATGTACGCAATGACCTATCTTGTTCTCGTGTTCCTGAACTTGATTCTTCTGAATTCTCTACACTCTGGCTTAGGCTCTCCTGTCATTCTCTGACTAAATATATGTGCGCTGTTTACTTATCTTCTAAATCTACTGACTATCAAAATTCCTTGACTATCTTCTTTCTACGATGGAACACATTCTATCCTTTTCTCCTTTCTCTGAAATCTCCATTCTAGGAGATTTCAATGTTCACCACCACCTTTTGGCTCTCCTCTCCTTTCACTGATCCACCTGGTGAACAAGTCTACACCTTTTCTACCCTTAATGACGTAGAGCAGCTTGTACAGCACCCTACCCGTATCCCTGACCGCCTTGGAGAGAGCTCCAACATACTTGACCTCTTCCTTACAAGTAATCCTTTTGCTTACACTGTTAATCTTTTCTCTCCGTTGGGCTCCTCCGATCACAGCCTTATCACTTTAACCTGTCCTATCACTCCAGTATGGCCTGTGGACCCTCCAAGGAAATGTCGTCCATGGCACTTCGGAGCTGTGGATTGGGAGGCTCTCAGGCAGAACTTCTTTATTTTTCCCTGGAATGATTATTGCTTCCATGGCCGGGAGCCATCTGAGTGTGCCTTGCGCATTATGGAGGTTATTCTCTCGGGCATGGAGGCATACATTCCTTTCTCATATCCTTTGACTAATGTAAGGAAGCCTTGGTTTAATGACGCATGTTCTAAAGCTGTCCGAAACAATGACAGGCCTATAAAAGGTACCAGAGCCAACCCACCCTCGAATCACATCTTTTTTATGTTTCTGCCCGGAATCGTGCAAAGTCTGTTCTTCGCACTTCTAAAAATAATTTCATCCATACTAAATGCTCTCAACTCTCCAACTCGAATTCTTCCCGCTCCTTCTGACACCTTGCCAAAATCTTTCTAATAACTTTACCTCATCATCCTTCCTTCCTCTTTTCTACTCTGAAGGCTCTGTAGCTATTTCTTCTACTGATAAAGGAGATCTTTTCGCTCAGACTTTCTCCTCCAATTCCACCTTAGACGATTCCAGTGCTGTTCCTCCATCACTTCCCTCCTCTGACTTCCTCATGCCTGACACTAAAATTTCTTCAGCTGATGTATTTTCGGCCATCACTGGCCTCAATAATAACAAGGCATATGGGCCTCATGGAGTCCCTCTTGTTGTCCTCAAGAATTGTGTTTCTGTGCTTACACCCTGCCTAGGTAAACTCTTTTGCCTTTGTCTTTCTACTTGTACCTTTCCTTTTTGCTGGAAGTTTGCTCTCATTCAGGCCGTCCCAAAGAAGGGTGACCATTCCCAATCTTCTAACTATCGTCCAATTGCTTGAACATCCTTTGTCTCAAAAGTTGTCGAGTCTATTCTTAACAGAAAAATTTAAAAGCATCTTTCCTATCACAACCTTCTTTCTGATCAACAGTATGGGTTCCGTCAGGGACGCTCCACTGGCGATCTTCTCACCTACCTTCCAGATGGTTGGTCATCCTCCTTTCGTGACTTTGGCGAAAGCTTTGTCATTGCACTTGACATCTCAAAGGCTTTCGATCGAGTCTGGAAAAAATCTTAAATTTTCAAACTGCCCTCTTACAGTTTCTATCCTTCTAACTGTGCCTTCACCTCTGGTTTCCTTTCTTGTCGTTCTATAGCTGCTGTTGTAGACGGTCATCGTTCTTCTCCTAGATCTATCAACAGTGGTGTTCCTCAGGACTCTGTCAAATCACCAACTCTCTTTCTTTTATTCATCAGTGATCTAAACTGTACATCTAACCCTATCCACTCGTACGCTGATGATTCCTCCCTTCATTTTTCCATTCGGTTTCTGTAACGTCCATCTCTGCAGTTACTTCAACAATCAAGGGATGAGACCATGGCACATCTAATGTCTGACTTGGGTCCTATCTCTGACTGGGGTAAAAATAATCTTGTTGTTTTTAATGCATCAAAGACTCAGTTTTTGCACCTATCAACCCGTCAAAATCTTCCACAGGAGTACTCACTAATGTTTAATAATATCCAGCTGAATCCTGTGTCATCCTTGAACATGCTTGGGGTTTCATTCACTCGGGACTTGTCTTGGAAAGATCATAATACATCTTTTGTAAAATCTGCTCCCGAGAGATTAGGTGTGCAAAGCCGACTCCATGCCTTCTTTACCCCTGCACAGTTGTTGACTTTATACACGGGTTTTATTCTCCCCTGTGTGGAGTACAACTCTCATGTATGGGGAGGCATCCCACATACAGCTCGTCTCAATAGGGTGGAGTCGAAGACCTTTCATTTCATCAACTCTCCTCCTCTTACTGGCGCCCTTGAACCTCTGTCTCTTCACCGCACTGTTGCCTCATTATCTCTTTTCTATCACTACTTCAATGGTCACTGCTTCTCTGAACTGTCTGCTTGCATTCCTCCACCCCAATGACGAGTGCTTAGCACCCGTCTAGCAACCAACTCTCATCCCTTTTCTGTCCAACTCTTTAATACAAGAGTTAACTGTTACTCCCAGTCCTTCATTTATGCAACAGGTCAACTCTGGAACAGTCTCCCTCTGCCTGTATTTCCTACTTCCTATGATCTCCACTCTTTCAAATGCAGTGTCCAGGCATCTCGAAATGAACGGATCTTGAGTTCGGCTCTCTTTTGTATTGTTTTTTTTTTTTTCTTGGAAAGAACTATTGTGCAGGCTCAGCCTTTGGTTCCTTCTTCCTCGGATAAAGAAAATGGATATTTGATATATCATTTGTCAAAGTACATTCACTTATAAATAAATTTCTCACAATGAAGGTGAGCTGCATCATTGATCATTTGTGCTTAATGATTAAGAGATGCAACCATATTGTCTGATATCTATCAATATACCTAGGCTGCTTCCCCCAAGGAAAGGGAGGTATCCGAGACAGGAGAATACACTCCCAGTTTACTCATCAACACACACACATTAATTCGTATCTTAACTCCAAGGGGACAAGGATCAGATCCTCACTGCACCACACTGCACGAGGGTCAATTCTGCAGTGCATTTGGCGACATCCGCAGCAGGGCCCGACAGCAGAGCTGGTTTACCCCTCACACATCATAATGGACCCATTCCCTTACCCGCAACTGACCTGATCAAAAACTGATCAGGCCATAATGCAGAAGAATAACCTCTCAGGGCCACGTCACCATTTATTCATTCACAATTTCTCTCCAATCATTCCTATCACATGCAGCCACTCTTCCTTGCTCAAGAGACATCCCTCTCTCATCTAACGCTCTCTTCACACTGTCCATCCATCCTATTCGTGGCCTTCCTCTCAGCCTTACACCTCTCACACCTGATTCAGTTACCTTCTTTCACCAATCACTCATCATCCATTCTCTCCATATGCCCAAACCGTCGCAACACTTTCTGCTCAACTCGATCAGCCATCTCCCTCACAACTCCAGTTCTCTTTTGCTCTTCATCATTTCTCACTCGATCCATAAGTTTCACTCCACACATATTCCTCAGACATCTCATCTCCATTACATTCAAACTTTTCCACTCTACTACACTCATATTCCATGTTTCAGTCCCATATAATGCAGTCGGTACTACTGTACCCTCATACAGCCATCTCTTTACATCCACTTTAAGTGAACGACATATAAACACTTTTTTCATTCCTCCCAGTACCATTACTACTTCATTCATTTTAAACTTCACATATACATCTATTCGTCCATCCACAGCACCATGTGACCCGAAATACTTAAAAAACTCTACCTCCTCAAGCAACTATCAATTCAAAAGTATATTCATCCTCCTACCATCTACCAACCACATACAATTCATCACTTTACTCTTATTCTCACTTATTCTCAATTTCCTCTTTTCACACACCCTTCCAAACTCCTGTATCAAATGTCTCAATCTCTTCTCCGAATCAGCTACCAGTGCAGTATCATCCGCAAACTGCAGCTGATTCAGTTTCCACTCTCCATCATCAGCATTCACCAGACTCAAGCCTCCACCTAACATTCTCGCATTCACCTCCCTTACAACACCATCCATATAAATGTTAAACAATCAAGGTGACATCACACATCCCTGCCGCAGCCCCACTCTCACGGGAAAAAAAGCCATCACAGTATTTCCTACTCTTACACACGCTCTACAGTTTACATAAAAACTTTTCACTCCTTTTAACAACCTACCATCAAGTCCATACAATCTCAGAACAGTCCATAAAACATACTGGAAAAAAAAAAAAAAGTTTTAACGAAGATAACATGGTTGGGAAAAGGTGCATTCGCTATACGATTAATAATTTCTGTGACATTGTGTCAAGAAGTGTTAAATGTGTTCTAAGATGAACATCAGACAAGCAATATTGTTATCCTGGGTCGTGCACATGTGCTAATATTATACCAGTAAGCACTGGAATCTCAGCAATACCATCAACTACTAAATTATTACTGTGTATTATGCCATTCTTATTTTACTGTATATATATTAGAGTAGTAGAGCTTTTTAGTATTATAATAGTAATGAAGTAGTAGTTACTAACAAAGTTAAAGTAGTATTAAAGCTGCATTTTCGTACCATATTGGAAACATGGGTTAAATGTTATTCAATGAATATCGTAAACATCCATGATACAATTCTATAAACAAGAGAAATCCGAGATTGCAAACCTCCACCAAGGCTGAACAATTCACCAACGTCGACAAATACCTAACATCCTTGGTATAGGAGAAAATATGATGAGATTGTCACGATCCGGCAATGTCAAAGAACCCTTGAAAAAATTCCTGGATCTGGATGATGATCCGAATCATCACCAAAATCTAATGGATTATTCTTTGAGCCATACGCAACCCCTTCAAAAGAATTCAGCAAAATCCGTTCATAACTAATTGAGTAATCTTGCTAACAGACACACAGACAAACAAACCAACGGTGGCAAAAACATAACCTTCTTTGCGGAGGTAATTATGTAAAATTATATATATATATATATATATATATATATATATATATATATATATATATATATATAGATAGATAGATAGATAGATAGATAGATAGATATAGATAATAAAAAACTTATGCATGGGAGAATACTAAAGTTCTTGATGATTCATCACGTATCACCTTTTGTTCATTAAGTTGCTAAATCACTGTATATAATATCCATAGCAGAGCAGTATTAAGTAGTGCCAGCCCACATCAACACTTCCTGTTAAGATTGCCATATATCAGTTATTATATTATTAAGTAACAGAATTTGAAAATACATTGCACATATAGAATATTTTCAACCAGACAGCATCAAAGTTACTAATAATTCATTTATAATTATGATGATAATGATGATCACGATGGTGATGATGACGACGATTATGATGATGATTATGACGAATGTGCTGCTGCTGCTGCTGCTGCTGCTGGTGCTGCTGCTGCTGATGATGATTATCATTATTATTATTATTATTATTATTACCTTCGCCAAAGTAAGTTGAAGGTTATGTATTCACCCCTGTTTGCCAGTTTTTTTGTTTGCCCATAGGATGTCTGAAGAAGTTATTGATGGATTTCAATTAAACTGTGTGGCTATGCGAGTCATGGGCCGAGGAATACTTGATTAAATTTTGGCGGTGGTTGAGTTGTCTGGTACAGGCGTTGGCAAAGGTATGCATTCTTTGTGTGCTGCTTTTCTTATTATTTTTGCTGTTATTATTGTCATTAAAACACACACACACACACACACACACACACACACACACACACACACACACACACACACACACACATTTTCTGCACAAATTTATTGCACGTAAAGATAAAAATAGTGTTTACATGGTTCTTCATGGTATGTGTGACAGACAAAATTCTGTTGCAAACGAGACCGTTCATTTAAATCAACATTGTGGCAAACTTAGCTACTGGTATTAAGGAAACGACTTAGCCCTGAGATTAACAGATACACACGAGTATGAAAGAGAGTGGCAGGTTAACGGCAGCATGAACAACAGACCCAAAAATTTTACGTTCTTTCTATTCTTGAAAAACGAATTTCAGTTATGACAGGGAATCGGTTGTAAATTGTGAAGTCTGACACAGGAACTGGGGTGATCAGTGTTCTCGTTATACTTTCGTAGACTAGTTATAAAACTGTGGCCCGTGTTCACTTGCATAGCATTGGTCCATCTGGTATAATTCTCAATGTTCACACAGGTACCTGATCTTCACATTAAAGTTACAAAGGGGAAAAATCGTACGGCCGTCAGTGTTATATGATGCGTTTTAATTTGTGGCGTACAATATTTTTTCTTCTTAAGTATGAATGTTCTCTCCATCGCTTGAAATGAATTAGCTGGCGGTAGCAAACATAAATTACAAGGAACTCGATGATTCTGTAGAAGCAAATGAGATGTCTGAGCTAGGTGGTGCAAAGCTCAGATTTTATTCCTTTTTGTAAGCTGCTTTCAAATTCCGGGTTCTTGGTACACTTCTTTGCCCGAATGTACAGAGGAACTCGTAGTGGTCCCTTTCCTTTCATGAAGTGAACTGTAGATAAGCTAAAGGGGAAGTGTGTGTGTGTGTGTGTGTGTGTGTGTGTGTGTGTGTGTGTGTGTGTGTGTGTGTGTGTGTGTGTGTGTGTGTGTGTGTGTGTGTGTGTGAAGAAAGAAAGCTATTTGAAGAAGGAACAAGAAAAATAAATGGACAGGATACTTATGAAGGAGAGGTAAAGCTGAATGATGGTAAGAATGGATAATGGAGAAGAGGAGTGATATGGTAAGAAGTGAAGAAAGGAGGACATGGAGAAACGAATGAAAACTTTAGAAACCAATTTGGGCGGAAGAGGAAAGACGGAAAGTGGCAAGATAAAGAGGAAAGGTAGCGGTGGGTAATGGAGAAGAAACAGACCACAAGTTGCCATGGAGAATTGTTATTGTAGTTGGTGAGGGAGGTCGTAGGGAGGGAAGAACATGAATCAGGATGAGAGAGGGAAGAGAAATGAAAGGCGAAGGAAATCATTGTTGCCAATTTAGCGGTTTCCCCGCTAAATCTGAAGTTTTTTTTTTTTTTTTTTTTTTGTAATCTAGCTGGTAAAATATTGATTTAGCGGCTAGCGGGAAATCTAGCGGGATTGCATACTCGTCTGACGGTTTCCTAGAGGGATGGGAGGGATATACTTGTCATGGAGTCTCACAAATTCAACCAGTAAAATTAATGATCTTGTAATCAGTCTGCCTCCCACTCGTAAGCATGTATGTATGTTACATTACTGCCTACGTTCATTTCACTTTTACTGGTTCATGTTCACGTCAGTTTCCTGTCAGTTCGGTCATACTGCGTCAGCGAGTCGGTTACTGTCCCAGGTGAGTCACTACAGATTGTGACGGAGGTACTGTTGCTTTCAGTACTCCAAGAACACATCTTCATTTATCGAGGTCTGGAAATCACAAGTATTCTCTTTTTAAATGCATTGATGACCAAGTTCATCACGAGATAATAAGTACTTCCAATGTTTAATTTTTCAATATAATTGGAATACCATGTCTGTAGCCAGATCTTGATACTGACTAATGCAATAGTACTTTTTAATGATTTTTTTTCTTGCTGTAATCAAATTAATTATAATCGAATTATAAAACATTTAACTCTTGATTAGTTTCTCAAAATGTGTGAATTATCGTTTTCTTAGTATGTTTTATATGATAGTCAACATTTTAAAATCTAGCGGGTTTTTGCCCAAATCTAGCATTTTGGGGGGCCCAGTCTAGCGGGTTTTGAAATTCGGAGTTGGCAACACTGATTAGGAAATAGATGTGGATTTAATTAGAAAAAATGCACGAGCTAGATGGTGTGTGAGGATTGTTCGAGAGAGAGAGAGAGAGAGAGAGAGAGAGAGAGAGAGAGAGAGAGAGAGAGAGAGAGAGAGAGAGAGAGAGAGATTCGTATTTCTTACTTGTTAACTTCTCAGTTCCTGATTCCATCAACTGGCTCCATGTTTTTATGCTCCTCGCTGTAGTTTGTTGGCGTGTGTGTTGTTACTGTGGTAGTGGTGGTACGATAATGCAATGGCAATGTTGCGGTGGTTCTGTGTGTGGTGATGGTGTTGGTATGATATGGTGATTGGTATTCCTGTGGTGGTTGTGTGTGTGGTGGTGATGGTGTGATGTGATGTGGTGGTAGTGGGATGGTGTGGTGACGCTGAGATGACATGTGTATACAGGTACGAGTATGTACCTGTGTGATGATGTAGCATTGCGTGTGCACTGGTGAGTGAGTAATGGTGTAGTGGTGTGGCGATGGCGTGTGGTGTGCTGTTGTGGAAGCCGATGGTTATGTAATGATGTGTCTACTGGTGGTGCTGTGTGGTCTGGTGGTGGTATAGTATGATATGGTGCGTGGCGGTGGCAGCGGAGAGAGAAGATTAGGTACCCGTTGCTTCCTGTGTCGTTACCAAAATTTATACCATCCTGTTCTATGTTGTTGTTATTGCTATTGCTGTTGGTGGTGTAGCAGTTATTGTTGTTGTTGTTTTTGTTATTGATACCTCAGGGTATCTGGACATGAAGATTTGTTCACGCCCAAATCAAGCGCTATAAGTGGCTGTTTTCAGTTATGTTGTGTGTAGTGGTTTGAAAGTAAATATAGATGAGAATAAGATGATAGATGTTGGGAGGTTTTCGGTCTTCGATACACTTGTGATTGGAGACAGAATTTTAAAGAAACGTACAGGACATGTGCAAATGAGCTGGAGAGTAAAGTGACAAAGGAAAGAGTGGTGGCTCGTGTCGAAGATTTCGATATGAAACAGAGGTTTGAGTCTGGGGGATGCATGAAAGAGTATTAATGACCAAAGTAACATACGGGTGTGGGGCTTTACTGTGGCAAGAAACGATAAATCAAGTGTCGGAGCACTAGGGATCCGGTTTTTGTAAAAATATGTGGAGAGTACGGCAAGTGGATAGGATTAGAAGTAATGGTACTGGGTAAAACGTGAACATGGAAGTTCATTGACAATAAAATATAAGAGCTCGTGTATATATTGTATGGTCATATGGAGAGAAGAGTTATAAACTGAGTTGTGAACAGATCGTATGAGTGACTTTTAAACTGAAAGAAAGCGTGGTAGTCCATGAAGGTAGGTACATATGATAAAAGAGTTTATGGGAAAGAGTGATATAGAGGTTGATGTGGATAGGGACCTAACAAAGAAAGAACTGTCTGAGTGAGTTTTATACGGATGTTGCATGGCAGTAATTTAAAATCCCTTTTTCTTGCTTGAAGGTCGACGAACTGACTCAGTCTAATAGACAATTATGAAGCGTGTATGCGTGGAAGGCTGAATACTTTTTTGGTGAGAAAAAGATTGTGTGATCAGTTTCACTGGGCATGCTGTTGGCTTCAATTTCCTGGCTTTCTGGATCCAGTTTCACTCCACTTATTAATGGGAAAAGATGCGATGATAGTGATAACAATATGTGTACCTTCTTTGACATTATGTGAATGTGCGTGTCTGATCTGTCTGGTAAGGGGCTTTCACACATTCAGGAGTCAGACAAAGAGTCGCCAAGAGTTCAAACTCCTCGCGGACTACTGTCAATTTGGCCAAGAATCCAGCAATCTAGGGGTGCTTCCGGTGGGCGCTACAAGTAGCTACGCATAGCTTATGCATTGCTACGAGTTCCCTAGGGCGGCGCTGTGAGTAGCTAAGAGTCACTACGCATTGCTGAACCAAATGGTCCGTAAAGGTCTACGAGTATCCATGAGTAGCTAGGAGTAGCTAGGAGTAGCTAAGACCCCCACTAGAGTAGTTACGAGTGCGCTACAACCATCAAGAATTTGATGCGAGTCTGTCAGGAGTGTCGGGCGAAATATATATATATATATATATATATATATATATATTGTTACATAGCCTATGATTTCATCATCCTTTGTGTAATTTTAACGCACAGTATGCTGCATGTTTGATCACGAGCGTGTTCTGCCTCAGTCCCCCCCTTCTACCGTTATAGTAGAGTAAGTCGTTCTCTCTGTTATACTTTGCGGGATTTTCAGCTCTCTGTCCCCATGGCTTCATTTGCGCGTCCCTCTTACAAGTTGTATCAAGCTCTGCCAGCCCCTATATAATGAGCTCAGTCTCTGCATCATGGCCACTTAGATCTGCTCCTCATTTTGTTCACATCTCTGTCCTCCCCTGTAGTTATTAATATTGTGAGTGCTCAAGAAATCTCCAAACATCTAGCAGCTGTGTGTAATTTGAGTATAACTGTTGTTGCATTTTTTCTTGTACTGTATAGCATAAGTTTAATTTGTAGGCCTAGTGAAGTTTTTGTAATTCGTGTGGGGTTCTTTATGTCAGTCATTTTTGATAATAGTTTATATTTGTAATTATTTATCTGGCATTCACTGAGTATTATCTGGTATCTCATTTTATCAGGGCTGACTTAGATAAATTTACTCTTGCTAATTTCGTGTTAATAGAGGCTATTGCAGTTAACCATATATTTAACCTGTTTATTTGCCATTACATTATCCTTATGAGTCCTGAATGTTTTGTTGTTAGTTTGAGCATTAAATTTTAACTTGTAATTTTACCTAACTCTTTTGTTTTGAACCTGGAACTTTACGGGACAGTAGTGATTTTTAGCATTCTCACTTAAAGTGTACGTTATCTTTCTCTGTTCCGTAACATAAATTTGGCGACCTCTTATCAGGATATTCAGGATATTATCATAAGGATATTGTTTGATATTTTGTGACTGTGATATATTCATGATGGCTACTATTTCTACACTTGATGAAGCCAAAGATTTTTTGTCAAATGTGCAAACAGTGTGTGATATAGAAAACAGAACAAAGAATGAACTTAAGCTTGTTGCTCAACAATTGGGAATTGCAGTTCACTCTCATCATTCTAAAGATCAAATTGTTGGCATGATTAATAGCTTGTTTAATGTAACTCCTCCAAATGAGCAAACGCAGATTGAATTAGCTAAGTTACAGCTAGCCCTGCAGGAGGCTCGTGCTAAGGAGGCGGAGTCTCGTGTTAAGGAGGCTGAATTTCAAGCACGTGCTAAGGAGGCTGAGTCTCAGGCTAAGGAGGCGGAATCTCAGGTTCGGATTCAGGAGGCACAGATACAGGCTCAGGCACAAGTTGAACTTGCCAGGATTCAGGCAGACCATGAGTATCGCATGAAACAAGGTGGAACTGGATCATCTAGCTCTGATGATTTTGATGTGGCTAAAAATGTTAAACTTGTCCCTCCTTTTAATGAATCTGATTTAACAAAGTATTTTCAGTTGTTTGAGAGGGTAGCTACAGGTTTTAATTGGCCTAAGGAGTATTGGACAGTACTCCTTCAAACTGTTCTCACCGGTAAAGCTCAAGTAACTTATGCATCTTTGCCTCAGGATCAGTCTGATAATTATGATGTAGTTAAGAGCTTGATTCTTAAGGCCTATGAGCTTGTTCCTGAAGCCTATAGAGTAAAATTTAGGACAACTTACAAGCAAGATAAGCAATCCCATGTTGAGTATGCAAAAATCAAAGAAGATCTGTTAGAGCAGTGGTTAAATTCTAAGAATGTGGATTCTGATTTTGGTAAATTTAAGCAGATGATTTTGCTGGAGGACTTCAAGAGGTGTATTTATAAAGATGTAAGCCTATATCTTGATGAGAAAAGAATAGATAATTTGTCTGATGCTGCAGTTTTAGCTGATGAATATGTTCTCACTCACAAGAGATATTCTAGAGAAAAAGGGAAAGCTGAGAGTAAGTACGTTGCCTCTACTCAGAGTACAGGTAACAGGAAAGAGAATAAGGATGATGTTTCTCAGGAAGTAAATACCAGCTTCACCTCTAGATTTCAGAAAAGTAAATGTACTTATTGTAGTAAGCTTGGTCATACTACGGAGAGATGTTTCAGGAGACAGCGTGATGTGAACAAAAAGGAGTCTTTAAATATTCAGTCAATTGGTCTAGTGTCCACTCTTGAGAGTTCCCAGAATTCTTTAACTGAGTTAACTGAACCTGCTTTGAGGGGTAACTTAAATTCTCATGATGGAGCTCCTCTTTTGAGCAGTAACGTGGGTGACACTCTCAAGAGTTCATGTGCTAATTTCCTGTCTGATGGTTTTGTCAGTCCTCTGGACAGTAATGACAGGAAATCAGTTCAAATATATCGTGATACAGGTGCTTGCCAATCCCTTATGCTGACCAGTGTTCTAGGCTCTAATGTTAATTCCTCTGATGAAACTGTAATCTTACAAGGTGTAGGGAATAATTACTTCTCTGTCCCTCTGTGCAGAGTGAATTTAGAGTCTGGTTTTGTTAATGGTTCCGTTATGGTTGGGTTGGTTGAGACACTCCCAATCTCAGGTGTAACTTTCTTACTTGGAAATGATATTGGTGGAAGTCAAGTGTGTCCAGCTCCTCAGTTGTCTAGTGAGCCAGTGGCTGCGACCCAGGATTGTGATGTCCCTGATGTGTTCCCTGCATGTGCTGTCACTAGGGCTAAGTCTAAAGTTACTGGTGATTTAGAGGATAATGATGATGATGATGTTATCCTAGCTGACACTTTTCTTGCTAATTTGGACCACTCACCAGATGAGGCAGTACCCCGTAGTGTTGATACTTTGTCTCGTCAAGAGTTGGTTGAGTTGCAGGTTGCTGACCCTGAGTTGAAAGGTCTAGCTAACTCTGCTTACAGTGAAGAAGAGTCAGCCGGTGCTTCTACTTGTCATTATGTAAAGTCAGGAGTATTTATGAGGAAGTGGAGACCCCCAACAGCATCAGTCGACTGTGAATGGGAGGTTGTACATCAAGTTGTCATCCCTCGTGTTTGTAGGCAGGATATCATTAGAGTGGCTCATGATTCCAGTTTGGCAGGACACCTTGGAGTGAGGAAGACTGTGGCACGCATTTTGAAACACTTCTACTGGCCAGGTATCTCCAGGGATGTTTCCTGGTATTGTAAGTCTTGTCACACCTGTCAAGTTGTGGGGAAGTGTAATCAGACCGAAAAGGTTACACCTCTAGTTCCCATTCCTCCGTTTGAGGCGCCTTTCACCCGTGTGTTGGTGGATATTGTGGGCCCTCTTCCTAAGACTTCTTCAGGATTTTCATATGTGTTGACCATGATTGATATGGCTACTCGTTATCCTGAAGCCATTCCACTTAGAAACATCTCAGCAAAGAACGTGGTTAAGGAAATGCTAGGGTTCTTCACAAAGTTTGGTCTGCCCAAGGAGGTACAGTCAGACCGGGGAAGTAATTTCATGTCAAACGTTTTCAAGCAGTCTCTGAAAGAGTTGGGCATCACCCAGATCACGTCTTCAGCTTATCATCCCCAGACCCAAGGAGCGTTGGAGAGATATCATCAAACACTCAAATCGATGCTCAAGAAATACTGTTTGGAACATCAGAAAGACTGGGATAAAGGTCTTCCATTCGTTGTGTTTGCCGCAAGAGAATCTCCAAATGAATCACTGGGCTTCTCACCTTTTGAACTACTGTTTGGCCATGAAGTAAGAGGACCCCTTAAGTTACTCAAGGAATGCTGGCTGTCGGAGGAAGATGACGTCAACCTGCTGGAGTATGTGATGAAGTTCAAAGAACGGCTGTCCACTGCTTTACAGCTGGCGAGAGAGAATTTAGGAGCTGCTCAGGAGAAGATGAAGACTTGGTATGATAAGAAGTCCAGGTTACGCCACTTTCAGCCAGGAGATCAGGTTTTGATTCTGCTACCAGTTCATGGGCAACCTCTTCAAGCCAAGTTTAGTGGCCCTTATTTCGTGGAGAAGAAACTCAGTGATGTCAGCTATGTCATCGCCACACCAGATCGTAGAAAGAGCAAGCAACTATGTCACATCAACATGCTAAAGTTATATCACAGGCGGGACGAAAATAATCCAGTCTGCACTGTAGCTGTTCCACCTGAGTCTACAAGTGAAGTTCTCCCATGCAGCATGAGCCTGAGTGATAGTTTGGGGAAGAATCCTGATATCATGAATGATCTCCAGACTAAGCTTTCTCATCTACCTCCCAAGGAAAGGCAGGAGTTTTCGGCATTACTGCAGGAGTACCTGCAAGTGTTCCGTGCTACTCCAGGAAGAACCACTGTGTTGATGCATGATGTCGATATTGGAGACGCAAAACCAATTAAATTGCCTCCTTACCGTGTGAACCCAGTGAAAGTTCCTCTCATCCAGAAGGAGCTTGGCTACCTGTTGGACCACAAGATGATTGAGCCCTGTCAGAGCGAGTGGAGTTCTCCTGTCACTCTGGTCCCTAAGCCAGGTGGGTCACAGCGGCTTTGCATCGACTACAGACGTGTTAATCAGATAACCAAAACAGACACTTACCCTCTCCCTCGTGTGGAAGATTGCATAGACAAAATCGGAAAGGCTAGGTACATAAGTAAGTTTGATTTGTTAAAGGGATACTGGCAAGTACCTATGACTGAACGTGCTAGGGAGATCTCATGTTTTGTAACATTAGGAAAGACCTTTGCATGGTCTGTAATGCCATATACAAATTGTTTTAGAGTAATAAGAAATTTCCATTGTAATTTTCTTTTTTCTTTGTGGGGAGGTGTTACATAGCCTATGATTTCATCATCCTTTGTGTAATTTTAACTCACAGTATGCTGCATGTTTGATCACGAGCGTGTTCTGCCTCAGTCCCCCCCTTCTACCGTTATAGTAGAGTAAGTCGTTCTCTCTGTTATACTTTGCGGGATTTTCAGCTCTCTGTCCCCATGGCTTCATTTGCGCGTCCCTCTTACAAGTTGTATCAAGCTCTGCCAGCCCCTATATAATGAGCTCAGTCTCTGCATCATGGCCACTTAGATCTGCTCCTCATTTTGTTCACATCTCTGTCCTCCCCTGTAGTTATTATTATTGTGAGTGCTCAAGAAATCTCCAAACATCTAGCAGCTGTGTGTAATTTGAGTATAACTGTTGTTGCATTTTTTCTTGTACTGTATAGCATAAGTTTAATTTGTAGGCCTAGTGAAGTTTTTGTAATTCGTGTGGGGTTCTTTATGTCAGTCATTTTTTATAATAGTTTATATCTGTAATTATTTATCTGGCATTCACTGAGTATTATCTGGTATCTCATTTTATCAGGACTGACTTAGATAAATTTACTCTTGTTAATTTCGTGTTAATAGAGGCTATTGCAGTTAACCATATATTTAACCTGTTTATTTGCCATTACATTATCCTTATGAGTCCTGAATGTTTTGTTGTTAGTTTGAGCATTAAACTTTAACTTGTAATTTTACCTAACTCTTTTGTTTTGAACCTGGAACTTTACGGGACAGTAGTGATTTTTAGCATTCTCACTTAAAGTGTACGTTATCTTTCTCTGTTCCGTAACAATATATATATATATATATATATATATATATATATATATATATATATATATATATATATATATATATAAAGGGTGTGATGCAGATGAACTAGTCATTCAATAGCGAGCTTGCATTCATCATTGACCTATGTATCCTCAACAACCATAGCAGGAGGCGCCCGCAAATGGAAACTACTGAAGCTGCAGGTGGATTTCGCATGTAAAGCGGCCGATATCAATGTGGAAATATGTAGGCTGTTACTTGAGAAGAAGAAAAGGAAGCAAAATAAGAGAGTCCTTTGGAGTAGGTTGTGGCTGCTACAACGTCCTATGTACGGCCAGTACAAGAAACTTATTAAAAAATTGAAATTAGAGGTCTCCCATACCTTCAGGAATTTTCTTCGAGTGATGACACGTTCATGGAACTGCTGGAAAAGGTTTGTTCCCGTATCGAGAAGCAGGACACCTTCTGGAGGAAGTTATTACCACCTGGGTTGAGGTTGGCCATCGCTCTACGCCACCTGGCGACCGGAGATAGCTACAAAACCCCTTCATATGGCTTCAGAGTGGCCCACAATACCATATCACTTGTCATTCCCGAGACCTGCGAAGCCATCATTGCAGAGTACCTGTAGAATGTCCTGGCCTGCCCCACAACGCCGGAATAGTGGAAGGATGTGGCTTCCCTTTTCTCCAACAAACGTAAGTGCCACTACAACTACAAGAGATTCCATTTCATTGTGCCCTTGGCGTTGGTGGATGCGGACTACAAATTCCTGTACGCTGATGTTGGTACAATTGGATGTTCTTCTGACGCTGGAATTTTCTTTGCCACTGCACTCAGGGAAGCTCTGGAAATTAACACCCTTGGCCTGCCTGAACCTGAGCCTCTCCCTGGTGATGACATACCTGTACCATTCTTCGTGATTGGCAATGACGCCTTTGCACTTAGGCCATGGATGATGAAGCCGTTCCCAGATCGTAATATGACCAGACAACAGCACATCTTTAATTATCGACTGTCCAAGGCACGACGTGTGGTTGAGAATGCCTTTGGAATTATGACCAGCAGGCAAATACCTCAATATTTGTTGTAATTTGTGCCTAATATATATTTTTTTAGGACTAAAAACAAGGCCTTTTTTAAATATTTCTTATTTCTTTACAGATACAGATGTCTCCTCACAACAATACCTCTCCACCTCAAGAAACTCGCAGCAAATTCGCAGTGACTCCTACCATACTTTTACCATGCTCTTGGCATATTCGTAGCGACTCATAGGTAACTCTTAGCTACTCTTCGTAACTCGTGGATGAAACGAAACGAAACTTTTGAGCACTCCTGTGAAACTCCTTCCTACTCTTGGAAGACTCCTTGCTACTCTTACCAATTCCTAGCAACTCCTAGCTACTTTTAGTTACTTATAACAATTCTTAGCAACTCGCAAAGTTTTTCTGATACAAGAATTCGTTGAGAGTAAGTATGAGTCGCTAAGAGTCGTTAGGAGTCACGAACGCCTTACTGTAGGTATGCGCTAGGAGTCTAAAAAATTCGTAGCGGTTCTCGATAAATTTTGAACATGTCAAAAACATCAGGAGTGTGCGAGGAGTCCCGAGACAGTGCCAAGAGTCCGTAGGACTATAGAGGAATTGTCAGAAGTAGGGTGCAGAGTGTCGCAAGACTAGCAACTCGCAATGATTTTTCGTCCGACTCCTGAATGTGTGAAAGCCCCTTTACCAAGCACTTGTATATCCTCACTCTATAGTCTATACCTGTCCCCCCTCTGTCTCTTCCCCTTCTGTTTCACCTCACTCTTCGTCAGCTGCTTTTCTCCTCACACCTTTCTTCTCTCCCTCCCTTTCCTGCTTCTTTCACCTGGCCCTCACCTGTGACCGTTCCCCTTCATTCCCTTGTTTTTCCTTTTTTCTCTCTGCTCACACCCATTACCTTCTGTCTTTTTCCCCTCTTCCTTCCCTTCATTGTTTCCCTCACCCTTCTATAATTATCTCCCTGCCTCCCACTGCCCTGCCCTCCGAGGATTATATTATTATTATTATTTTTTTATGTGTCCGACTCTGGGCATAGGCTTCACAGCCTGCTCTCAAGGCCCAGTAGTCCTCCTACATACCATACACCTCTACATGTCACCACTTCGGCGCTAACACCCACAGTCCATACTGAATACATGTTTGGGTTGTCTCAGTAAAGTCTGCTTTTATTAATTTCAAATTCTTAAACTGTTCCCTGCCCCAGCGGGGATTTGAACCTGGGTCCGGTAGGACTGCAGGCCACCTCTCTACCGACTGAGCTACCGCCTTCCCCAGCTTACCACTGCTTATTTTCCTCCAAGTTCTTCACTTCTTGCGAATCCATAGCTCACAGTACGACCAACTTCCCTCAGTCATTTTTTTTTTCATTTTCCCTAAATCCTAAATCCTCCCAACAAAGAAAAAAAAATCACCAGAGTACTTTACGCCCTGCTCTTCCCCACCACTCATTGCCTCCTCACCCTCTCTCTATACCCACTCGAGTCTGCATATCAGTATGTCTCTCATGCCACCCCATACATACTCTCTCCTCCACCCTGCACGTCCTTCCTCTTCCCTCACCCTACCTTCACTGATTCTACGTTCACTTATTTCACTCCCTCCCCACTTATTTTACTCGTCTTTCACTCTCATTCACCCACTTCGGACCCACTTCCCTCCTTCTCCCCTCCCTCCCTCCGTAATCACTCTGCTCTCTGTCTCAGTTCCCTTTCTCCTAGTCTGAGGGGAATAGGGGTAAGGAGGGAGGTAACGGATACAGTGTTTCTGACAATGGAAGCTTATTGATTACAGGAAGCCTGACTGCCTGAGACAAGGCTGAGAAGACCATAAGTTAATATAAAGAAATGAATGGCAGTATCTCATTTGGACGTATTCTCGCTGGCTTGTGAAATTCTTTACACCTCCTCATCTAAACTGTGCATTTAGCAACTTAATGTGGAGCTTGTGTTATGATACAACCGTGCTATTTGTGTAAAAATAACTGCATTCAGGAGAATATTAATGTGTAATACACAAGAAATCGCTAAGGAAGAATGCTACGAAGTCTCCTTTAACAATGAAAATACGGAACATCGAGAGGAACGGATGCAACGTGACGGCAGGATTTGGTGAACAAATGAAAAATTGACTGGAGAACTGGGGAAAAAGGAACCATCATATCAAGGTTGTTCAGTAAAAAACAAGAATGAAACTGTATTTTACTGCACAGGTCAATCAGTCAACTGTCAAACCTGTGATAACCTGTCATGTACAAGAACGAGCATATCTTTTAAATAATCAGTCTCTTTTACAAAGTCACGAACGAGTCAACCACTCATTCACAGAATCAACCAAGTAGGTACAAGAGAACACACGAAAAAGAGACTGCCATTACTTGCAAGAATCAACCACTAATATTGTGTTTTAAAACCGACCAATGACGTACAGAATTCAGTGTTACATGTGACTCATTCAGCCGGTCAAATAAAAGAGCTTGTCACGATTAATTTAAAATTATTTAAACACGCATAACGAACAATCATGTGCAAGAAACCATGTACAACAGTAAGCCAGCCATGCACAAGAATAAACTAATTACATACTAGAAATAAAATCATGAATAATAACCAGTCACCTAATAGAACCAATATAAAACGCGGTCTAACAATGAAGCCAAAGGAAAATTTCACGTACAGGAGTAAAATATAGTCGCGGAGCACGACTCTGAGGTTGTCATTATCGTACCCTGGCAACTTACCATTCAAAAGTGCGTCCGATTTCGTATCATATTATGCACGAATCATATTATTATGCACTAATATATTATACACGAATATTATTATACACGAACATACTGTACACGAATGACATGCGTCTCATTATACACGAAATCAGACGCACTTTTGAATGGTCGGTTGGTAGGGCACGATATTAACAACCTCAGAGTCGCACGCCGCGACTAATTACCGACCCGTCAAGTAATGACGTACAGTACAAGAATCAGGCACCCATGGAGATGAATCAGCCAGTCATTTATGAGGTAAGTATTTATGTATAAAAGGCAATTAATCCTACGGGTATACAAGAAACAACTATTTACAGTCACGAGTTAATCAGACCCAGATAAAAATCATCCACTCCTGTAGGAGTAACAGGTCACGCTGCGAGCTTGTCAATCGCTTAGAGTAGCAAAATTTATGAATGAAATGATCGTTGTCCTCCTCAATTTTACCTGTTACTAGTGATATCTTTGGAGGGCTGGTACGTTTGATCTCACAGAGCTCCATCTGATCCCCGCCACAGGGGCAGTGTAACCTTATGGGAGTTAGTTTTTAGTTGTGTATGTGATAACTGTATGACAAAATAGGGCGACATTTGTTACCATTCCAATCGAACGGGCTACATAGTAAGTACTATACCTCACATGGGCTCTAAATGCAGTGCCTATGAGTCCCTTTGATACATATAAGAATCGAATCATAAAACAACTTTCGTTTTTCATGAACTTGCTTCATGAAACTCCCTACCGTTGGTTATGTGACAAACCAGCACCATAAGTGGGCAAAAAAAGTTTTCTCCCGTCGTTGGTCACGGAAGCCGCAGATGAAATGCGGTGAGCCATTATTACCTCTTACAACGAGGGTTACAGCATATGTGAAATTCCATGGCGGTTGGCATTCAGCGGAGTACGGTTTCAGTAAGGATTAGCGAGACTGCTGCAACAAGACGGTGTGTTAACCAATTGCTTTCAGACACTGACTGTCACAAAAACGAAAGGGAGGGTTTTCACAGGTTTTGCAAGATAAGATTCTTGCTATAAGTATTTTAGCTATTTCCGATAATACTAATATGATTAATGAATACAGGAGAAATTATTGCTATAAATCAATGAATGGCGTCCACATTACTACAAAGGTACAAAGCTCCGGCCTTGACAATACTTTTATCCCCAAAATTTATAGGTCATGGTTTCATATTGCACTCCAGGAAGTATGCACATATACTTGATATTTTTTTTTTTTTGCCTGCTCTGCTTACAATGGTGTTTCAGTCATTACCCACAAGTACCGGCCAAAGAGTGTATCTCTGAGAAGGGAACGTACAAACTATTCTCATTAACGCGTCTTGTAAGACTTGGTAATTCATGGCCTGTGTTCTCATCCGTGTTTTCGCGTCTGAAGATCAGTCCAGTGTGCCCTATGGTGGCGCCCTGCCCCACACCGTTGTGTTCTGGGAAGACAGAGGGAATATGAGAGAGAGAGAGAGAGAGAGAGAGAGAGAGAGAGAGAGAGAGAGAGAGAGAGAGAGAGAGAGAGAGAGAGAGAGAGAGAGAGAGAGATTTTGAATTGGAGGGAAGGATGAAGAAAGCATGAGTTGGGGGCAAGAAATTAAGAAGGAGACCATATGGGAAAGGAAAATATGGTTTTGAAGAGAGACGGATTTTTAGTAGACTGGAGAGGACGAAGAGCAGGAAGGATATAAACGGAAAGAAAATGTTACATGGAGTAAAACTGAAATGGAACAAAATAATGAAAGAAAACTGGAAACAAGGAAGGGACAAGGCAGAGGCAAACTCTGTAGAAATGTAGGATAATAAACCTAGAAAGGAGGAGAAGGAAGATGTAGAAGGCAGAGAATAATATTGGACCCAAGAATGAAGATCAGGAAAGAGGACAGAAAAACGGGAAATGAGAATTAGAAGGAACAGGGTGAGCGGCCACTTCTGGGGGGAGGGGGGGGGAGGTCTCAGAAGAAAGGAAAAGAAACCTGAAGTAAAGAAATCTGCAAGGGGGAATAAGACAAGTTGAAAGGGGAATAAGCCAAACTGAAAAGTAAATGAATGGAATGTGAAATCTATGTGGTGGAGACACGGATTGGCGTACACTTCTCTTATTTTTTTTTCAGACCTATGATTACTCGTACTTAACATTCAAGAACACTGTTAATTACCAAAGTGTATGCCCTAAATTTCTAACATGAAAATTGTCACTGAAACATTTCAGAGAAATAAAGTATATTTGGTGCTAAACACTTAGGAATTTGGAAATGAGTCAGTATTAATTCAAACTTGTATAATTCTACTAGGAACTACGCTCCTCCTGCGCCCCCCCCCCCCTTTTTTTCCCCTAAAGTGCAGGATCCGGCCCCGGTGATGAAGGAAAGGGATGGGAAGGATAGGCTTAAATGAGAAAACGATGGTGTGGGAGGCAGGGATAGGCAAGTACGATGAATGCCAAAGTATTGAGAAGGAGGTGGCCAAGAGTGATTAAATAGCCGATTTAAAGGTGAAGTAGGTGGAATGAGATACTGGTCCGAATGTACTATGAAAGTACTTCGCGTGAATAAATGAGCACCACTACTATTTCACACCATCACTAAGAGCGGCCTCCTTCCCAATATGATTATATTATTTTGGCGAGATAACACCATAAATAAAAAAGAAATTTTTGTACTGGAGTGTTTAGTTAATGGACAATATTTCTAGATCCTCTAGTGCTTTATGCTACGTGGTTAACTTGACTGTAATCAATGACTGAAGTTTGTTTAATGTATACCAAATGTCATCGTCGTGCCCGGATTAAAGCTTTTTATTAATTTTAATTAACGTCGTTGTGTTGAATATTTTTGCGGAACACCATGAAGGATGGTGAAACGTCTGACTTTGTTCTCCCTGTAGAGCTAATGTTGAGTGAGTATAATTTTTATAAGTGCTCATGATGGACAGTTTTTGTATAGTTTTGTTTTGTTTTCAATGTGCATAGCACACAATGACGGTATAAATAATTTGAAAAACAATCTAGTCATATCTCTAACTATATGTCTTCCCATCTGTCTATCAATTATGCGTCTATTTCTGCTCAACCCGCTAATACCAATACACTAGTCCTGTATGAGACAGCCCTAGCATGCATTCAATATGGACGGTGGGTGTTAGCGCCGAAGTGGTGACATGTGGAGGTGTTGGAGGACTACTGGGCCTTGGGATAGGCTACTGCCCCCGAGATATAGGCCCTGAAGCCTTTGCCCAGAGTCGGACACACACACACACACACACACACACACACACACACACACACACACACACACACACACACACACACACACAAAAAGAGCATTAGGGCCTAAGGCTAGGATACTCATTTCTGACATTTAGATGAATGTGACGAGCCGTGCTGAACTCTAAGTAACAGGATATGGTCGATAAATCTAAACCATCCCTCGGGTATGAACCTTCTTTTCCATTCATCTGGCGGGACCACCCTAACACATTATATTACTGTCATTCGGTTATATGGTTACCAGCTGAAGTAGTTAATGGTTTCTTTGGTTACAGAGAACCAAGTGTCTTATCACTCGGTGTACTGTAGATTTACCAGGACGGTGGGCCAGGCCAGGCAATTTAGAAAATTTTTGAGATGGTCCCTGGATAATAACAACCAAAATGAAGAGTGTTTTTCTCATGACAAGAGAGCAAGCTTTTGTCATTGTTTTCCCTGTCGCAGTGTTATGGTATGATAATTGCTTTGTGAATTGCATAATATAAAATTTAATTGCTCGTCCTGGCATGTACAGAGATAAAACATTGCCCTGACTTTACTGCGTACAGTCATTAGCCTCTGAAAAGCGTGACAGTTGCGCCGGACCGTTCGTTGTAATATTTCGCTCATACACCAACAGTAAAGTTCACTCGATCGCTCGTAATAGTAGTAATAGTAGTAGTAGTAGTAGTAGTAGTAATAATAATAATAATAATAATAATAATAATAATAACCCTTGTGTTTTCCTTCTTTTTTCACTTCTTGTGTGTGTGTATGTGTGTGTGTGTGTGTGTGTGTGTGTGTGTGTGTGTGTGTGTGTGTGTGTGACTGCACGCTTGCACTTGTTGAATAAAATAACCAAACATTACTATGGCAATGAAGGACTTATTATAATATTATTATTTGCTCGAAAAAATAATTACCATAACATGAATACTCGCCGAAAAAAAGCGTCGAATGCGTACAGTTCACATCGTCAAATTGTTCATTGTACCAAGTAACAATTGCAGTGCATTATTCATAAAATGATTACGAAATAAAAATAATGCAAATATTACTACAGTAATTGTATTTGTTATTAGGACTTGGCCATTCCATCCATGGACTTCTGCACAGGTATGATGATTTGTTGCCATTTTTTTTTTTCTCTCAAAATATGCGTCGTCGGTCAATTTTTTGTCAGATGGGCGTTTGTGATGAGCTCAAAGCTGAAGTAGAAACAGTTGTAGAAGACGAAATTTTACGGAAGATCGATGCGACACTGAACAAGGACTCAAAGAATACTGAACCAATGAAAAATATCTGGAACAAGAGAAAAACAACAGAGAAGCCCAAGAGTACATCCAGTCCTACTTTGGGCAAGATGTTTTCCTTGTACTTGGAAAGGGTACAGAAGCAGGAGCTAGGGCATATAAATAAAAAGGTACAAAAGATGAGAGAGAATGAAAAAAAAAAAAATCCCAGAAGCGGAATCGTTGACTTGAAGCATATTGTGAGAGCAGATGTCAGACGAACCTCATGATCTTCGGTGCCCCTGAGATCAATCCAAACATCATGCCCCTGAGATCAACTCAAACATCAAGGACGAGGCGAAAACACACTGCCTGGAGCAAATGCAAACAAATTGCCAAAGAATGTGGGGTCCCTTTTGACAAGTATATCATCAAGTCATACAGCGGGTTGGACCTTAGAAAGTGGTAGCCGGAAAACCGTAATTCTTCCAATCTGAGTGTTTCTGAATGCAGACAAAGCTGGACGCAGCCAAGAGTTCAAGAAGATCTTTTCCCGCCTGGGTCAGTGGTACAAACACCAGAGAGACCAACTACATTTTTTTTTCTTTTATGCAAGAAAGAAGGAGCCAAAGGCCAATGAAAAATCAAAGCTTATCAGAGTCGATCACGACATGACAAGAAATCAGCGCAGTAAGAAAGGCAGCCTGATAAAGGAGACAATAAAAGTAGAAGGTGCCCAGCCGGTACCAAACCCCACGAAGTTCAGGGTATGTGGTCCTCTGTGGGCTATATACATCATGGAGGTGCAGAGGTAGCAAAACAACAACAACCAACTCAACAAGAAAAGGCCCTGTTTATGGTAGACTACCAAGTAATTTCACAGCAAATGTTCACTGAGTACACAACCAAATATAAGAAGGCTGACAACTGTCATTAAGAACATGGTTGAAGTTAAAGGCAGGATGAAATAATGGAGGTTGACAGAGTCAACCTACAGCTGAAAATTGAGGAGATGCAGACTATCAAGAAAAGAAGACATGGAATGATGCTTACTGGCAAAAATTCATCACCCCACTACCACTGCCAACAGTTCAACAACTAACTCCTTCCCTCCACAAGCAGTCGCCATTTCTGAGCAGTAGGGATGTACTAAAGCTCCAGAGTATTTGTGTATCGTACACTAATGCTGGCCAACTCACCTCCAGCAAGTTAAGTGAGCTTAGCTCACTCGCAGTCATCAAGCAACCACACTTCATATGTATCACATAGGCCAAACCTAAGTCATCAAATGTCAAGTTACTCAGGATTACATCATCGAGAACTACACTGCTTACCATGCCAACCTTGACTCCTGAGAAGGACGAGGAGTTATTGCATACACTCACTCTGCAATGGACCAGTTTATTTCGAATGTCCTGTCCACTGAAGGTTTCAACAACACTTGCTGGATAAAACTGAGACTTGCCAGGGGAGATTCTCTACTGCTGGGATATATATACCGGAGCCCGACAGAAGACAACCACCTGCGACTGGCCAACCATCTTAGACTGATGCACCAAGGGAAGCATTCTCACCTGCTATTCTTAGGTGGTTCCAACTACCCCAAAATTAATTGTCAGATGTTGTCCACAAAACCGGTCAGAACACAGAATGACGAGCCACGAGATCAAACTCCCTAAGTAATATTCTACAGCAGGGCCGGTTTTAGAGGGGGGCACAGGGGGGCAATGCCTCACCAAATTTTTCGATTGCCCTCCCTCCTAAATGCAGAGTATAACTATATGAAATGTGCTGCAGACCACTGTGATCTTTCTCTTTGACAATGTACGAACAGTAAGATAATTATCGTACGTGTAGCAACATTGAGTGGAATGTTGGCAACAACTCCCAGTAGTCTTTGTAAATGTACTAACAGTACGATAATTATCGTACGTGTAGCAACACTGGCTGGAACGTTGGCAACAACTCTCAGGAGTTTAAATATGCATTATTGTTAACAACTACAGTATACTGTAATGATCATAAGAATAATTCTAAAATAATTTCTATGCTTGATTTGAATTACGAATGGTCAATGAAAAGTCGTGTTTCTAAATTATTATCAAGAAAGTTGCTATTGGTAACTGATGAAAATTTATATCTGGCAACTCTCAAAGTTGTTGACCTGCTGCGCGCAGCTGCTAATGTATGACTCATTTTGTGCAGAGGCAGTTGTCAGCGGGGGATTAGGTAGGATGTCGAGCTTATTGACGTTGTTATATCTTACTGCATTTGTATTATACTACATTGGTCATCTTATCAGTACAGTAACGTTACCTATATGGAAAAATTTTTGATTCGTAAACCTAAGCCTGCCACAGATGCAACTAGCTATGAGGCACCTTCCACAAGTTCCACCAATTGAAGTGAAAATAATGCTTGTCCTTCTCCGAGTTCATCAGTTTGGAAATATGATGGTTCTAGCGTTGCAAAGGATGACCTCAATTATCGTCCAACACAGCCAGCACTAAAATCCTTCCCAAAAGAAATGTTTGGACCGAATGCTTGGGCTTTCAATTCAAGCAGGTACAATTTGAGACCATGGTTAGCATACTCTATAACACGTGATCCATGCTTCTGTTTCCCTTGTCGCAAGTATGGTGTGGCAAATGACAGAGATTTAATTTTTAGTAAGCGAGGGTTCTCAAATTGGAAAGTTGCATTAAAACGTGAAAAAGGATTCAACAAGCATGCATCAAGCCATTGACATTTGCAAGCTGCAGCCATCTGGGCAGAGATGAAACAGAGACAACATGTGAAACAGTAGCATGTCTCTTAGGATCAACACAAATGCAGATCAGTTGCTACTGTGTGAGAAACATAGGGGAAGTATTACAGTTTTTATCTGTTAATGAGCTTGCTTTACGTGGAAGCAGTGAAAGGTTCATAGTAATGAAGACAAACAAACAGACATCTCTGCAGGGCTTTTTTTGAATCTCTATGAGTATACCCAGACTAAGGACAAAAAACTTTCAGAGATAACTAAGACAGTGCTTAAGAATGCCAAGGACACTTCAAAGGACATATAACATGAGGTAATCGATACATTGGCTACTTTAGTTTTGTAGGAAGTTAAAAGCAAGTATGAACAGTCAGATACATCAGGCTTTTGTATTAAGAGTGCTGGAACAAGAGACATATGTATGTAGCGTGAAGAATCTTTCCATTATGATACAGTTTGTTTGCAGTGCTTTGCCTGAGGACCACTTGACTGGTTTGCCTGACTTTAGCCAGTTAAATGCAGAGTATATAACAACACAAATACTCAACCATCTGCATGATAGAGGTTACGACAATATAATCAGTCACTGCTATGATGGTGCAGCAGTTATGAGTGGGGTCAACGGTGGAGTACAAGCATTGTTACAAAAAAAAAAAAAAAAAAAAGCTTGCCAGAGATGTTTCATATATTCATTGCTTTAATCATGAACTTCACCTGGCTATAGTGCGTTATATACAACAAGAACTTTGTCCCAAGTCCTTTTTTGACCTTTCAAGTTCACTACATTCTTTCTTCCATCAGGATTATGTAGCACAAAATTATAATGCTCCATTGCTAAAAAGGCTCTAGAAATCCGTTGGACAAGTCATTAGGTGAGACAAAGTGCATAATAGAAAATAAGGATGCACTCCTCAACATTCTGTCTGAGGTTTCTGAGGATGAAGAAGCAAAAATTAATGTATATACAGAAGCATCAGGCTTTCAAGTACAGCTAAAGAAGCAGAATTTTTCTTGCAACTGGTCATTTTCTTTTTCGAGTGCTTGGTTCTCTAAAACCAGCCAATTCCTTGCTGCAGGCTCAGTACGTTGATAGTGCAGTGCTAGGGAAGTTACTGATGCCAGCTTACAAACGCCGAAAGGTCTACGAGAAGATGATTCTTGGTTTGATGATTTTGAGGCTTCTATATGTAACCCTCCTTTAAAGAGGAAGAGAACCATGAGTATGCAACTAGCCGAAAGCATTGTGCTCTCCATTGTTTGGCATAAGGATTCTGATAATCCCATGATCACTCCTTGTCAGTCTCTAAAGAGATCTCTTCTCAACATCCTAGACAGAGCAATAGCTGAAAAGATTTTCTATGAATAACCTGGATATTATGAAAGCTGTGTCCTGCTTATTGCCTAAGTCAAGTTTATTTTTGGATTTCAGCTCTCCTGGCCCTTTGCAAAGACTTGCCGATAAGAACAAAGAATCTAATTATATGCGTTTGAGAAATGAAATACATGTTGCAAAACCTATGTTACTTAAGAATTTTTCCAGCTGCAGTGATGCTTCCATATCTACCATATGGAAATATTTGCAACAGTACAAACAAGCATTTCCTGAACTGCATAAGATGTATGTCACAGCCGTAGTTATTTGAGTGTCATCAGCATCATGTGAGAGCTCATTCTCCACGCTGTCACGAGTGCTGACTCCTTTCCGACGCAGTATGCTACATGACAGAAAGAAAAATCTGGTGACCTTGGCCCATGAAAAAACAATAACTAAAAGTCTAAATATGGATGAATTTGTAAGACGCCTTGTAGAAAAATGCAGACAGATGGTGCTATAAGCTAAGCATCTTAAGTTCTATGGCAGAAGTTTCTACTTTGATGTTTGCCTTATTTTATTGGACAAACAGCATTTCCTGATATGCAGACAGTTAGTGATGTAAAATTATTGAATCTTAAGTTCTGCGGCATCAGTTTCTGCATTTATGTTATTTGCCTTATTTTATGGGAAATGGAATTCTGTGTTATGCCTTACGTTTACTATATATGTGCTTCATTTGTAAAATCAATAAAACCAATTTTTTTTTTTCCCTGTTTGTAATCTGCCTTGCTGTTGTTTGCTAGTGCTTTATTATTTTATCAACTTAAGTGTTATATTGCAGTAATGGAAGTGGTTTATTTTTGTTAAAAACAATAAAACATATTAAGGTCTTCGTTTTCATAGCATTTAGAATGTGAACACGATTTATTTGCTGTGATTTAAATTGTTAGTTCATCTTTATCTTCAAGTGTATCAGTCATAGAAAGAGAGGGAGAAATATCATTACCATAATTATTTCATCTGAGTTTTGCATATTTCCCTTCTACAATGTACAGGATTTTGTACTTATCAAAGTTATGTTTAGCAGTTTTCTTATAGTACTTCAAATCCTGTATTTGTTTTTGCATGTGTTAATTTAGCTTACTGATATACCACTAATCTCGGGCAGAGGAAGGGAGGTGTGAAGGAACAGGAAGAGATGGAGGAAGGGAGAAAGGGAGAAGTGGAGGAAAAGAGAAATGGTCCCCCTAGCTACACCTTTGTGCCCCATCAATATGTGTAGCTGCCCCTCCAATTGGAGCAGTCTAGAATCGGCACTGTTCTACAGTGCCATCAATGACCTGTTCCTTTACCAGCATGTCCGGGAACCTACAAGGTACAGCTACACTGGATACAGAGAGAACCTGCTGGACCTAATTCTGATTAAGAAGGAACATCAAGTGGATGACCTCGAAAAGCAGCTGGCCTGGGTAAGAGCGACCACATGGCCTTGAGCTTTAGATAAGACCTGATGCCAGGAGAAGAACACACCCATCAAGAAGTACAACTGGGACAAAGGAGATCATGTGGGGCAGAGAAAATACCTTGCAGATCATGACAGATTACTGGTGAGTTTCAAGGCCAAATTAGAAGAAGCAAGGGATAAATTCACTTCTATCTACATGGCGGGTGGCAAGCACTCCTAGAAGGAAATGGGTGAATTCCGAGTGGATGAAGAAATCAGGTGGCTTTTTAAAAGATAAACAGGAAAAGATGTGAGCATGGTAAAAAAAAAAAAAAAAAAAAAAAAAAAAGGAGGACAGACAAGTGGGTATTCCTGAGGAGGAAGTGCACCCATGCCAGAAATCAGGTTTGCTGGAGGTTACAAAAAGCTACAGCGTAGCATGAAAGATCAATGTCACAAAGTGCTAAACAGTACCCCAAGCAATTTTGGAACTACACAAATTCAAAACTCAAAACCAAAGCTGGTATAGCTCCCCTCAGATCTGACTCAAATGACAAGAATGCAACGGTGTACTCTGATAAGGACAACGATGAAATTCTCCAAAAAAATTTTTGTGGGGCTTTCACCATTGAACCACCAGGTGACATCCACAAGCTGAAGATAGAGATTTCGAGGAAGCATTATCTTACATTTTTCAAAACAATTGGAAATTATCAAAGGTTTCTCCATTTTTTTAGAAGGGTGCGAAAAACAAAGCAGAGAACTATAGGCCACTGAGTCTCACGAGTATCATCTGCAAGCCACCTGAGGCAATTATCCGAGAAAAAATCCTAGAACGCATCACCTCCAACAAACTACTGAGTGACAAGCAGTTTGGATTCCTGAACGGCAAGTCAGTTGTACTCCAGCTCCTTAAATACATTGGCATGGAGTTTGAAGCTATACAAAATGGTGGTGTTATGGACGCCATGTACTTTAATTTTCAGAAAGCTTTCGAAAAGGTCCCACATCGAAGACTACTTGAAAAATTATGAGTGTATGGCATCAGGGGATCTACCCTCAGGTCGATCGAATCCTTTCTTGTCAGAAGAACAGGCTGTTTCAGTCAATGGAATGACAAGTGACCCTGCACCGGTAGAGACTGGTGTTCCCCAGGGTAGTGACCTAGGACCTATTCTGTTCATCTGCATTAATGACATGACTCTAAAAGTCACTGAGAGCACTTGTCTTCTTTTTGCTGATGGCACCAAGTTCTTCAATAGATTATCAAGTTTAGAGAATGATCAGAAGATCCAGTCAGGCATTGACGCAATATGGGAGTGGTCCAAAGTGTGGGTAAAGAGTTTCCACCCAGGGAAGTGTAAGGCAATTACAAGAGCCTTATACTGACCTACCCATACCCAATGATTGGAGCGGTATTGGAAACATGTGGAATCAGAACAGAGTTCTTGGTGTGTTTGTGGACGAGCAACTGTCTTTTGAAGATCATATCCTATCAAAGATAGCCAAGGCCAATCAGATCCTGGATCTTATCAGAACTTCCGTCCACCTCAACATGAAAGACACAACTCCAGCTCTGTATATCCCTAGTCCGCCGACGCCAATCAAGCCTCTGGTCAGAGCCCTGGAATAAGTGGAGATCCAAGCACTCAGTACGATCAGAGAGCCGAAACATCTCACCTACGAGGCGAAACTGGAGGAGTTACGATTGTTCCCTTTGGTCTACAGGAGAGAGACGGGTGATATGATTGAAGTTTGGAAGCATTATTCAGATACGACACTGATATGAGACACAAGCACTTCAAGCACCGATAGATCCAGTTGTCGCCATGATTTTCAGCTCACTCAGTTTCGACCAGGGAGGATCATTCTTCTTCAAAGCAGCTCCAAGATGAAACAAGCTGCTAAAGTCAGTGATCCACTTCGACAAGATCGAAGTGGATCAGTTTTTCCAAACTGACCTTCAAGGCCAGTTTGGATAAACTTTGGAGAGACAAGCCATGCTTGTATAACTGGAGTGTCGAGGGTCCTGACAGGCCTGACTCCATAATCTGAGGAAACTGCCGGTTTGAGTCTTTGAAGGAGGAGTCCTTACTCCTACCTTTGAAAACCAACTTCATGTAATCTTCAAGTAAGTTTTTTCTTTCCAGTTTTATGAACCATTCATAAAAGCACATTACCCAAGCACTCTTCTTTCAACTGTAGCTTAATAGGTCCCCCGTTATGATTACAATAAGGGATGGTGAGCAACAGAGGAAACAGGAAGAAAAAAATAAATGAAGTTTTATATCGTCTGAATTTAATGCCCTCTCTCTGACTGCCCAGCGAATATAAATCTGTTCTCTTGAAAAAGAAGCATTGCTTCATCGTTGTTCATGTTGGTAGACAAGCAAAGACTAATATGTCTGTACCTACTTATGGTGAGAAAGTTAATATTTTTGCTGTCTGACCCACGATTTTTTTTTTTTTTGTTAGATTTATCTTCCCCCTTGTTATAATGTGCGTCTGCAAGGCTCCAGTTGGAAGAACAGAGATTGGTGATGATATGCGTTTATGAATGGCTCAAAAACTGTGAAATTAAGAAGCACTTGACCTCAAACGGCCTTTGAGTAAAAAGCTCGCAGATGCATCATTTAGCAAACTTGCAGCATGCCTAATCGTATAATAGTTGGACTAGCAACGATAGGTGGGAAGGCCAAGTACTAACGAACAATTCAGTATGTCTGACTGTAAAGGTTTTGTTTGCCCTCCTTCTGTAAATCATATAATATGTATTACTTGGCACAGTGAACAGATCGGCGGTGCTGACTGTACTGTCTTGACAGTTGTTTAAATTAATTTTATTGGTTTGTGGCTGTGAATGTTATATCTTTCATTTCGTTTCAATTCTTACTTCTTAAAAATTTTATTCAATTTGTGTTATAATTTTTTTGGCAAAATAGATGTAAACAATTTCCATCAACCTTTTATAAGGACCCCTTTCTGTACTGTTGGTATAGCCAAACATTATCATTCTTCTTAAGAAAGGCACTTCGTATTGAATATTGAAGGTGTTAAGTGTTATTTATTACCGACATAACGTCTGGAATAACTCACGTAACAGGTCAGGGTAAGTATAGGAGGCCCATCCCACTGGCTTGGTGGTTTTCAGGTTAACAGCGAGGGGTTTAAGGTCGGACAGTGCCACTGCGATGTTTCCACCAGTCACATTTGTGTATCCATAGGTCTGTAATAATAATAATAATAATGATGATGCTACTACTACTACTACTACTACTACTACTACTACTACTACTACTACTACTACTTCTACAGTACTACTACTACTAATAATAATAAACCATCCCTCCATCCATCAAAATCAGCCCTTCAGGCAATTGCATCTTGCACTACGGACTCTCACGAGATCCAGGACCGCATCGTTAATAAGTTGCATTCATGCAACAAGTCATTCACGCTGATCTGGGTGCCTGGTCATTGTCGAATCTACGGCAATGAGCAAGCTGACTTACTAGCAAAGTCGACTGTAGAGTCGAGGAGACTTGGGACGTTCCTCGTGATCTACGGTCGAGTCTATCTCTCGGAAAGAAATCAATAAATCTTCTATGGCAAGGTCAGTGGACCAGACTAAATATTCCAACTTGTAAGCCATACCTGGGCGACTGGGACACTGCCAACCGTCCCAATCGCCTAGAAGAAAAAGTGTTGGCACGGTTATGGCTCAATGTCACCATTTTAACCCACATGAAACCATATATGGAAAGACGCTTCCCACCGCACTGTGACATCTGTAATGCTGTGTTATCTATCAGTCATATCATCCTGCGCTGTCGGCGATTTATTCGTGAACGTGCTTCACTTATAAATTACTGTGGTGCATAGACGTCCCCTTCACTCTTTCCACCATCCTGGGCGATGGGGACATTGTTATGACTGATAAATTGATGGCTTTCTTGAGAGAGACCGGACTGATCAGAGTGATGTGACTTTTTTACTGTGTGGTTATGGTTTTTATCAACGGTGTTACATAGCCTATGATTTCATCATCCTTTGTGTAATTTTAACGCACAGTATGCTGCATGTTTGATCACAAGCGTGTTCTGCCTCAGTTCCGCCCTGCTACCGTTATAGTAGAGTAAGTCGTCCTTTCTGTTGTTCAGAGCGGGATTGTCAACTCTTTGTCCCCATGGCTTCATTTGCACGTCCTTCTTACAAGTTGTATCAAGCTCTGCTGGCCCCTATATAATGAGCTCAGTCTCTGCATCATTGCCACTTAGATCTTCTCCTCATTTTGTTCACATCTCTGTCCTCCCCTGTACAGTTATTGTTGTGAGTGCTCAGGAAGTCTCCAACCATCTAGCAGCTGTGTAATTTGAGTATAACTGTTGTTGCATTTTTTTCTTGTACTGTGTAGCGTGGGGTTAATTTTTAGGCCTAGTAGGGTTTTTGTGATTTATGTAAGGATTCTTATTGTCAGCAATTATTAATAATAGTTTGTATTTGTAATAATTTATCTTGCATTAACCGAGCATTACCCAGTGTATTTTCATTTTATCAGGGCTGACTTAGATAAATTTACTCATGCTAATTTCGTGTTAATAGAGGCTATTGCAGTTAACCATATATTTAACCTGTTTTTTGCCATTACATTATCCTTATGAGTCCTGAATGTTTTGTTGTTAGTTTGAGCATTAAACTTTAACTTGTAATTTTACCTAACTCTTTTGTTTTGAACCTGGAACTTTACGGGACAGTAGTGATTTTTAGTATTCTCACATCCCTACGTGTCAGGTGGGGTTGGTGAAGGATTGGTGCCCCTCCCTGTAAAACAATTAACTCTGAGCCCTTGACCACCCCGTTTGGGATACATGGTATCTGGCAATGGATGGATGGATGGACTTAAAGTGTTCGTTATCTTTCTCTGTTCCGTAACATAAATTTGGTGACTTCATATCAGGATATTCAGGATATTATCATAAGGATATTGCTTGATATTTTGTGACTGTTACTTATTCATGATGTCTACTATTACTACACTTGATGAAGCCAAAGATTTTTTGTCAAATGTGCAAACAGTGTTGGATGTAGAAAACAGAACAAAGAATGAACTTAAGCTTGTTGCTCAACAATTGGGAATTGCTGTTCGCTCTCATCATTCTAAAGATCAAATTGTTGACATGATTAATGAAAGCTTGTTTAATGTAACTCCTCCAAATGAGCAAACGCAGATTGAATTAGCTAAGTTACAGCTAGCCCGGCAGGAGGCTCGTGTGAAGGAAGCTGAATTTCAAGCACGTGCTAAGGAGGCTGAGTCTCAGGCTAAGGAGGCTTGTGTTAACCCCTACACCGCGGGCTTGTTTACCAATGACTTGCGTGTGCCGCAGGGTTATTTGGGCTCCGACAGACTCTCAAAAAATATTTGCCAAAAATCAGTTATTAGTCCTAGAATAATAAAATTACATATGCTTATGGCACATACCTTCAGCTTTCTCCTGGAATGATTGTTGAGCCTTCGTCAGTTACCGTAGGACTTGTGGAGACCTCTGAAGTAGGGTAACGAAGTCTCCACTTTACACTTCCCGACAACCCGTAATATGATTACCACAGCCAGATACAAACACTATAAACACTGTTCTACAATTTTCAAGTAGTTTGGGATCCATACTAAAAAAAAAAAACACTGTGAAAGCAATGGAAATTACGAGCGCGTCTGATCGTCGCATTGGCACTAGTTCGCTCTTAGTAGTCTGTCATTTATTATTCATAAAACCCCTCACACTTTATATTTCTATTACTATATAACACTTATATATATCTACAGTCTTTATTCATAAGTTTCCTTCAGTAGTATTAGTTTATTGTCACTGTAGGGATTCAATTTCTTTCAGTAAAATACGTAGCATTCACTTTCTCGTCCTGTATACTGGCATTGAGAGTGAATGTCACTTTCATCTTCACTCTCATAACTCATAGCATTCAGACATGCTAGAGTGAAACTTTCACTTTCATTACTCCTAGGGTATATACTCGTATTCTTATAATACTACTCATTTACATTTCTATTTACGTTCTCTATTTTATTTACGTTATTTACATTTCTATTTTATTTACACTGTGTTGTGCACTGTCACTTGAAATAACTTATAAAACTGTTTTCCATTGTTCACGTATATTTACATTCATTACTTTCACTTGCTGTTTACACATTATTTACACATTATTTACAATTCCACTTGCACTGTTTTACTCAATAGAAAGATCGTAGTCACTCTTTTATCAATTGTCAGCCCTTTACCTCTTTCCACACGAGGTTTAGTAGGGGGTAAAGGTCACAGGGCCATTTGCATGGGGGTGAAAAAAGGCCTTGAAGTCAGCAAGAAGGCCTTGAAGTCAGCAAGAAGAAACATACGTACTCTCACTTCGGAAGTTGAGAGTAACCTGATAACGGAGGGCTAGCGTGGAGGCCTGCTAAGGGGTTATTCAGGGTTACCAATATTACTTCTTGAAACAGCTAAGTCTAGCACTGATATGATTGGCAGGAAATCTAGACAATACATTATAAATTTGGTAGTTCCAGGTGAATGTAAATATCACTTAGGCTTCTCCCTTCCCTCCTTACATGTATATTTATTTCGAAAATAGATTAGAGGCCTACTTAGGAGATATATTTTCAGAGCTACCAATGTTAGATCTTGAAACATCTTTGTTTAGCACTGATATGATTGGCAGGAAATCTAGACAATACATTATAAATTAGGTAGTTCCAGGTGAATGTAAATATCACTTAGGCTTCTCCCTTCCCTCCTTACATGTATATTTATTACGAAAATAGATTATAGGGCATATTTCAAGGGGAAAAAAACAGCGAAAATTAGCGAACGAGTGAACGTGAGGTGTTGTCAGGTGATAATTAGCCAATTCCAGGTGTATGGCACTCTCACTTACCTTATTTCTTTCTTGTATATATTATTTGGTATAAGAATAGGACATAGGGCTTATTTCAATGGATGAAATCAGTGAAAAATTCCAGGGAAGATTTACTTAGCGTAGCACGGCCGGGCAGGTGAGAGGATAGGGTAATGGAGGGGGGGTAGGGAGGGGAGTCAAGAACGGGGAGAAATGGCTAAATTGTCAACAATGGATGGGAGTGCAGATGAGATTAGGAGTGCTGACTAGTGTTGGACATTGGCAGTACTGATAGATGATACAAGCCCCCACTTGGAAGCCCGGGTGAATTCAAAATAACACAGAATCACAAAAGCGACGCCCCGCGGTATGATCCCTTGCTCCCAAGCATCACGAAAGTGACGCCCCGCGGTTAAGGGGTTAAGGAGGTTGAATTTCAAGCAAATGCTAAGAAGGCTGAGTTTCAGGCTCGTGCTAAGGAGGCTGAGGCACAAGTTGAAATTGCTAGGATTCAGGCAGACCATGAGTATCGCATGAAACAAGGTGGAACTGGATCATCTAGCTCTGATGATTTTGATGTGGCTAAAAATGTTAAACTTGTCTCTCCTTTTAATGAATCTGATTTAACAAAGTATTTTCAGTTGTTTGAGAGGGTAGCTACAGGTTTTAATTGGCCCAAGGAGTATTGGCCAGTACTCCTTCAAACTGTTCTCACCGGTAAAGCTCAAGTAACTTATGCATCTTTGCCTCAGGATCAATCTGATAATTATGATGTAGTTAAGAGCTTGATTCTTAAGGCCTATGAGCTTGTTCCTGAAGCCTATAGAGTAAAATTTAGGACAACTTACAAGCAACATAAGCAATCCCATGTTGAGTATGCAAAAATCAAAGAAGATCTGTTAGAGCAGTGGTTAAATTCTAAGAATGTGGATTCTGATTTTCGTAAATTTAAGCAGATGATTTTGCTGGAGGACTTCAAAAGGTGCATTAGTAAAGATGTAAGCCTATATCTTGATGAGAGAAGAATAGATAATTTGTCTGATGCTGCAGTTTTAGCTGATGAATATGTTCTCACTCACAAGAGATATTATAAAGAAAAAGGGAAAGCTGAGAGTAAGTACGTTGCCTCTACTCAGAGTACAGGTAACAGGAAAGAGAATAAAGATGATGTTTCTCAGGAAGTAAATACCAGCTTCACCTCTAGATTTCAGAAAAGTAAATGTACTTATTGTAGTAAGCCTGGTCATACTACGGAGAAATGTTTCAGGAGACAGCGTGATGTGAACAAAAAGGAGTCTTTAAATATTCAGTCAATTGGTCTAGTGTCCACTCTTGAGAGTTCCCAGAATGCTTTAACTGAGTTAACTGAACCTGCTTTGAGGGGTAACTTAAATTCTCATGATGGAGCTCCTCTTTTGAGCAGTAACGTGGGTGACACTCTCAAGAGTTCATGTGCTAATTTCCTGTCTGATGGTTTTGTTAGTCCTCTGGACAGTAATGACAGGAAATCAGTTAAAATATATCGTGATACAGGTGCTTGCCAATCCCTTATGCTGACCAGTGTTCTAGGCTCTAATGTTAATTCCTCTGATGAAACTGTAATCTTACAAGGTGTAGGGAATAATTACTTCTCTGTCCCTCTGTGCAGAGTGAATTTAGAGTCTGGTTTTGTTAATGGTTCCGTTATGGTTGGGTTGGTTGAGACACTCCCAATGTCAGGTGTAACTTTCTTACTTGGAAATGATATTGGTGGAAGTCAAGTGTGTCCAGCTCCTCAGTTGTCTAGTGAGCCAGTGGCTGCGGCCCAGGATTGTGATGTCCCTGATGTGTTCCCTGCATGTGCTGTCACTAGGGCTAAGTCTAAAGTTACTGGTGATTTAGAGGATAATGATGATGATGATGTTATCCTAGCTGACACTTTTCTTGCTAATTTGGACCACTCACCAGATGAGGCAGTACCCCGTAGTGTTGATAATTTGTCTCGTCAAGAGTTGGTTGAGTTGCAGGTTGCAGACCCTGAGTTGAAAGGTCTAGCTAACTCTGCTTGCAGTGAGGAAGAGTCAGCTGGTGCTTCTACTTGTTATTATATAAAGTCAGGAGTACTTATGAGGAAGTGGAGACCCCCAATAGTATCAGCCGACTGTGAATGGGAGGTTGTACATCAAGTTGTCATCCCTCGTGTTTGTAGGCAGGATATCATTAGAGTGGCTCATGATTCCAGTTTGGCAGGACACCTTGGAGTGAGGAAGATTGTGGCACGCATTTTGAAACACTTCTACTGGCCAGGTATCTTCAGGGATGTTTCCTGGTATTGTAAGTCTTGTCACACCTGTCAAGTTGTGGGGAAGTGTAATCAGACCGAAAAGGTTGCACCTCTAGCTTCCATTCCTCCTTTTGAGGCGCCTTTCACCCGTGTGTTGGTGGATATTGTGGGCCCTCTTCCTAAGACTTCTTCAGGATTTTCTTATGTGTTGACCCTAATTGATATGGCTACTCGTTATCCTGAAGCCATTCCACTTAGAAATATCTCAGCAAAGAACGTGGTTAAGGAAATGCTAGGGTTCTTCACAAAGTTTGGTCTGCCCAAGGAGGTACAGTCAGACCGGGGAAGTAATTTCATGTCAAATGTTTTCAAGCAGTCTCTGAAAGAGTTGGGTATCACCCAGATCACGTCTTCAGCTTACCATCCCCAGACCCAAGGAGCGTTGGAGAGATATCATCAAACACTCAAATCGATGCTCAAGAAATACTGTTTGGAACATCAGAAAGACTGGGATAAAGGTCTTCCATTCGTTGTATTTGCTGCAAGAGAATCTCCAAATGAATCACTGGGCTTCTCACCTTTTGAACTACTGTTTGGCCATGAAGTAAGAGGACCCCTTAAGCTACTCAAGGAATGCTGGCTGTCGGATGATGACGTCAACCTGCTGGAGTATGTGATGAAGTTCAAAGAACGGCTGTCCACTGCTTTACAACTGGCGAGAGAGAATTTAGGAGCTGCTCAGGAGAAGATGAAGACTTGGTATGATAAGAAGTCCAGGTTACGCCACTTTCAGCCAGGAGATCAGGTTTTGATTCTGCTACCAGTTCATGGGCAACCTCTTCAAGCCAAGTTTAGTGGTCCTTATTTCGTGGAGAAGAAACTCAGTGATGTCAACTATGTCATCGCCACACCAGATCGTAGAAAGAACAAGCAACTTTGTCACATCAACATGCTAAAGTTATATCACAGGCGGGACGAAAATAATCCAGTCTGCACTGTAGCTGTTCCACCCGAGTCTGCAAGTGAAGCTCTCCCATGCAGCATGAGCCTGAGTGATAGTTTGGGGAAGAATCCTGATATCATGAATGATCTCCAGACAAAGCTTTCTCATCTACCTCCCGAGGAAAGGCAGGAGTTTTCGGCATTACTGCAGGAGTACCCGCAAGTGTTCCGTGCCACTCCAGGAAGAACTACTGTGTTGATGCATGATGTCGATGTTGGAGACGCAAAGCCAATTAAATTGCCTCCTTACCGTGTGAACCCAGTGAAAGTTCCTCTCATCCAGAAGGAGCTTGGCTACCTGTTGGACCACAAGATGATTGAGCCCTGTCAGAGCGAGTGGAGTTCTCCTGTCACTCTAGTCCCTAAGCCAGGTGGGTCACAGCGGCTTTGCATCGACTACAGACGTGTTAATCAGATAACTAAAACAGACACTTACCCTCTCCCTCGTGTGGGAGATTGCATAGCCAAGATCGGAAAGGCTAGGTACATAAGTAAGTTTGATTTGTTAAAGGGATACTGGCAAGTACCTATGACTGAACGTGCTAGGGAGATCTCATGTTTTGTAACACTAGGAAAGACTTTTGCATGTTCTGTAATGCCATATACAGATTGTTTTAGAGTAATAAGAAATTTCCTTTGTAAATTTCTTTTTCTTTGTGGGGAGGTGTTACATAGCCTATGATTTCATCATCCTTTGTGTAATTTTAACGCACAGTATGCTGCATGTTTGATCACGAGCGTGTTCTGCCTCAGTTCCGCCCTGCTACCGTTATAGTAGAGTAAGTCGTCCTTTCTGTTGTTCAGAGCGGGATTGTCAACTCTTTGTCCCCATGGCTTCATTTGCGCGTCCTTCTTACAAGTTGTATCAAGCTCTGCTGGCCCCTATATAATGAGCTCAGTCTCTGCATCATTGCCACTTAGATCTACTCCTCAATTTGTTCACATCTCTGTCCTCCCCTGTACAGTTATTGTTGTGAGTGCTCAGGAAGTCTTCAACCATCTAGCAGCTGTGTAATTTGAGTATAACTGTTGTTGCATTTTTTTCCTTGTACTGTGTAGCGTGGGGTTAATTTTTAGGCCTAGTAGGGTTTTTGTGATTTATGTAAGGATTCTTATTGTCAGCAATTATTAATAATAGTTTGTATTTGTAATAATTTATCTTGCATTAACCGAGCATTACCCAGTGTACTTTCATTTTATTGGGGCTGACTTAGATAAATTTACTCATGCTAATTTCGCGTTAATAGAGGCTATTGCAGTT
>NC_137005.1:12381455-12508955 GCF_032717465.1 Coenobita brevimanus
GGAAGCAAATTCTCTGTGAGGAGCATGCGGCGTTACATGCTGAGACCTTGCAGAGCTAAAATGACAAATGAGGTAGTGAAGGAGCGCTGTTATGTTGATAGGGATTTACTAGAAAACATTACGTGATGTAGCTTGAGATACTCCCGTTATATGAGAAGAATGAAGAATGAGAGGCTCACTAGGTTAATGTGTGTGACGAAGGTGGATCGAGGAAGGGGGAGACGGAGACCGAATATGAAACAGACGGATGGAAGCACGGCCACCGAGAGAGATGGCCTAATGCATCGCGTTTGAAATATGATGACGTCACAGCATCTAGATCCTGCTCGCCCACTCCCCAAAGTCGGACGCCTGTTCAGTCCGTTGCACGCTACATTCAGAGATGGTTAGGCCTTTGAATGTGGCGCACATTTTGATTCTTTCTGCGGTGACTGACCATAAAAATGCCGTATATGTGTTGTGTACCATACTGCAATGGAAACTACAGAAAAGGCGAGGTGCTTGCCAGCAAGTGGCTTTGAGCAATCAAAAGGGACACTTTTGCACCTACGGCCAGTAACAAGGTGAGTCTGTGATCTTTGTGGTATAAGCTTTATTAGCTAATAAAGAAGTGAGACAGCAAGACTAGCGTATCTGTTATACATATGAGTCATAGGAAATGGTGTGTGCGGCATTCAAAATGATGGCGGGCGTGCAGTGAGAGTAGGCTACGCACTGCCATGAGAAAGTATTACGAATATTTTTGCGAATTATTCTTTTACGTTACAGTTGTAGCTAGTAACAGATACAAGGATGGCCATTTCCATCAAATCAAATATGATTCACAAGATCCAGCATAGCCATGGCAACTGCGCTGGAAGTATCGTGTGTTGTCTAGCTGTTTGAAATGTTTCTTTTCGGCTTCGCATTCTCTGTCTTGATTGTCTTGTTACCGATACCAGTTCATTGTTCTTCACATGTTTCTGGAAGCAGTTTCGTTCGTTAGTGAATTGGCAACTATATGCTCAAAACTGATAATGCGATGTATTCGTTTCATTCTGTAATAACTGAATCTGTCATCTCATTTCCAATAACATGTTGGTTTCAGACTTCAGTTATAATAATAATGGGGTGAAATGGACTGAACTGGCTTTTCTTCTGTTACCTTTCTGGCGGAGATCAGTATTTACGGAGATATTATTTTAGGAGAAACACACCAACACAAACCAAAGATGCACCGCAAAAGGCCTATACGTTGTCTGGTTTTTAACAAGTGTAGCCTGTGTATTGTACAGCTGGTTGACAGGGTGTTGTGTGTGGTTTATGAAGAAGTATTTTCGATATTTGTAGGTTAAGTAAGTCTGTTTTTGACAAAATAAATGTCTTCATACATTATTCATATATTTCTTGCTTTTTTTTGTTTTCCAAATTGATATGCCGGGTAGATTAAAAATGAACCTATCTATCTATTGCCAGACGCCATAATCTCGTAAGGGGTGGCCATTTGACTTTATGTTATTTGTTTTACGGGGAGAGGCACTAATCCTCCACCAACCCACTTGCTGATGTGTAGGGAGCATGTATGGTTTGGTTATATGGTTACCACCCAGCGTTGTAAATGGTTTCTTGGCTTACAGGAAACGATTTGGCTTGTCACTCAATGTAAAGCCAACTGTAAAGGAAAGAAAAGCGATAAGAAGTGACAGGAAAGACGGGAGAAATAGGAAGAGAGGAGGGCAGGCACAGAAAGAACCATAAAGGCTAAAGAAGAAGTAGGCAGCACTACATCAAGTGAGTGGATGATGGTCGCTACCACCTACCACCAAAAAATGAACCTGACTGAACAAAATAATATTTTTAAATTCAGCATGTCAAAATTATATATATATATATATATATATATATATATATATATATATATATATATATATATATATATATATATATATATATAAAAGTCAAGAAAACATTGCCCTCATCTAAGAAAACATTTCCCTCATCTAAAATATATTCAAAAGCAGACTTGTTTAATTTGCTGTGGAGGCCTATAGTGTATTTCACTATCTTATTTATTAACAGTCCATCACAAGACAAATACTCTTACGTTCTTACATCCGATTAATACAGCTGTATGCATATGATTCTTCGTTATATCTATATTAACACTAAGCATGAATTGCATGTGTGTGAGCTGTACTACACAGAGGACGTCAGGCGGGAGATCTCGGCAACAGATGAACAAACTGGGAGAAGAGTGACCGTGCCACAGAAGAAATCTGTGCTGCATCCTGAGGCTGTTCCAAGTATTCTGCCCAACTGTCCTTCGCACATATCAACACACAAACACTCAAGACCAACACCTGACTCGAGGAGGGGAAGCAAAGAAATAGTCATAAGAAAAGCTATGCTGCAGGGTGTTGTTGATGAAGACCAGTATAGGAAAGAGAGGGAATATCATAATGTTGATGTACTGCAAAATATATATATATATATATATATATATATATATATATATATATATATATATATATATATATATATATATATATATATATATATATACACAGTATATATAGATGAAACTTACTGGACTGTAATGATTCTCTTTTCATTTGTCAAGTAGTAGAGTCACCATACCCAGGTATATTATTCTCTGTGGTTGTTAAGCTAACCTGTGCAGTCCAAGTGTTCTTGAAAGATGCGGAAGTGCATAAGCTAGGAAAATATACAATTCCTTCCACTAAAAATGATGCAAATATACTTGATTAATTGTTGCAAAATATTAGACAGTTTGTTTCAGAAAACCATGCTGCAGATTCATGCAGTGCAACCACAATAATACAGCTAGTTCTCTCTTTGCTAGCGTTATAAAGGATGAATCTTTTCAGCATCTGGCCACTCTGTAGTTTGTATGTGAACTGCTATACATGATGACCCTGAAGAAGTTACCTTACTCAGCAGAATTTTTGATATTTTCATCTCTTATAAAACTGCTCATTTCAAGGCTACAGACTTCTCAGAGAAAAGAAATTCTTGATTATGCAGGATACTGCACCATCAGAAGGATTTTGGGGTCAAATACCTGCAGTCCTGGTGCTGAGCAACAAGATAATTTCTTATTGTACATAAAAAAAACAAATTCAAATTACTGCATGTAGAGGACAAAACAGTAGTATTAATGGTAATTGAAATTCACATAAAGCCATATTTTGACAACAAAGGTGGAAATGTTGTTGGTGCAGCATTCAACAGTTGTGCAGTTGCAACTAGCGCTTTTGTGTTCATGGTAGGTAGTATTATATCAAAATTCAAAGATGTTGTCCACATAGTACCAATAAAATGAATGAAGGCTGAACTCTTACATAAACTCATAAAACGTGTGATTTTAGGGTTAGAGGATATAGGCTTTAGAGTCTGTTATGTTATTACAGACAACAATGTCATCAACGGAAAAGCACTACTGTATCATATTTTGCCAAGCTTCCCCAGCTGTCAGTTGTATATCCTTATCCTGCTTAAAGTAACAGACCTTTGTTCTTTATGTTTGATTCTGTGCATTTACTGAAATGTATCAGAAATAACTGGATTTGTTAGAAAGATACTGAAAAAAACTATGAGGTTCCCCCAATTTTCCTCTGATGGAGAGTATTATGACTCGGCTAAAATCATGCTTGCTTCTTTCAAAACAATTGAGAGATTGTATCATTCAGAAGGAGACTTACTTCAAAAACACTCATGCAAACTGTCACTGAAAGCAATCTCCCCCACTACCTTTGAGAAGCAAAATGTTAATTTAGTCCTCCAGATTTTAATGAATACTTGATTCAGGCATTGTTAACTGCTGGATAAAAGCTCGTTTTGACTTCCTATACAGATGGTGCTGAATACATCAAAATTTTTCAGACATGGTGGCCAATCATGAATGTTAAACCTCCCTTTAAAGGGGTTCGCCTGAACAACAAATTTGCTACTCCACTCACAAATAATGGAAATGATGTAAATTATCAGTATCTCAACAAGTTCTGTGACTGGCTAGAAATGTGGATATATTGAAGATATTGGAGGAGGAATGCTGAGTAAAGATACTTACGCTGCATTAAAATAAACAACTCATCATTATCAACAAACTATATCATTATTAACAAACTGATATATTCTAACAAGCAGCGAACACTAGCAACAGATGTAACTCTTACTACTCTAGTAGATGATGATTGTCGTCTACCTACTGACTTGCGAGGGTGGACACAGTTCCCTAAAGCCGGTAAAGATGATTATCTGGGCATCAACAAATACCATATTAAATAACTATTGCTATAAGGAAAACAATATGTTTGTCACGAGGGGGATGTGAAATTATGAATTAAATATGCTGGATGTTACTTGAAAATAGAAACAAGGGACTGACTTGTGAAAATCAAGTACGGTAGTAAGTTTTACTTTATTTCGGCTTACTTCGCCGATTCTCTAAGGACGAAAATTTATAAACTTTCTCAACAGTACACAGCAGAGACTATCATGCATGCTGTTTGTTAGTACTGTTAGCCTCTCGAGAAAGTGACTTCACCCCTGACAATCAGTAACTAATGGTAATAATAATAAACAGGTTCTTGCTGGTGCTTAACTCCTGGCTGGCACAACGGATTTAAGTTTAATACAAAATAACTTGCCTAAATACCAGTTATGGATAATGTAAAGGATTTGTGCAAACTAGGAGCGGCAACTAAAGTAAGCTTAATGTGGAGAAATAAAACACGTGTCTAATTACATTAAGCTCAAAGAAAAGAACTGTAAATTTATTGATTACGATAAAATAAATTTACGTTATATGAATCTCAAAAATAAATTCAAAATAACAAGAATACACTCACTCGCTCATTCAAAAGCTAATTTAACTTAAGCCTAGAAAAACGAACAGAAATACTGGGCAGTGAAGGGGAGCTGAACGAGTAGTCTGGGTGCCTGCGTGATGAATACCAGACGCTGCTATTCGCTAAGCCCTCTTTGCCAGTTCACCATCTAGGTGGAGATTCAGGAACTCGCTGTACAACGGAGGTGCTGCTCTATGCTGGGCACAAACGGTCCTATCCTCAAGGCGACTCAAAGCAGACTAACTTCAAACATAAAAGGGGTGAGAGATGGCTGTGTTCGCCGGAAGTAGGGCATGACCTAACTTCAACGGTCAACAGAAAGAAGGTGAACGATATAGGCTCACAATAAATCATTCAGTGAAAGCACTAATGTCGTGGATAAGAATGATCACTTGTGAAACAGTGACAAATGTTCTGAAAACCATCCCGATCGAAGTGAATACGAGGATGGTTTAACTGAGTGATGCCCAGTGGGAATTCCACTAGAGTTCGTGGTTTTCTCATCAGAGCACAATGTCATGAAATTATATAAATACGCTCGCGCGAATTCGTGACATTACGCCCCATCAAAATCAAATTTTTCTTCAGAAAATTTTTAGATATACGTACATATAAATCCTAACTCAGTCACACAAGATTCATACTGTGGTGTCCGTACTATCCTGCCACAGGAGAAAATCACAGTCACTCATGACCGTAAAAACCTCATATTTACGTTAACAGAAGCAAGCTTGAGGAAAAAACTCCGTGATGATGGTGAAAAATCCTGGACTCAGGTCAAACTAAGCTGTAGCGTGATGTATGTAATACACAGTGTTGGTGTGACAGTTGTGGTGTAACTGTGCCTATGTGTAAAATTATATAATACAAATCAATAGTAAATAGAGACGACGAGGCAGAAGAGAAGAGGCGGCAGCATGCGGCAGAGATAATCAGCTGATCTGCACAACAAAATTGCTACAACTGCCAGCTGCACCTGCAAAAGCAATCAAGGTGGAGCATCAAAAGTGTCAGTGCGACAAACAATCTTTATTAAATTATAATTTCTCTCTCTGCCAAGCAGTCAGTACATATGCTACAAAGAGTGCGTCCTAGCTGAAAATTTTAAGTGACAGCCAAGCTTTGTACATTCGAGGTCGCCATTATTTTCGTATTGGATACATTATTAATCAGGAAACGTGGTCCCAGGACAGAATCTCAAAGGACCCTTATAGTTTACTGGTTAAACCCTAAACCTACATTATTATTAACCAGGAAACGTGGTCCCAGGACAGAATCTCAAAGGACCCTTATAGTTTACTGGTTAAACCCTACTCTACACTTACGATTAACATTGGCAAGCTGAGAATCCCTACGCAATCTCGGGCAGGTCACATTTTAACACTCACCGTGGGTGTGAACATTCATGTGGATAATGTGCATTCTCTGGGAATCCCCAGAGAGGCCCACAGCTCGAGACACCACAAGGTAATTCAAACACAGCCTCGGATTGTCCTTACGGGAGTCTCAAACTTCCCCTTAATCTACAGTATACATGTATATACAGGTCCTGGACATAATGTGTCTTGTGGGACCAACGGGCAAACGTCAGGTCTTACTGATACACTTTTAACTGGGAACCAGGCTGGTCCTTGGATTGCATAAATCTCTCAGGATGCCTGTCTTACAGAACCCAGCATACAATAGTTGCCTTTGTTAACAGTCGAGACATCAGGTCTGTGCCTACATTGTCATTTCCTTTGATGTATCTCACGACAAAGTTAAACTGCTGCAAATACAGTGTCCAGCGTGTCAATTTTGCTTTAGCCATCTTAGTCGTGCTGAGACTAGTGAGTGGTACATGATCGGTTTCCAGAGTGAATGGTGCTCCATATAAATAATAGTAATATTTCTTAACACCATCAACCAAGGCCAAGAGTTCCTTCTCAACAGTACTGTAATTCTTCTCGTCGGGTTTTAGCTTATGGCTCTAGTATGCCACTGGGAAGATTCCACCTTCTGTTTCTTGCATTAATATGGCACCTACTCCATCTTGTGAAGCATCAGTGCTCAGTATGAAAGGTTTATTGGAAACAGGCACTTGCAAGATAGGCTCCTTACACAGCATATTCTTAAGAGCGGCAAAAGATCTCTCTTGCACTTCTCCCCAATCAATGGTGTTTGGAGCATGTTTCCAATGCACCTCATACAACGGTTGGGCAAAGAGAGCAAAGTTGGGGATAAAACTCCTATAATACCCCACTAGGCCAAGGAATGCCCTAACCTGTTTCTTGGTCACAGGTCTCAGGGCTTCCCTAACCTTTCTGATCTTGTCACCCTGACACCTGCAGCAATTGTTGCCAACAACATGTCCAAGAATCTCCACCTCACTGTACGCAATTTTACACTTGCTAGGCTTTACAGTCATGTTGAAACTCTGGAGTCTACTGAAGACAATTTCCAAGAGTCTGAGGTGCTCCTCCAATGTGGCAGAATGAACGAGGACATCGTCAACGAACATTTCTACTCCTACAATACCATGGAGTACTTTTCTCATGGCACGATTGAATACTCCTGGGGAATTGGTAAGTCCAAATGGGAGGACTTTATACTGATACAACCCCATAGGAGTAGCAAAGGCAGTGAACTGACGGCTCTTGGGGTGAAGGGGAATCTGAAAGAATCCCTTCACCAAATTGAGCTTTGTGAAATATCGTGACCCTGCCAGCTTGGAGAAGATGGCAATGTGGTCACCCATTGGCTCAGCATCCACTGTGGTGATTGTATTTAGCCTCCTATAGTCGCCACAAATCCTGACTCCACCATCCTTCTTGCGGACTACTACCATTGGACTACAGTAAGGAGATGAGGACATTTCAATAATACTCGCAGTATCCATGTCAGCAATTTCGTTATCTACTGCATCCAGTAGTTGCATGGGAATCCAGATATGGCTTAACCTTTACGGGAGTATTGCTGGTCAACTCAATTTTGTGACAGTCAACCTTTGCGAGTCTAGGTTGGTCAGAGAAGACATCAGCATACTGACAGAGCAGTGACCTTATGGCATTCTGGTCACCTAATGCTAAGTCAATGTTAACCCGCGCCGTCCCGGCGACGTGAATTAACGCGGCAACATTGCAAGGTCCCTAATTTGCACAATTTTCAATTTTCGCGAGTGATTTCGCGAGTGATTTTTGGCACGTATACACGGGACACCTTCCTCTATTCCTCTACAAGATGCCAAGCAGGAACAATGCCTTACACCGCATAACCTCTCCCCCCCCCCTGCACGCCATTGTCTCTGCAATTCACCTGTTACCAGTGACCTGGCCAATAAAGACATTCAGGGCCAGAGTGATTCCCCAATCGATGACAATGTGGAGGACAATGTTTACACAGCATTAGAGGAAGAAAGAGTCAGAAATGATGATCAGGTAATGTGGGAAAAAAAAGGTCATGAATGGTGATGAGTTAGTGAGTGAAACAATGCTTATAATGCCTATATTACTGTTTGAAAACCAATATACTCTTGTACTACATATAAATTCGTACCAAGTAAATAAATAAATACTGTTTATGAGTGGATAAAATAGTTACCCTCCCATAGAACTCGTTTTCTTTGGTGCCAGCCTGTTAGAAAACCCAGTCAAATAAGGAAGGACTTATACCTAAATCGGGTATTTTAAACCTCAGGTGAGTGATTTTTCTATGAATTTTCGATGTTTCTCACCAAAAGCGGATGTTTGAACCCCCCCCCCAAAAAAAAAGTCCAAAAACGTCGGGATGGGGCGGGTTAAGTAAGACATCTCCGACAGTTCCCTCCTGACGGGACTGAACGGTTAAGGGCTCATCATGGTCATCAGCTAGGATCACCACAGCTGCTCTGGTTTCTTCCAGTGGCTGGTCACTGTCATCAGCTACTCATGGGCCAGTCTCTTCAGGGTTTGACTCATGATAAGCCTTCAACATGTTAACGTGGAATCTTTTATGAAGATTCCCCATCTGAATTATGTACTTGAGGTCTGAAATGTGCTCTGCTACATAATATGGACCCTTCCACTGTGCCAACAATTTGTTCTGGGCAGTGGGGAGTAACACCAAGCACTTATCGCCTGGACGAACTTCCGAAGCTTTGTCTTCTTATCATAATTAGCTTTTTGAACTTCGCGTGCCTTGATCAATTCTTCCTTAGTTAACTTGCACATCAACTGGTGGCAGTCAGCTAGATCAAGGACGTAGGTGTAGGAGGTCTTGACTTCAGGGTCGGGTTCTTCATCGTCTCATAACTCATGAAGGACTTGAAGTGGTCCGTGCACCGACCTTCATTACACCAGTTCAAAAGATGAGAACTTCAAGGAATGCTGTGGGGCTTCTCGATAAGCAAATAGAAGAGGAGCAATGAAACGTGGCCATTCCTTTGGCTGTTCGGTGGCCATGTGCTTTATCTTCTCGAGAGTCCCACTGAACCTCTCACACAACCCGTTACACATGGGATGATAAGGCGTAGTTTGCAGGCCACGGATGGACAACAACCTGAATGCTTCGTTCATCATTGCAGAGGTGAACTGCGAACCCTAGTCGCTCAAGACCTCCTTAGGGATACCTGCACAACAGGACACTTCAATCAATGCCTCAGCAACAGTGACGGCCACTATATTCTTAACCCATGGCGTCCCGTTGATGTTCTTTAATGTCTACACGTTTTGTCACTGCCATTCCCGTCGACGTACATAAACTCGAATCAATTGCATGGTCCTTAATTTGCACAATTTTCAATTTTCGCGAGTGATTTTTGGTACGTATACACGTGACACCTTCCTCTATAAGATGCCAGTCAGGGACAATGCCTTACCCAGCATGACCTCCTTTCCCCCCCATGCCATTGTCTCAGCAATTCACCTGTTATCAGTCACCTGGCCAGTAAAGCCATGTCATGCCACGGTACGAAATTCAGGGCCAGAGTGATTCCCCAATCAATGACAATGTGGAGGACAAACTTTACAGAGCATTAGAGGAAGAAATAGTCAGAAATGATGATCAGGTAATGTGGCAAAAAAAGATCAGGTATGGTGATGAGTTAGTGAGTGAAACAATGCTTATAATGCCTATATTGCTGCTTGAAAACCAATATACTCTCGTACTACATATAAATTCGTACCAAGTAAATAAATAAATACCGTTTATGAGTGGTGTGAAATAGTTATCCTCCCACAGAACTCGTTTTCTTTGGTGCCAGCTTGTAAGAGAACCCAGTAAGGTAAGGAGGTACTCCTACCTGTATTGAGTATTTTAAACCTCAGGTGAACGATTTCTCTATGAATTTTCGATGTTTCTCTCCAAAAGCGGAGGTTTGAGCCAAAAAAAATTGTTTTCCAAAAATGGTCGGGATTGGGGGGAGTCAGTTGTGGAAAAGTGGTAGGGATGGGGCGGGTTAAGGGCCACATCTTCAGGCCACCGTGTGCTGAAATCAGCAATAGTGAGGATATACTTTGATCCATCACTTGCCCTAGGAGAGATTGACCCAACAATGTCAACTGCTACTCTCTCGAACGGTTCAGAGATTATAGGCATTGGTTTTAATGGCGCAGGACAGACACGTCCCCGGTCATTGGTACGCTGAGACGCATCACAGGAACGCACAAGCCTAGTTATTTCCTGTCCCATTCCTGGCCAGAAAAAGTCAGCATGGATGCAGTCAGAGGTTTTCTTTTGGCCCATGTGACCTCTCATCACTAAACAATGACCTAATTCAAACACTGCTCAGCGATACTTCGTGGGATCGATGAACTGCAGTCGAACCTCACCCTGGGGTGACTCATGGTATAGCAGTCCTCGCTTACGAAGGAACCTGGCTTGACCTCCCTGTGAATACTTAATCACTTTACCCTCCAGCTTCTTAAGCACTGAGGCAAGTGTCAGGTCAGACTGTTGTTCTTGGACAACATCTTGACTACGAATCAGATCTTGTGGCGTTGCGACGGTCAACGGAGTGACACGATTTGGAGCCTTTGCCATGGCTCGTGTTACTGCAACAGCCGAAGTCTGAGTAGCAACATCTATGGTGCAACTGTTTTTGATGCCTGGTATGTTGCTGATAATGAGGTCAAACAATGGTTCTGGCATGACAACAGCAGCTGTCATGCCAGTGTAGAAAGGAAATGCCACCTGGATATGTGCCTCAGGGAACAATCTCACTGATCCACCAATAAGTCTAACTTGGATCTGCTTACCCATGTACTCGTCGGGCCGAACTAAATTTTGCTTGATGGAGCAACCTGAGGAACCATTATCCCTCAGAACATTTATGGAAACACCTTCCACAAACCCTGGCTGAACAAGAAAGGCAGTGTTGCTAGCGGAAGGGTGTGAGGAGGTAGCAGCCAGTCATTGATGAGACTGCAGAATGAACGATGCAGCAAATGTGGCGCCCTGAGAAATAGATGCCTGAGGGGTCGTGCTCACCATCTGAGGAGTTGGAGCATTGACCACCTGAGATGGAGAGTTCACTGTCGCTGGGGGACTAGTGAACTGTGGAGAAGTACCTGTCCTGGTGGGGTTGGCACCACTGTGCGCTTGCTGTGGAATGAAGGCTGCATTTGCATCCTGCCTCCGATACACTAAAGTCGATTGTCCTGACTGAGGGTTACGTGGTTTATCCTTGCTCTGCTGTTGCTTGAAATTACGGTACTGCTGCTGGTTAGGGTGCTGCTTGTCGTACCACTTCCACTCAGGTTTCTGGGTATTTTGCCCCTGGTCCTTCTTCTGTGGTTTGTTTGGACCTTGGCCATTATTCTGAGAATGACCTTGTTGCTGGGGTTCAGTCTGAGACTTTTTCCCAGATTTGTCAACTTTCCTGTTCCAGGTGTGTTGCTTACGAGTTTGATACCCGTACACAGTGAAGAATGCATCAGCCTTCTCCACCATTTGGCTGGCATCCCTTACCTGGCAGATCTTAAGCTGAGCCATAAGCTCAGCAGCCCACGACTTTTCTAGCTGCATGTGCAGCATAAAGTCGATTATCCCCTCTCGCGTGGTAGGAGTTTCATCTTTTTTCTTCCACTCATCTAAGTAAGCAGTAAGCCGATCAAGAAACTGAAGAGCATTTTCCATTTCTTGTAGACGCGCCCTCATAAAATGACTCCTGGCGTCATCAAGTGTGAGATCGTATGCTTTGATGAGTGCGGTCTTCATCATCTCATATGTGAGATTGTCTCCACGAATTCTGTGGAGAATATCAAGGGCAGGGCCCTCAAACAAGCTAAGAAACTGAAGCTGCTTAGCTGTTTCATCCAACTGGTACAGCTGAGCCATGTCTTCGAAATGGCTATGAACGGCTCAATTCGCTCGCCTTCTTTGTATGGAGGAAGCTTGATGTGTGGGGTCGTCAGAACATGTGCAGGGAGAGCGCTCATGGAGCTTGGGTTAGCTGCACCAGATATATCTGAAGCCAAGGAGTCTCGCTTGAGCTTCAACATCTCAAGTTCATGTTACTCACGTGCCTCACGCTCAGCACGTTCGTGTTCTCGTTCTCTCTCTCCTTGTTCTAGCTCATATTCACGTTCTCTGTCTCGTTGGTCTCACTCTTATTCATGCTCTCTCATTGTTCTCACTTGTGTTCGCGTTCTCTGTTGCGTTATTCTCGCTCGTGTTCACATTCTATTTGCTCGTGTTCACGTTGTTCTTGCTCGTGTTCACATTGTTCTCGCTCGTATTCACGTTGAATTCTACACTCTTCACGGGCATCATTCTCCGTTGCTACTCGTAACTAAACCGAGAGATCACGTATTCCTTTATTTGTTCGGGGTCAGTAAGCCCCATATCTTTGGCTTCCTGTACATATGTATTAGTAGCCATAATGCTAACTCAACTAAGGCTGAGTAGGCTAAAGACTGAGTACTAACTGCTATTTTGCAGAGAAATGCCAATAATCAAAGTAAAGAATATAGGGACAGGTTGGTGGTGACCTGTTTTATCTAGTTAAACTGGTAAAGAAAGAAAATTGAAAACTGAATGTGAAAACTATTACGTAAAATTAATAGAAATGAATCAATAACCACCAGTAAGATAGTACCTAGGTGTGAGTGAGCTAGAAGTTAATATCATGGAATGAGGTTGCCAGATGTCACGGGGGGATGTGAAATTATGAACTAAATATGCTGGATGTTACTTGAAAATAGACACAAGGGACTGACTTGTGAAAAACAAGTAGTAAGTTTTACTTTATGCCGGCTTACTTCGCCGATTCTCTAAGGACGAGAGTTTACAAACTTTCTCAACAGTACACAGCAGAGACTAATTACTCATGCGTGCTGTTTGTTAGTACTATTAGCCTCTCGAGAAAGTGACTTCACCCCTGGCAATCAATAACTAATGCTAATAATAATAAACAGGTTCTTGCCGGTGCTTAACTCTTGGCTGGCACAACGGATTTAAGTTTAATAGAAAATAACTGGCCTAAGTACCAGTTATGGATAATGTGAAGAATTTGTGCAAACTAGGAGCAGCAACAAAAGTAAGCTTAATGTGGAGAAATAAAACACGTGTCTAGTTACATTAAGCTCAAAGAAAAGAACTGTAAATTTATTAATTACAATAAAATAAATTTATGTTATATGAATCTCAAAAATGAATTCAAAATAACAAGGAGAATACACTCACTCGCTCATTCAGAAGCTAATTTAACCCGCCCCATCCCGACATTTTCTGGGTAGTGGTACGCCCCAGTCCCTTCATTTTTGGACCTTTTTTTTTTTTTTTTGGCTCAGACATCCGCTTTTGGTGAGAAACATCGAAAATTCATAGAGAAATCCCTCACCTGAGGTTTAAAATACTCGAAACAGGTAGCAGTACTACCTACCTTACTGGGTTTTCTATCAGGCTGGCTGCAAAGAAAACGAGTTCTATGGGAGGATAACTACTCTACACCACTCAAAAACGGTATTTATTTATTGATTTGGTACGAATTTTTATGTAGCACGAGAGTATATTGGTTTTCAAACTGTAATATAGCCATTACAAGCATTGTTTCACTCACTAACTCATCACCATTCCTGACCTTTTTTTGCCACATTACCTGATCATCATTTCTGACTGTTTCTTCCTCTAATGTTTGTCCTCCACATTGTCATCGATTGGGGAATCACTCTGGCCCTGAATTTCGTACCATGGCATGACATGCCTTTACTGGCCAGGTCACTGATAACAGGTGAATTGCTGAGAAAAGGTCATGCAGGGGGGGGCAGGAGGTCATGCTGGGTAAGGCATTGTCCCTGCCTGGCATCTTGTAGAGGAAGGTGTCCCGTGTATACGTGCCAAAAATCACTCGCGAAAATTGAAAATTGTGCACATTAGGGACCTTGCAATGTCCTTGCAATGTTGCCGTGTTAATTTACATCTCCGGGATATGAGTGCACATCATATGAGGACGTGAATTCACGTCTCCGGGAAGGGGCAGGTTAACTTAAGCCTAGAAAAACGAACAGAAATACTGGGCAGTGAAGGGGAGCTGAACAAGTAGTCTGGGCGCCTGAGTGATGAATACCAGATGCTGCTATTCGCTAAGCCCGCTTCGCCAATTCACCATCTAGGTGGAGATTCAGGAACTCACTGTACAACGGAGGTGCTGTTCTACGGTGGGCATAAACAGTCCTATCCTCAAGGCGACTCAAAGCTGACTGACTTCAAACTATGAGAAGGGGCGAGAGATGGCCGTGTTTGCCGGAAGTAGGGCGTGGCCTAACTTCAACGGTCAACAAAAAGAAGTGAACGATATAGGCTCACAATAAATCACTCAGTGTAAGCACTAATGTCGTGGATAAGAATGATCACTTGTGAAACAGTGACAAATGTTCTGAAAACCATCCCGATCGAAGTGATTATAAGGACAGTTGAACTAAGTGATGCCCAGTGGGAATTCCACTAGAGTTCGTGGTTTTCTCATCAGAGTACAATGTCACGAAATTATATAAATACGCTCGCGCGAATTCGTGACAATGTTAGTCCATTACAGAGCAACAGGAAAGGGCAGGAAACGATAGCTTGAAACTGTTAGTAAATAATGATTTTGTTATGCAGGTGTATAAAGTTGTTGCAACTTAAACTGTACCTTTTTTTTGGGGGGGGGGGAGGGCGGGGAGGGAATGTGGGGTTTCAGACGGGGATGGGGTTGTTGGAGTTTGCTTACGTGGTTTACTCACTTAACTTACTCAGGTGGGTAAATCAGGTGAGTAGACTTCATCAAGCCCATTTCATACTTAAGTACTTGGGTAGTGTGATGAGTAAGGATGGAGGTTTAGAGGGTGAAGTGCGTGAAAGGGTACAGCAGGGAAGAAAGGTTGCTGGTTCTTTGAAAGCAGTGATAAGAAACAGGGAAGTGAGCATGGTAGTGAAAAAGTTACTACATGACAGTATTGTGATACCAACTCTAACGTATGGAAGTGAAGCTTGGACGTTGTTGAAAGGACACAAGTCAAGAGTGAGAGCAGTGGAAATGAGTTATTTGAGAGGACCCTTTGGAGTCACATGGAGAGACAGACTGACGAATGAGGATATAAAGGAGCGTTGTGGTGTGGATGTGGATATGATAGGAAGTGTTATGAGGAACACACTGAGGTGGTTTGGCCATGTGAAGAGGATGGAGGGTGAGAAACTTACGAAGAGAGTGTATGTGAGTGAGGTGGAGGGGGGAAGAGGGAGGGGGAGGCCGAGGATGAGATGGAGGGATGGGGTGGAGAGGTATATGAGAGAGGGGGATGTGAGTTGGGAGCAAGGCAGTGACATGGCGGGGGACAGGACGACGTGGAGGCGATTTGTTTGTGGCCACCCCAAACGGGATTGAGGCGTCTGGCAATAGATAGATAGATAGATAGTTTAGCACAGGCAGTCGTACGCTTACTGTTGTGTTCGCGAGAGCAACTGAAGAGCAAAAATATGTAATCCAAGTAATCTTCATGTACTTCTCTTTAATTTTTTACAGGACACTTATGCACTGAAATTTTTTCCCTTGTTCTTGCCGTCTGGTGTCCTCTTCTGGTGATATGTACAGTAACTGCAGAGCATTCCACAATTACTCTGCCGTCTATGCTAATTCAAGCTCTAAGCCTTTAGTAATATGGGGGACTCACCTTCCATGGAAAGTCACGTGATAAGTGTTCTCGTGTTTATTTCTATGGGATGAAATCTGGGTAACACACACACACACACACACACACACACACACACACACACACACACACACAAGGAATATGTTGGGATATTACGAGGTGGATAAGAACAGTGGGTAGTCAAGGAGGCAATATCATTCTCTTACCACATATCAGCCCACTTGCGCCATTATCAGCGGATGTTTATTTTTTACCCTACCACCTGCCTTGTTCTGTTCTTATTACAATATATTTGTACACAGCAGTATCATAATGTGTTGTCATTGATGCATACAAGAGAATAGCTTTCCAGAGACCATTTATGACTTCACAATAAATGTCTTTGAATGTAGTATAAGTCCTTTCACTCATATATACGAGTTATACATATATATATATATATATATATATATATATATATATATATATATATATATATATATATATATATATATATATATATATATATATATATATATTATCATCATCACCCGTTTGTGTGTCCACTGCAAGACCGGCCTATCTCGACCGAAGTGGGGATGATACAGCCTATGTATCTCTACCAAGTGGCTTAGGCTGTCTGGTAGAGATTGTATGTGGGGTGGGAAGTGCTTGTAAGTGTGATTGTAGTGTTGGAGTAGCTCTGGATGTGTGTGTAGTCTGTGAACCAAGTGAAATCGGCCCACGCTAGCCGACTGGGTGCAAGCATACTATATAGTATGCGACACTGGTTCAACCACAGCACCCATTATGACAGCCAAAGCTCCGAAGTGTATTGCCCTGGCGGGGCGCGAACCCTCGTTCTCCAGTGTACGAAAAGGCACATTTTACCACAGAGGCTCATATATATATATATATATATATATATATATATATATATATATATATATATATATGTGTGTGTGTGTGTGTGTGTGTGTAATTCACCGGGTCGGTCAGGATCACTTGATGGTCGTGATGGTCAGCTTTTACCCTCCCGGAAGGGAGCTGATAGCTTATATAGTCCGATCTAAGGGCAAGGCTGTGACCTTCACACACGCACACACGCGACCCCTTGCTCAAGGGTGACAGTAACCACCCACTTCGTCAGTGAAACTTTTCTCAACCTGAGCGAGGCGCGAACTCCCGTCCACCAGTTGGCAAGCGGGAACGTTACCACTGCACCAGCGAGCGGTGTGTGTGTGTGTGTGTGTGTGTGTGTGTGTGTGTGTGTGTGTGTGTGTGTGTGTGTGTGTGCAATTAAAATGAAGACTAACAGCAGAAGAAAAAGCAAGTTATATTAAGAGAAGAAAAATCCATCACCAGTTTACAGTGGTTCTCCATTCATTAAAGAATATCGTTAACAGTCAGACATGGAGTACTGTGTGTTGAAGTTTGACAAGAAACTAATCTGGGGAACCGAATTCTATAGAGAAGTGGTTCGGGGAATAAAGGAATTCTGATAGGCAGAAGATTAGTAATACGGCCGTATGATGGTGAATTTATAAGCGCTACCGGAAGCTCGTGTAGCACTGGGGAAGGCGTGGAGAGGTAGCACAAGGGATGTAACTTCATTTGAGCATTTACCATAAGAGTATCTAAATAATGGAAGGCAGGCAACATTCCTTCCTTGTTACTTGTATGGGAGGTACTTCAGTTGTAATTGCTGGGTTATTAATTATTCTTATTTATTTGATTTAAATTTTGTCCAGCTGTTTAAGTGCAACCTGTCCGCAGCTACTCCACATAAGTAAGCAGTTTTCTGGCTGAACTCGCACATGACTTATAAATCATAAAGACCAGTTCGTCAGCAACGAAGTTACGGACTTCTTACAGTAATCCATGTGATTCTGAGGCGATTTTAGCAAGTGAGGATACTGTTCAGCGAAAAACCAAGAACTTCAAGACTGTTAGAGACAGGAATACTGAATGCATTAAGGGTAATGCAGGAATCAGACAATATCCGTCTATTAGTAAACTGGATATGTTTGTTTCTCCAAGCATTAAAGTAAGGCAATTTTCGTATTTTTTCTTTTTCCCAAACCACTGATCTTAGATATGCTGTGATTTAAGGAGATTGCCGTGCCACGTTGATGCTAGAAATATGAAACATCGTGAATGGGTGGTTAACTGTATAGGAACTGTAGAGTACTGGGTCATCGGTGAATATATGGAGAGAGAGAGAGAGAGAGAGAGAGAGAGAGAGAGGGCGGAGGATGTTGTGTGTGTGTGTGTGTGTGTGTGTGTGTGTGTGTGTGTGTGTGTGTGTGTGAGAGAGAGAGAGAGAGAGAGAGGAAAGAACAGTATGTGACGTCACGAAGCAATGTATTACTCTCCCGTAAAATTACGCTGCAAACACGCTTCACATGACCTCTCACCTGCTTCTCTCACACCCCTTTCTCTCTCGGTTTCATCCTATCTCCTCCAAATACTTTGGTTTTTGCCCCATACTCTTTCTCTTCTCATTCCCTTCACCATTCCGTGTTCACTGTCTTTCTCCTTTCATATCCTTCCCTCTCACCCTTCCCCTCACCTACTTCCCTCACTTCTTCTCGCTCTCCTCCTCATCTTATATTCTTTCTCCTCCCCCATTCTTCCCTTTCACCCCTTATACTATCATCCTCTCTCCTCAAACCTTCTCCCGTCCTATACCAATTAAGTTCCACTGAAAGAGGATGGGGAGGGGGGGGGGAGTGAGTTGTGGCTCCCAGCCCTAGCAGCAATTCCACGTAATTCATACTACCAGTTCCCCAGGCAATGCAAGCTTCAATTATTCCACGCTGTATTTTATGCAGCGCGTGAGTGGAGTTTGGTGTTGTTATGAAGACGAGTTAATTCCATTACTTTTGTTTTGCTATGTTGTACCCGAGCGATTTTCAGCTTATGAAGTCTTTTTGGCTGAATGGGTAAAGCTATTTCTTGACTTAATCTTTAGATACGTTTTCACTGTACACTGAATACTCGCAGGGAGAGAAGTGTGTTTGCTGCGTAGGTGAAAACTGCGAACGTTATATCAGCACCGGAAACTGCAAGAGGCATTAATGAAAGAAAAAAAGAACGAACATTATTGATCATACAATAAATGACAAGCACTTAACTTTATATCTGAACTCTCTGCCTGAGTCCTAGCTGAAGTACAGCGGGCACGCAGCACCCAATTAGCTATAGCCTACACTCTCACCAGTGTACTGGTCAACTCAATACAAGAAGTTCACCAATCCGAGTACACAGAGTCCCTCATTCCTTCATGTACATCCGGTCCACTATAGAAAAGTCTACATCTATCTTTCCTCTCTTCTGCCTATACCCACCACTCTTAGAAGGAAATGAGTCCACACATTTAGATAAATTTCAACCTTGTTTCTATATATTTATTTATTTCTCTTTTCAGTCACCGTTGCGAGAGTTCAGTCTTTAGTTACATAATGAATCTTAACATAAAGCAAGGTTCCGATATCAAATTAGGGGAGAAGAGGGAAAGCATACGGTATACACACACACACACACACACACACACACACACACACACACACACACACACACACAGAAGGAGTAGAATGTACTGTAGCACCAGTCGAGCTCAGTGGTACTCCCAAGGTGGATGAAAAGCTGATGACGGGGAAAACTGAAGCTCCCGTTTCATCAGCCCTCGGTACTAGTTCCCGACCATCTCCCTTTGATGAAACTGTTCAGTGTTTGTTAACCAGAGAGTAGGCCAGCGTGCTCTCCAAAACAAATTCCTCTTACTGCCAGCACCAAACTACATGCATATTCCACACTGCCCTTCTATTAAAAATTTAACAAAAACAATGGCATGTAATAACCAAGTCTCGGAGTATCCAGAGGGGGACCATAAATGCCCCCACAATCCTCCCCTATCCCGGTGACGACCTAGCGAGATGCCTGGAACCACTGTCTGGCTCACTTCTCCATTTCTACAACATTCACGGCCTTTCCTCAAACTTTTTTCTTGTTGAGCACCACCTATCTTCCTGAAAACCTCACCCTCTCTTCCTAAACGAGACTCATCTGTCTCAGGCAACTGATAGGAAATCCTTCTCTGTATCCTCCTACTTCCTTTATCCTCATTTCAAGCCAACGGTGACTATTGTGCATATGTACGCAACTACAAATCTTGCTCCCATGTTCCTGAACTTGATTCTGAATTCTCAACTCTCTGGCTTTGACTTTCCTGTCATTCTCTGACTAAATATATCTACGCTGTATACTTATCCCCTAACTCTACTATGAAAAATTCTTCGACTATCTCACTTCTAAGATGTAACACATCCTATCCGAATCTCCTTTCTCTGAAATCTTCATTCTAGGAGAGTTCAATGTTAACCACCACCTTTGGCTCTTCCCTTCATTCACTGATCCACCTGGTGAACAAGCCTACATCTTTTCTGTCCTTAATGGCCTCGACTACCTTAGAGAGAGTTCCGACATACTTGACCTCTTCCTTACAACTAATCCTTCTGCTTACGTTATCATTCTTTCCTCTGCATTGGGTTCCTCCGATCACAACCTTATTACCTTAACCTGTCCTATCGCTTCATTAACCCGTCCCGTCCCGGCCACTTTTCAACCACTGGTACCCCCCAATCCCGGGCAATTTTCGACCTTTTTTTTTTTTGCTAAAACTTTTGCTTTTGGTGAGAAACATCGAAAATTCATAGAGAAATCGCTCACCTGAGGTTTAAAATACTCATTACAGGTAGGAGAGCCTCCTTACCTTACTGGGTTTTCTATCAGGCTGGCACCAAAGAAAACGAGTTCTATGGGAGGATAACTATTTCACACCACTCATAAACGGTATTTATTTATTTACTGTTACGAATTTATATGTAGTACAAGAGTATATTGGTTTTCAAGCAGTAATATAGGCATTATAAGCATTGGTTCACTCACTAATACCTGACCTTTTTTGCCACATTACCTGATCATCATTTCTAACTGTTTCTTCCTCTAATGCTATGTAAAGTTTGTCCTCCACATTGTCATTGATTGGGGAATCACTCTGGCCCTGAATTTCGTACCGTGGCATGACATGGCTATACTGGCCAGGTCACTGATAACAGGTGAATTGCTGAGAAAAGGGCATGCAGGGGGGGGAGGAGGTCATGCTGGGTAAGGCATTGTCTCTGCCTGGCATCTTGTTGAGGAAGGTGTCCCGTGTATACGTACCAAAAATGACTCGCGAAAATTGAAAATTGTGGAAATTATGAACCTTGCAATTGCAGGACGTTGAAGTACGTCCTCGGGATTAGCTGTGACAAAACGTGAGGACGTGGAAGTACGTCCTCGGGACGGCGCGGGTTAAGGACTGTGGACCCTTCCACCAACCGTCGGTTGTGGCATTTTGGAGCTACTGACTGGGAGGCCCTCAGGCAGTACTTCTTAGATTTTTCAGGAAAATGATTATTGTTTCCATGGCCTGGAGCCATCTGATGTGCCTTGCGCATTAGAGAGGTTATATTCTCAGGCATGGAAGCATACATTCCTTTTTCCTATCCTTTCAATAATGCAAAAGAAAACTTGGTTTAATCACTCTTGTTCTAATGCTGTCCACAACAAGGAGAGGGCCTACAAAAGTTACCGGAGCCAACCCACTCCTGAATCTCATCTCTTTTATGTTTCTCCCCGGAATCGTACTAAGTCTGGTCTTCACTCTGCTGAAGATTATTTCATTCGTAATAAATGCTCTGAACTCTCCAACTCGAATTCTCCCATCTCCATCAGGCACCTTGCCAAAAATCTTTCTAACAACTTTACCTCATCATCCCTCCCTCTTCTTTTCCATTCCAATGATTCTGTAGCTATTTCTACTGATAAAGCAGAAGCCTTCGCTCAGACTTTCTCCTCCAATTCCATCTTAGACGATTCCAGTGCTGTTCCTCCATCACCTCCCCCCTCTGACTTCCTCATGGTTGATATTAAGTTTCTTCAATTGATGTTTCTGCCATCATTAGCCTCAATACCAACAAGGCATATGGGCCTGATGGGGTCCCTCCTCTTGTTCTCAAGAACTGTGCTTCTGCGCTTACATCCTTTGTAGGTATACACTTTCGCCTTTGCTTGTCAACTTGTACCTTTCCTTCTTGCTGGAAGTTTGCTCTCACTCAGTTTGTCCCGAAGAGGGGTGACCATTCCCTGCCGTCAAACAATCGCCCAATTGCTTAACATCCTGTATCTCAAAGGTTTTCGAGTCTGTTCTTAACAGAAAAATTTTGGAACATCTTTTCTATCAAAACATTTTTTCTGATTGCCAGTATGGGTTCCGCCATGGATTCTCCACTGGCGATCTTCCCACCTACCTTCCAGACTCCTGGTCATCCTCCTTTCGAGAGTTTGGCGAAAGCCTTGCCATTGCACTTGACATCTCAAAGGCTTTTGATCGAGTCTGACATAAATCTTTAATTTCCAAACTGCCATCTTACGGTTTCTATACTTCTATCTGTGCTTTTATTTCCAGCTTCCTTTTTGCCAATTCTATAGCTCTTGTTGTAGACGGCCACCGTCGTTCTCCTAGAACTATCAATATTGGTGTTCTTCAGGGTTCTGTCCTATCACCAACTTTCTTCCATTTATCCATCACTGGCCCTCTAAGCTGTACATCTAACCATATCCACTTATATGTTGATGGCTCCTTCCCACAGCGTCCATCTTGGCAGATACTTTAACAAATAAGGGATGAGGGTATGGCTCACCTAATGTCTGGCTTGCCTCATATCTCTGATTAGGGTAGAAGTAATCTTGTTTTTAATGCTTCAAAAACTCAGTCCTTTGATTTATCACCCCGACAACATCTTCCACAGGAGCACCCTCTAATTTTCAGTAATATCCAGCTTAATCCTGAGTCATCTTTAAATATATGGGGTTTCATTCTCTTGGGATTTATCTTAGAAAGAGTATATTGCCTCTCCTGTAAAATCTGCTTCCAAGAGATTAGGTGTGCTAAGCCGACTCAGTGCCTTCCTTACCCCTGCACAGTTATTGACTCTTTATACGAATTTTATTTGCCCCTGTGTAAAGTACAACTCTCATGTGTGGGGAGGCTCCCCACATACAGCTCTTCTGAACGAGGTGGAGTAAAAGGTTTTTTGTCTCATTAACTCTCCTCCTCTTATTGGCTCCCTTCAACCACTGTCTCTTCGCTGCACTGTTGCATCTTTATCTCTTTTCTATCTTTACGTCAATGGTCACTGCTCCTCTGAACTATCTGCTTGCACCACCCCCCCCTACCACCACCACTACGACAGGCGCGTAACACCCGTCTAGCAACAAACTCTCATCCCTTTTCTGACCAGCTCTCTAATACTAGAGTTAACCGTTATTCCCAGTTTTTCATATATGCAACAGGTCAACTCTGGAACTGTCTTCGTCTGTCAGTATTTCCTACTGCCTATGATCTCCAGTCCTTCAAACGCAGTGTGTCCAGGAATCTCGAAATGTACAGATCTTGAATTTGGCTCTCTGTTTTTTAGTTTTTGTTTTCATCTTGGAGGGAACAATTTGCTGGTGAATTTGGCTCTGTGTTTTATTTTATTTTTTTCTGGCCTTTGGTTCCTTCTTTCTTGCATAATTACACACACACACACACACACACACACACACACACACACACACGCACACACACACACACACACACCAGGAGGGAATAAAAAGGAGGGAAAAAAAAGGAGGAAGGCAGTAGAACCATGTCATGACAAGTATATAAACAAGATGATTATGATGATGTACTCAGATGTGGATGGAATGGTATCTAAATTACTAGAGATGAGTGATTATGTCAGAGAAAATGAACCACATATAATATGCCTAACTGAAACAAAATTAACACCAAGGATATCAAATGACATACTAAACTTAATATATGGAGAAGAGACAGAAATTTTAAAAAAGGAGGAGGAATTATAATATTAACTAAGAAAAATCTAAAAGTCAACGAAATAAAACTAGATATACCATCACAAGTAGAACTGATTGCAGTAGAGATCAACACATCTGAAGGGAAAGTAATTGTAGCCAATATGTACATGCCACCCAGATCAAACACATGGGAAAGAGACGAATATGAGGACTTGGCAGAGAGTACAATTCAGAGTTTAAGGGCATTACTACTTAAAATGGAAGAGAAATCGGAAAGAATTATACTAACTGGAGATTTTAATATAAATATAAATTGGAATGCTCTAGATATACTTAGCCAAGAAAGCTGTTGGGGCCAAAATCTCCTGGATCTCGTGCAAGAGTTTTTCCTAACGCAACATGTGAGGGAAACCACCAGAAAAAGAGGACTCGATGTACCTTCAATGTTAGAACTCATATTTACTAGGCAAGAAAATGATATTGACAATTTATATCACCCACCATTCGGCAAAAGCGATCATGCAGTTCTAAATTGCAACTTCAGGAGAGCTTATGACATAGTTAACAGCAATGAAAGTTACAAAAAGAGTCTTAACTATAAAAAGGGAAATTATCACGACCTAAAGAATTATTTCTTAGAAGTTGATTGGGAAAATGAGCTTAGACGACAAGATTTAAATGCTGTATATAAAAAAATCTGTGAATTTTATGAAATAGGAGTCCAGAAATACATCCCACAGCACAAAGAAGCAGATAAGAAAATACAGAAATGGTTCAGTACAGAATGTAAAAAATCAAAAGAAAGAAGAGATTTGTTGTGGAATAGATACAGAAGACACAATAGTGAAAGGGCATATAATAATTACAAACATTCAAGAAACGATTATACAAGAATAAGGAGGGAAGCCCAAAAACAGTTTGAGGAGGATATCATAAATAAAAGTAGTGATCAACCGAAGCTATTTTACAGCTACATCAGAAGCAAAACCAAAGTAAAAGATAAAATACAATCCATTACGGACGAGGGAATCACCTATACACAAGAGAAAGATATTTGTGAAGCACTAAATAAGAATTTCCAATCAGTTTTTACAGAAGAAAAAAATTTTGAGAGGGACTATGTGGAACATGCATGCCCACACATACTATCAAATATACAAATATCAGAAAAAGTAATACAGGAGGAGTTAAGTAAATTAGACCGAGGAAAAGCGAGTGGTCCTGATGAAATTTCATGTTGGGTACTACGAGAATGTGCAAAGGAGTTAAGTAAACCATTATTTTTAATTTTCAAAAACTCCTTAAGTCAAGGTAAACTACCTGATATTTGGAAGAAAGCAAATATTGTCCCCTTATTCAAGAAAGGGAATAGACAAAATCCACTCAACTACCGACCAGTATCACTGACCAGTGTTGTAAGCAAGGTATTAGAAAAGCTTATAAGAAAAGCTTGGGTAAATCATCTAGAAGAACACAATATGATAACAGAAACACAGTTTGGTTTCAGAAAAGGAAAATCATGTGTTACTAATCTGTTGAGCTACTACGACAGAGTAACAAACACAATACAGGAAAGAGAAGGATGGGTGGACAGTATCTATTTAGATTTCAAGAAAGCATTTGGCACTGTACCACACCAGAGACTTTTATGGAAACTGTACCATCAAGGAGGAATTCGAGGGAAACTGTTTTGTTGGATGCAAGATTTTCTCATAAAAAGGGAAATGAGAACAGTACTAAGGGGAAACTACTCATCATGGAAAGAAGTGACTAGTGGAGTACCACAGGGTTCAGTGCTGGCACCAATCATGTTTTTAGTGTATATAAATGATATAGACAGTAATACTGGAAATGAAAGCTATCTAAATATGTTTGCAGATGATGCAAAAATACAAAGGAGAATTACTAACACAGACTCTTGTAAAGAGCTACAAGAAGAATTAAATAAACTTCATGAATGGAGTAATACATGGCAAATGGAATTCAATGTGGACATGTGTCATGTAATCAAGTTTGGTAAAAGTGGAAAAAGACCTGATTGGGATTATACGTTAGGAAATAAAACCCTACACACATCTGAAAGAGAGAAGGACCTAGGTGTGATTATCAATAACAGACTATCTCCGGCTGACCACATCAGTGAGAAGTTACGGAACATGTATACACTGCTTGCAAATATGAGAATAGCATTCACATACATAAATGAAGACATGCTAAGAAGGATAATAGCATCATTCATCAGGCCAACCCTGGAGTATGCATCAGTAGTCTGGAGTCCTCATCTCAAAAAACACATAGACAAGATTGAAAAAGTTCAAAGGGCCGCTACAAGATGGATACCAAGCTTAAGGGATCTAAGCTACGAAGAAAGACTAAATAAACTGAATCTACCAACACTACAGGAGAGAAGGAAAAGAGGTGACATGATAATGCTATATAAATGCATATCAGGGAAGGAGAAAATAGACATAAATGATTACTTAACATATGTGATTACTTAACATATGGGGAAGCATCAGCAAGAGGACACTGCAAAAAACTGCATAAGAAGAGAGGTGATAAAGACGTAAGGAAATTCAGCTTCCCAAACAGAGCAATTGATCATTGGAATGCATTACCGAATGAAATAATGTGTGTCAAAACAATTCACAGATTTAAGGATATGTACGATAAATATGGTTTAAGACACGGAACAGTACGAGCTTGACTCATTCCTGTAAAGATACAATTAGGTAAGAACAATTAGGTAAGAACACACACACACACACACACACACACACACACACACACACACACACACACACACACACACACACGCACGCACGCACGCACGCACGCACGCACACACACACACACACACACACACACACACACACACACACACACACACACACACACACACACACACACTGCTTAGAGAAGATGACAGCGGCAGCTTTCACTCCATCATTTCTCAGTCCCTTCCCACGGTTATTATTCTTCATTGTCACAGAGACGCGTCGGAGAGAAGCGAGAAAAATGGCTGAGTTTTCCTTGAAAAGTAAAATAACCAGGAAATTTCTTACGCGTCCGGAAATCGCTACTTTATCTCACGCATGGTTTCGTGGTAATTTTTTACTATCCGCAACAGAAACGCTTGTATTGTTTTCAGTTTGTCTTTCTGTATTTGTTAGCATGATAACTTCGCAGCCGCTCAAGTTATCATCACAAAATTTTACAGGTGTGTCGCAGGGGAAAAATATTAATTACGAATTCTAAATCAGCGAAAGTAGGTCAGGGTCTGTGTTTTTTTGCCAGGACAACTTCACAAACGCTTAAGATATCATCACAAAAGTTTACAGGTGTATAGTAGAGATAAAAATCTCCTTCGATTTCAAAAATAATGAAATTAGGACAAGGTCAAGGTCATATTTCGAGCTGCGCTAGATATATATCGGCTCGAGGCCGGTGTGATTCCACCCTTGGGCGGGCCTCTAGTCATATTATTTTTATCTCTTAACACATTCTTGTATCACATTGCACTCTTATCTAATTATCTATAATAAAGGCCACTTTACATTTTCAACTCCATTTCACATTTACGTTTCAGATTACTGTCTCAGTTATCCTGTTATCCCATACTTTTATGTCAACCAATATTCCATCATTGAGTGCAAGGGCTGGAGAATAAAATCTGAACGTTCCGAAATATATTGAGAATCATTAGCCACTGACGATGAGAGTGAGAAGGTATCCTACTGAGGCTTTAGCTGATATGCTGGAAACAAAAATCTAGGTATGAAGATGAGAGTCCAATAGTATCCCACAGTCGTCTTGTATTTTGGAAAGAAAATAAAAAGAGAGACCTGGATGGTGGTTAGTTAAGTTGAAGGTAGTGTCATCATAGATCTTACAATAGATGAACTTGAGATAGACGCCTGAGAGAGAGAGAGAGAGAGAGAGAGAGAGAGAGAGAGAGAGAGAGAGAGAGAGAGAGAGAGAGAGAGAGAGAGAGAGAGAGAGAGAGAGAGAGAGAGAGAGAGAGAGAGAGAGAGAAAAGATTTTCCAAGTTGTCGCACGATCGTGTATAGCGCTGCAAAAAGTGTCTGTGCAGTAGGATATGGGAAGTGTGATGCTGAAGGTGTGTGTATTGGCGAGGTGGCAGTGCGGTGTGTTGTGTGGCCGTGTGTGATGTGATAATGTGAAGTAAATGCAAAGTTTGGTATTGTCGTCTTCTCCGCAATACCATTATTAATGCCTTCTTACGTCATGGACAATTTGGCGTACCACTCTGCTAGACATTGTTTAGTATTGCCATATTCGTACTGTAATGCAATGGATGATTCTGGTTGTCAGACTATGTCATTTCTTAACCTTGTTATTATCAATAATAATCTGTATCTCTGAAGACCTACAGGTATGTGATGAGGAAATGAGGGTGCAATGTAGAGTGATCCATTTCACTGAAAATTACGATGATAGTTTCTATAGTTCTGACTATAGCTAACTCGCCCTGTTTATTAATATTTCCACAAAATTTATGACAGTGACTAGTATTTAACAGAACGGTGATGATCAAGATGATGGATGATTAAGATGAAAATATACGTAGTAGTAGTAGTAGTAGTAGTACTCGTAATATACTACTACTACTACTACTACTACTACTACTACTACTACTAATAATAATAATAATGAAATAATGATGATGTTGGTGATGATGATGATGATGATGGTGATGATGATGATGGTGGTGATGATGATGATGATTCCGACCTGCAGAGTGAAGGATAACGTATGTCACAAACACTTATGTATTTGCGAAGACTCGGACTGGACCTATATTACATCTTACTATGAAGAATATTTCGATTATCATCATCATTATCATCATCATCATCATCATCATCAGCAGCAGCAGCAGCAGCAGTAGCGCCTTAGACAAATTTCCTCCTAAGAAATGGTATCTGTGCTGCAGTGAACTAGCGTCTTTAGGTACGACAGCAATAACAATTATCAAGTCATCTGATGGTAGAAGGACTGAAGTAGATGACACGTTATCGTACTGATGGGATAAAGAGGGAGCTGTTTATCCTTCACTATAAGGTTTTATCTTTAATGCAAACAAAATCTCACTGTAGGAGAAAGAAAATTTTTTAAAAAGCGTTGTGGTACTTGTGGTAGTCCTCGGCACTAAGCTGGAGAAGGTATCCGTCATGATTATTCCACTGCCAAGCCAAACTTGTGGCATACTCTACAGTAGAGCATTACTTAATGTCCATCATATTCACCGTTTCAAAGGCAAGACGATTCTCTTATTCTATCCCAGCTTACTCCAAAAGATTTTTATTGTACTGAATATAAGTTACGGGAGCTTTATGAATTAAGGATGGAACCCCAAATCTCTCGCACTGTCGAGATGTTCCTCCTCTTTCTATATGAGCTAAAGTAAGACGACTTTATATAGTTGAGAATGAAGTATAGGAACCCATGAGTGTTATTACTTTGTTTTAGCACGAAGTATGACTCAACCAAGACAATTTAATATACGTGACCACAACCTCTGACGTAAAGAACATCACCACAGCCTGGCGCATATACGTAGCCTATTGTATAGCTAAGCACACACACACACACACACACACACACACACACACAAAGCTTCACGGGAGGTCCATGGAATATTAGTGAGCAGCTTTGAAGTTATCTTGCTCCATAACTTTATATATTTTTTTTTTTTTTTTTTTTTTATGTGTCCGACTCTGGGCAAAGGCTTCAGGGCCTATATCTCAGGGGCAGTAGCCTATCCCAAGGCCCAGTAGTCCTCCTACACCTCCACATGTCACCACTTCGGCGCTAACACCCACCGTCCATACTGAATACATGCTAGGGCTGTCTCATACAGGACTGGTGTATTGGTATTAGCGGGGGTATTTTTACGACATGTCGGCGGGTCATCTGGTAGATCAGGAAAGTCTGCCTTTTATGAAATTCAAATCCTTAAACTGTTCCCTGCCCCAGCCAGGATTCGAACCTGGGTCCATCAGGACTGCAGGCCGCCTCTCTACCGATTCAGCCATGATTTTTTTTTTTGTGTGTGTGTGTACAGTGCTCAGAGAGTCAGTGGATTCATCAGCATATGAAAAGATCGGTTGGAAATCAATAATTTTAAACATTTTCATTCTCTGGAAATGTAAAAAAGAATAGTAGTAAAGATTTCTTTTTTCATAACTATTTTATGCTAGGCGTTACGAAGACCTTAGCACAGTCCACATTTTCCTACATAGGAGTTCTGTTTACTAAGTGGATGTATATACGTTCACACACTGACCCACACACATTCACTCTGTCCATCATACACTGGCCATAAATGCTTCCTATATACTCTCATCTTTATATCTCGATATGAATGAGACGAACATTTATATCAGCCTAATACAGAAGTTCCCGTACTTATCTTGGTCATCTCATACATTTGCCAGAAACTCTTTGAAGACCCTCCTCCAAGTTTCTAAAGGAGGGGAGATCTCTCCCTTTAGAAGTTAATGTAAATCAAAGATTGTAGATTTATTTGTCTCCATTAAGCCATAATATTTAACGTGTAGCAGCAAGAATTCTCGCGATATTATGGAGAAGTTTACAGTGTTTGTGGAATGTTTAGGAGATTTTTCTACTTTTATCAAGCATGATAATTATTTGAAAATGACTATTTAAACTTTACTCTTCAAAAGCACAAATCAAAAGGCAAAAAGTTTGGCCGTAAAAAATATCAAAGCTATAACTTACAACACATCAGAAAGTCTACATTGGACATTTTGGCCCTTATTGTTGTTTCCCCTCACCATTGAATGTCCGAAACCCCTCCGGGGGGGTGGAATGCTCCTCCTACCTAACAAGTACTGGCTTACATGATTTTACCCTGACGCATACCTATAACGCCTCTCATATCTCTGACATCATTACTCACACAAAGGGGGAGGGAGGAACAAAGATGTGTGAGAAATTGTTTTTGGTGGGAAGGATAATGGTGTATGGGGGGGGGAGTAGAAACAACTGATGGGAGTGAACAAGGGGAGTAAGAGGTTAAGAGTGGGGCGATGGTGAAGGGAGGTGGATGAAGGTGTTAGAGGACGGTGTCACGGGGTTTTTATAGAATATCAATATTAAGGAATATTTTTCAATAATACTTGAGGGCAGGACAATGAATTGTCTTGTGAAAATCAAGCAATGATTACTTTATGCCGGCTTACTTCGCCGATTCTCTAAGGACGAGAATTTATAAACTTTCTCAACAGTACACAGCAGAGACTAATTATTCACACGTGCTGTTTATTAGTACTGTTGGCCTCTGGAGAAAGTGACTCCACCCCTGATAATCGATAACTAATGCTATTAATGATAAACAAGTTCTTGCTGGTGCAATTAACTCCAAGTCAGCACAACGGATTTAAGTTAATACAAAAGGACTGGCCTAAGTACCAGTTATGAATAATGCAAAACGATTATGCAAACTAGGAGCTGCAATTAGAATAAGCTTTATATGGAAAATAAAACACGAGTTTACATTACATTAAGCTCAAGAAAAAGAACTGTTAAATTTATTGATTACAATGAAATAAATTTTCGTTACATGTTTCAAAATGAATTCAAAATAAGGAGATTGCACTCACTCGCTCACTCAAAAGCTAAACTCTTAAGCCTAGGAAAATACGAAAAGAAAATACTGGTCAGAGAGCGGACTAAGCGGATGACTGGGCGTCGTTGCTGAGGAAGGACGCTGCACACACTGAGCCTCTCGCCAAATCATGCTAGGTGGGAATTCAGGAACTGGACAACGGCGCCACTGCTACACACTGGGCCCAACCTGCTTCCACGGCGCTCAGATCCTGACTGATTCAAATTGTGGGAGAGAGGCGAGTATCGGGCCGCACTTGGTAACGGCCAACGAGTGTGAGCAATACACACCCGCAATATCACTCAGCGGAGGTGCTAACATCATGCACAAGGATGATCACTTATGAAACAGTGAAAAATGTCCTGAAAACATTCCCGATCGGGTGAATATGTGGCGGTTGACTAAGTGATACATACTGGGATTCCACTAGAATTCGCAGTTTCCCACCAAAGTTTAATGTCACGAGTTTATTTAAATACTGAATCACGCCAACTCGTGACATTACGCCCCATCAAAAATGAATTTTTTTTTTCTCAGGGGGAAAAAAAAAATTCAATATACATACATATAAATCCTAACTCAGTCACACAAGATTCACACTGTGATGTGTGTGTGCTATCCTGCTACAGGAGAAAGTCACAGTCGCCAGTGAGCGAAAAAAAACTTGTATTTACATTAATAGAAGCAAGCTTGAGGAAAAAACTCCGTGACGATGGTGAAAAATCCTGTACTCAGGTCAAACTGAGCGAAAAGTTTGCTACATTTACATTAACAACTAACTGTTATGTAGCGTGATGTATATAATACACGGTGTAGGTGTGACGGTTGTGGTGTAACTGTACCTACGTGTAAAATCATGTAATACAAATTTATAGTAAATAATAACGACGAGGCAGAAGAGAAGGGGTGGCAGCATGCAACAGGGACGACCAGCTGATCTGCATGACAATGCTGCACCCACCAGCTGCACCTGTGAAAGGAATCAAGATGGAGCATCAAAAGTGTCATTTCTCTCTCTCTGCCTACCAATCAGTGCTTATGTCATTATTAACCAGGAAACCTAGTCTTAGGATTTACAAATCTCTCAGGACCTTGTAGTTTACTGGTTAACGCTTATTAACTAGGAAACGTGCCAGTTCTTGAATTCACAAATTTCTTAGAACAAGCAGTTTACTAGTTAACCTAACATTATTAACCAGGAAACGTGCCAGTTCTTGAATTCACAAATTTCTTAGAACAAGCAGTTTACTGGTTGACCTAACACTACACTTACGATTAATGACAGGAAGATGAGAATCCCTACGCAATCTCGGGCAGGTCACATTTTAAACCCACCGTTGGCGTGAAGACTCATGTGGGTAATGCACATTCTCCGGGAATCCTGGGACAGGCCCACAGCTCGAGATGTTCCACAAGGTAATTCATACACAGCCTCGGACTGTCTCTGCAGGGTTCTCAAACTTCCCCCTTAACTTATGGTATACATGTATGTACAGGCCCTGGACATACTGTGTCCTGTGGGGCCAATGGGCAAGACGTCAGGTCTGCACCCACATTACCACTGCCCTCTCTTTCAACTGCTTCAAAGATTATGGGTGTGGGTTCAAATGACACAGGAAGGACATGCCCCTGATTAGTGGTACGTTGACACACATTGCAGGAATGTACAAAACTAGTTATCTCTCGTCCCATCCCTGGCCAGAAAAAGTCAGCTCAGATATGGCCCTGGGTTTTCCTTTTCCCTAAGTGACCTCCTAATGCTGAACAATGACCCCATTCTAACACTGCTAGGCGGTACTTGGCAGGAACGACAAGCTGCAGTCGAACCTCGCCCTGGGGTGCTTGTGACTCATGGTACAGCCATCCTTGTTTCCGAAGGAACCTGGCTTGACCTCCCCGTGAACACTTTATCACTCTACCCTTTTGTTTCTTTCACATGGCAGCAAGTGTCGGGTCAAAGTGTTGTTCTTGAACAACAACTTGGCTACACATCAGATCTTGCGGTGATTCAATGGTCATCGGGGTGACACAGTTTGGAGCCTCAGCCATGGCTCGTGTTACTGTAGCCGAATTCTGAGTAGTGTCATCTTCAATGCAACTGTACTTGGCACCGGGAATATTGCCTATGATAAGGTCAAATAAAGGTTCTGGCATGACAACTGCGAGTGTCAAGCCAGTGTAGAAAGGAGATGCCACTTGGATACGTGCCTCAGGGAACAATCTCACTGACCCATCAATAAGTCTAACATGGATCTACTTACCCATGTACTCGTCGGGCCGAACTAAACTTTGCTTGACAGAGCAACCTTAGGAACCATTATCTCTCAGGACATTTACAGAAACACCTCCCACAAACTCTGGCTGAACAAGAAAGGCAGTGTTACTGGTGGATGGGTCTGAGGAGGTAGCAGCCAGTCATTGGTGAGACTGCAGAACAAACGATGCAGCAAATGTGGCACCCTGAGAACTTGATACCTGAGGGGTCGTGCTCACCATCTGAGGAGTTGGAGCATTGACCACCTGTGGAGGAGGGTTCACTGTCGGTGGGGAACTAGTGAACTGCGGGGAAGTACCTGTACTGGTGGGGTTGGCACCACTGTACGCTTGTTGTGGCATGAGGGCTGCATTTGCATCCTGCCTCCAATACACTAAAGTCGATTGTCCTGACTGAGGGTTACGTGGTTTGTCCTTGACCTGCTGCTGCTTGAAATACCGGTACTGCTGCTGGTTAGGGTTCTGCTTATCGTACCACTTCCACTCAGGTTGCTGAGTGTTTTGCCCCTGGTCCTTCTTCTGTGGTTTTGGAACTTGGCCATTATTCTGAGAACGGCCTTGTTGCTGGGGTTCAGTCTGAGACGGTTTCCCAGATTTATCAGCTTTCCTGTTCCAGGTATGCTGCTTACGAGTTTGATACCCATATGCAGTGAAGAATGCGTCAGCCTTCTCCACCATTCGGCTGGCATCTTTTACCTGGCAGATCTTAAGCTGAGCCATAAGCTCAGTAGGCCACGACTTTTCCAGCTGCATGCGCAACATAAGGTTGATTATCCCCTCACATGTGGAAGGAGTCTCATCTTTCTCCATCCACTCGCCTAAGTAAGCAGTAAGCCGGTCAAGAAACTGAACGGCAGTCTCATTTTCCTGTAAACGCGCCCTCATGAACTAACTCTTGGCGTCGTCAACTGTGAGACCGTATGCTTTGATGAGTGTGGCCTTCATCATCTCATACGTGAGATTGTCTCCACGAATTCTGTGGAGAATATCGAGGGCAGGGCCCTCAAACAAGCTAAGAAACTGAAGCCGCTTAGCTGCATCATCCAGCTGGTACAGTTGAGCCATGTCTTCAAAACGAGCTATGTATGGCTAGATTCGCTCACCTTCCTTGTATGGGGGAAGCTTGATGTGTGCTGTCGCCAAAATATGTGCAGGGATAGCGCTCGTGGAGCTTGGGCCAGCTGCACCAGATGTGTCTGAAGCCAAGGAATCTCACTTGAGCTTCAACATTTCAATTTCATGTTTTTTGCGTGCTTCTCGCTCGGCACGTTCGTGTTCTCGTTGTTCTCGCTCATGTTCTAACTCGAGTTCGCGTTGTTTTCGCCCGTGTTCGCGCTGTTCTCGCTCGTATTCGCGCTCTTTTTCGCGTTCCTCATGCTGAATTTGACGCTCTTCACGAGCATCATTCTCGCATTGCTGCTCGTAATTAAACCGAGAGACGACAAAGTCCTTTATTTTCTCGGAGTCAGTAAACCCCATATCTTTAGCTTCCTGTACATAGACTCTGGTAGACATGATGCTAAGTCAGTCTAAGTGAACTAGAGACTCAGTACTGACTGCAATTTTGCAGAGAAAGATGCCAATAATCGAGAATACAGAATATAGGCACAGGTTAGAGGTGACCAGTTTTATCTAATTAAACTGGTAAAGAAAGAAAATTAAACAAACAACTGACTGTGAAAACTATTACGTACATTAATAGAACTGAATCAATAATCACCAGTAAGATAGTGCCTATAGATTTTAATGATAAATACCTAAGTATGAGTGGGTGAGTATTATCTCGTGAATAACTTTAGAGCTAGGAGTTAATATCCTGGCGAAGTCGCCAAATGTCACGTGTTTTTTTTTTTTTTATAGAATATGCAATATTAAGGAATATTATTCAATAATACTTGAGAGCGGGACAATGAATTGTCTTATGAAAATCAAGCAATGATTACTTCATGTCAGCTTACTTCGCCGATTCTCTAAGGACGAGAACTTATAAACTTTCTCAACAGTACACAGCAGAGACTAATTATTCACGCGTGCTGTTTATTAGTACTGTTGGCCTCTGGAGAAGGTGACTCCACCCCTGATAATCAATAACTAATGCTATTAATGATAAACAAGTTCTTGCTGGTGCAATTAACTCCAAGTTGGCACAACGAATTTAAGTTAATACAAAAGGACTGGCCTAAGTACCAGTTATGAATAATGCAAAACGTTTATGCAAACTAGGAGCTGCAACTAGAATAAGCTTAATATGGAAAATAAAACACGAGTTTACATTACATTAAGCTCAAGAAAAGAACTGTTAAATTTATTGATTAATGAAATAAATTTACGTTACATATTTCAAAATGAATTCAAAATAAGGAGATCGCACTCACTCGCTCACTCAAAAGCTAAACTCTTAAGCATAGGAAAATACGAAAAGAAAATACTGGTCAGAGAGTGGACTAAGCGGATGACTGGGCGTCGTTGCTGAGGAAGGACGCTGCACACGCTGAGCCTCTCGCCAAATCACGCTAGGTGGGAATTCAGGAACTGGACAACGGCGGCACTGCTACACACTGGGCCCAACCTGCTTCCACGGTGCTCAAATCCTGACTGATTCAAATTGTGGGAGAGAGGCGAGTGTCGGGCCGCACTTGCTAACGGCCAACGAGTGTGAGTGATACACATCCGCAATATCACTCAGCGGAGGTGCTAACGTTGTGCACAAGGACGATCACTTATGAAACAGTGAAAAATGTCCTGAAAACATTCCCGATTGGGTGAATATGTGGCGGTTGTCTGAGTGATACATACTGGGATTCCACTAGAATTCGCGGTTTCCCACCAAAGTTTAATGTCACGAGTTTATTTAAATTCTGAATCACGCCAACTCGTGACAGACGGTGAGGGGGTTGGCGGTGATAAGGCAAAGGGGAGGAGATAGGACACGTGATGGCTGGTAGGGAAGGAGTAGAGACTGAAGATGGGGGGAGGGGAGAAGAATGGACAGTTGCAGCTTCCTGTCCTAAGCCGGGGTGTTATCGCTCACTCTCTCTCTCTCTCTCACACACACACACACACACACACACACACACACACACACACACACACACACACACACACACACACACATTTTGTACATAAACTCCATTGAATCTATGAAAACACTGATGAAAACCTCTACTGAGAATTGAAAGTGAAAGGCAAAGGGTAGAAATGCACAACCTTTCTGACAAGCCGATAGGCGACGATGGCTGGCTCTAATCGGGCCTTTGGTATGCAACTAGTAGTTGCCTAGCAACCAATACTTGTGGGCACAACTAGGTCATAGGCTGGTCATTTTGTCCAGGTTTGATCGAAGTCAGTTAATTCTGACGGGTAGAAGTGCCTGGCACCATTCAACAAGAAAAAAAGAAAGTGTTTCTTTCTGCCATTGCCAAGCAACCAGTATTTGTCTAGCAACCAAAACCCTGCAGACCCTAGCAGGTCATAGGTTTGGTCGAAAGTGGTTAATTCTGAAGGGTAGAAGTGCCTGCCACAGTTAAACAAGAAAGAATACAAGAAAGAATGAATGAAAACCCAACTAACAATAAGGGCGTGCACAGAGCTGGCCAAAAGCTTGTTAAGGTTTAACATGGATTTCTTTATGCTTGCGCACGTTTCCAAAGACTTAATGTGGAATGCAACAGTACGGTTAAATATTTTATTGCATGACTAGCAGACTACCCAGCGTTGCCCGGACCAAAAAGGCGAACACACTTATCCTGTTTGTTCTAGTTCAGTCTTTCTTGCTAATCCAGAAAGATCATGTACCTCTTATGCTTTTGTAAAGGGATGACAAGAAGTCTAGAAACTTTTTTATTTCAGCTTTCGCAGACTAATGCACAGCGTTTGTGTGCACTTGTTTACTATTACCAGTGACCTCAAATAACCTCTGTCCAGTGACTTAAAATAACCTCGGAGGTCAACCTCACTAGCCTATGTGCGAACTGGAGGTTATGTGAGTCTCCTTGCCAAAAACTGGGCTGCTGGGTCCAGTCGTTCAAGTGGGAATTACTAGTGACCTCTAACCAGTGACCTCAACCTCAAATGACCTCGGAGGTCAAGCTAACATAGCCTATGTCCGAACTAGAGGTCATGTGAGTCTCCATGCCAAAAATTGGGCTGCAGGGGTAACCGGCGTTTCCCAGTACAAAAATGCAAACAAAACTGGTGACCTCAAATGACCCAGATAGGAATTTTGACCCCCTAAAACCATTCATCGGCCACCCTGATTCAGAATATGTATGGGTCTGGAGGTCTATGGCCCTTGGAATTGAAGGACAAATAAGCAAACAAACAAAACGTGGCTCTTTTATATACAGTATATGGATTTTTCCCGAAGCGGGTGAAATGGGCTCGTAACGGCAAGAATAAAATATTAAAAGCCTCTGTATACTAAATGCGTTCAGACTCAACAGCTCTTATCATAACTTATGAACAGACAGCAGGTACTCCCAACCTACTCGTGGCAAGGCGTTGTGGACAGAGGCTAGGCTAACTGAGTTCACAGCACATGCGAGTGGATGACAGTGATCAGGATTGTTTGGTCAGGGCTTGTTTTTGACTGCTACTCTATCACATCAGCATCACCTACCTTTTTGTGTTATATTATTGCTACCGTATTAAAATTTCATTCAGCTCAAGCAAAGCCTGTCGTAGGGAAGGGGCTAACGAATGTACAAAGTTATTTCTTAAAGTGTGTATTATCTCCAAAAATGAATAGATTAGTTTCAAGCTAGCAAGAACGACATTAAAAGGACGTGATTATATCACAGTTCAAAACATAAGATCGGGAAGAAGATATTACTGGTGATTCGGTCACTATAGATAACACCAACAACTTCGCAACACGGATTCCTTATGGCATTTTGCCATAATTTACCAAAATATGTAGTGAAGATTGGAAATACTCAAAAGGCCAAAGTTATAATCTATAAATGCTTGTATAATCATTGCTACCATTATCAACATCATCATAGTCATCTTTATCATCATCATCATCATCACATCCCCGATTATTCACTTCTATAAAGAACGAGGGTAATATCTTCAATAAGGCACACGTACATAAGTTGGATTCTCATCAGGGTAAGCATGAATTTGGTTTTCACTCTGTTCACTCAGTTTTCAAGTTTTCGAAATTTTGCTACAGTAAAAAAAAGAAAATCAAAATTTACCAGAGATAAAGCAGTATAAAGGCACGTTGAGACGCCTGTAGCATTTTTCTGCAACAATACAGCGTTGCTAGTATTTGGTAATTTACCTGAGTTGTTGTTGTGTGTGTGTGTGTGTGTGTGTGTGTGTGTGTGTGTGTGTGTGTGTGTGTGTGTGTGTGTGTGTGTGTGAACGAGATGGGATGGTTCATGAGAGTGTTTGTGTGTGTGGGTGTGTAAGAGTTGTTTCTTGAGATGGGCCAGTGTTTAGTAAAACAGTGACTTTTCAGTCACCCTGCTTATAATTCAAGATAGCACAGGGATACAGAAAAATATTTCCAGCAAAAACGCTTTCCGATAAGTGAGCAACTTCTGCAAAACAGCTATCTACGTGACCCTGAGTTTCATAAGACCGCAAGTTTTATGCTGGTCTGATCTGGGTCTGCTGGCAAACTGATAGCAGAAGAGAGAAGGAAGAAGGGTATGAATGAAGAACGACAGAGAAGAATATATGATGAAAAGAAATGAAAGGAGAAATGAAAGAACTGAGAGATACGGAAACATTTATGAAGAAACAGAAACAAAATCTATGAGAAGCTATTAAATGACCTAAGAGTATATAATGCCTGTTGGATACATTGTGGTAAGAATCGCTGATTATGCCTGCCTGTTTTCCGACGAACCTATCAGAGTTGGTCTTGATAAAAGTTTTTTCAGGCATGAATATCTCTACTTACTAACGACTTCAATCTCATGACACACCACCCTCCCTCATACACCCCCTCCCCTTACCTTGCACTATCAGCATAGTAACCCTTCTGTACTTGAACACACTAAGGTATTTTACCCATTGTAAATTGTGATGCAGGATAGTATCATTTTCGGCACCTCGCCCTATATCGTTGTCCAAGATTCTGCATGTGTATGTATCTGCGTGAGATTAAATTGCTCTTAAGCTACTTGGTGGATATGAATGAAATTTCTCATGTGAGTACGACTGGTTACTGGGAAGGTTTTCCACTATATAAATTTTTCAAACCATGACTTTTAGGGGAGTCACCTCCCTTCGCCAAATAAAAAATTCTCAGAAATACTGAAAGGCCAGATATGGCATCGATATATTATACAGTATATTGTACGATGGACTTCCATCCTTAATGCGATATTTGGGGAGAGTAACCCCTCCAATGGTTTTTGGGAGGTCAGAACAAAAATAATCAGAAAAAAAGGAAACTGCGCTGATGGATTTCACTGAAACTTCTCAGGTCAGCTCATATTTTTTCTTGCTAATATCTTCCAGTATATAAAATTTTCCACCCTTTATAGTGCCCCCTCCCCCCACTCTTATGAGGATATACAATACCGGAAAGAGGGCAAATATCGCTCTGATATCATAATCTTTGCGGTGAAATGGACTCCCATCCGAAATGTGATGTTTGGGGAGCGTGGGCACCCAATGATTTTTTTATTCTTTTACGTCAGTCCCCCTTCCAGAAATAAACCGAATCAGTAACAGGGAAAAGATCTGAATGAGTCTTTCCAGTCAAGTTCGTCTGGTTACTCAATAGGTTTTCCTCTATATACAATTTTCCAACCAAATTTGGGAAAGTGAACACAAGGATTGCAATAATATTGGCATACATATCGCAGGCTTCGATATGAAATGTGCATGTTTTATCAGAATTCACGGGAAGAAACTGCACATCTACTTAATTTTTTAATAATAATAATAATAACATTAACGTGCAGAGAAGGAATGCAGTGCCAGGAGACGTGACACTCGCACAGGTGAAGAGTGCTGTGAGGCGGCTGAAAAATGGGAAAGCAGCTGGGGTTGATGAGGTGTATACTAAGTGTAGTGGAGAGAGTGGAATGAATTGCTTGTTGGAGATATGTAAGAAGGCATGGATGAGTGAAACTGTGCCAGCAGAGTGGAAAGAGGCTGTGATTGTACCCCTGTACAAAAATAAAGGTGAACGAATTGAGTGCAAGAATTATCGTGGCATAAGTTTATTGAGTGTGGTAGGAAAGGTATATGGAAGAATTATTATACAGAAAGTAAGAGAGATATCAGAAGTCCTAGTGAGTGATGAACAGGGTGACTTTAGGAGTGGCAGAGGATGTGTGGATCAAATATTTGCAGTGAGACAGATAGCAAAGAAGGCTTGTGAGAAGGACCATAAGATGTTTATGGCATTCATGGATCTGGAAAAAGGATACGACAAAGTGGACAGGGAAGGATTGTGGAAAGTTTTGCTCATGTACGGTGTAGATGGTAAGCTGCTATGTGCCGTCAAGAGTTTTTATGATGGTAGTGAAGCATGTGTAAGGGTTATTGGGCATCGAAGTGACTGGTTCACAATCGGTGTGGGAGTGCGACAAGGTTGAGTGACGTTCCCATGGCTGTTCAATATTATATATGAATGGGGCGATGAGAGAAGTAAAAACACGAGTAATGGAGAGGGGGATGGCGTTGGTAATGAATGGTGATGGATGGAAAATCTCAAATTTGTTGTATGCTGATGATGCAGTACTGCTTGCAAATACCGGACAAGAACTTTCTAGGCTAGTGTAGAATTTTGCTGATGTCTGTGTGCGTCGTGCCTTGAGAGTAAATGCAGAAAAGAGTAAAGTGATGGTTACTGAGAGAGAAAGTGACTCCCAGTGCGATGTTACAGTGAATGGAGAGAGACTGAAACTGGTGAGAGAGTTCAAATGCCTGGGTACAGCGATAGAAAAGAGAGGAAAATGTGCAAAAGAAGTTGAAAATAGAGTGACACAAGGAAGGAAAGTAGCTGGTGCAATGAAGGCCTTGATATGAAACAGAGGCTTGAGTGATGCAGCTGCACGAGGCCTGCATGAAGGAGTGTTAAAGCTAACTTTAACACTTGGATGTGAGACTATGGTGTGGCATGAAAATGAAAAGTCAAGAGTAAGAGCAGTGGAGATGGGACTGCAGAGGAATGTATGTGGAGTACAGAGGGTGGATAGGATACGAAATAATGTGCTTCGTGAAAGATGAGGAGTGAGGAAGTCGATGGACACCAGAATCGAACAGAGTATACTGAGATGGTATGGTCATGTGGAGAGAATGGATAACAATAGAATGGTGAAAAAAGTATATCTGAGCGAATCTGAAGGAGGGAGGAGGCGAGGTAGGCCAAGGAGTAGGTGGAGAGATATGGATGTTGAGTGTGTGAGGAGGAGACGTTTGGAAGTCGGTGAGGCTAGGGAACTGACAAGAGATCGAGCTGACTGGATGAATGGCGTGAGAAGAAGTGCATGATCAGCGATTGGGCATCCCTTTTTAAGGGGCAGCATCCGGATTGACTCCACCGGATACGTTTATGTAAAGCTACAGAACGTGATGAATGTTTTTAGCATATCCAATTGAGCCAGGATTCCGGGGCAATGAATGATGAGTGAAAGGAAGCGTGGCCCATTGGGTTGGGCAAATATTGGGCTGTCTGGACATTGCTACTCCTCAACCTGCCCTAGGGTGGGAAAGGAGATTCGGATGATGATGATGATGATGATGACAATAATGTATATTACAGTATAATGATCCGATTCCTGCATGTTTGTTTGTTTGTTACCGTAACAGCAAAAACGGCGTTATGTAGCAAAATTTTTGTTTGAGCAAGGTACTGTTAAAATGCTCTAACTTGACGAATGAAACAATTTCCAGTTCAATCAGGCCACCGGTTCCCGAGTTATGACTCTTTTCTGGCCTTTTGCTTCAAATTTAGTGTTTGCATTTAGTTGAGGGGATGGATTGCCCTACATCCGGCACTGAAATTACCAACATGACAGAAGAGAGAAGAGTGACGTATTTGTTCTATTATCACTCTCTCGCCTCACCTTCCTCTCTCCTTATACTCCTAAAATTGTATACTATAATTCAATAGTATAATCTAGTATAATAGCAAACACTACTATCCTCTCTCTCTCTCTCTCTCTCTCTCTCTCTCTCTCTCTCTTTCTCTTCAGCCGGCTTCCGAGCAGGATAAATATAAGGGAAAATTCTTAGCTCTGTCTTACTTAGGGCATGAGTAATACAAATTTCTATTACCTTTCGATTGAAAACAGAAATTTACGACATCAACTGGAGGCTGCCAAGGCAGCCTTTAAGTGAGTAGTAATAGTAGTGGTAATAGTAGTAGCAGTAGTAGTAGTAGTAGTAGTAGTAGTGGTAATAATAGTAGTAGTAGTAGTAGTAGTGGTAATAGTAGTAGTAGTAGTAGTAGTAGTAGTAGTAGTAGTAGTGGTAATAGTAGTAGTAGTAGTGGTAATAGTAGTAGTAGTAGTAGTAGTAATCTTAATAGTAATAATAATGATAATGATGATAAAAATAATAATAATAACAATATAAATATTATTATTATTATTATCATAATTATTATTATTATTATTATTATTATTATTTTTATTTTTATACAGGTCTGCAAAGCTAAAGTAATTAAAAATTGTATTAATTCTGAGTATTTGTTTTTTTATTGCACTTATGACCACAATAAAAAAAAAAAATGAAATTAGAAAGCTTCCATCACATAATTTTTTCATGCAAAATTAAAAGAAATTTTATTAAATATATATATAGCAAATTACTATTTTCAAATGATATATATATATATATATAATACTGCCATAATTAACTGAATTTTAAAATATATATTCAATATGATTTTTTAAACATACATATACGTAAAGGAAACAACACTACATATTCCATTACTCACATATAACTTCCCTAGTCTTTGTAACATATCAGGATTTTTGCTCCAAAACTTTGGTGTCCAGTCATTTGAACACCTTCTTTTTGTGTGTCCCAATGAATCAGCCATCTTACTGACATCCCAGTGTCCCTGATACCTTCTTTCCATGTCTTCGATATCCTGATGGATTCTTTCACCGTGTTCTTCAATCACCGCTCCAAGATTTGGGGGGAAAATTCCAATTGCGAATCCAAAAAGTGATCTCTGAGACTCATGTTGCAACCTAACTCTTTAAAATTTACTAAAAAGTATCTCACTCTTTCTTTACAATTTGGATCCTTATTGTTACCTAAAAATCTAGATATTAATAATCTCAATGATGCCCAAGCCTCCTGTTCCAAGCTATTCATCGCACCATCAGATTCTGCATCAGAAATCAGTTTTCCAAAATAAAGTGCAGTTAATACGCCTTCCAGTTTAGCTTTAGACAAACCAGGAAACTTTTGGTACAAATATATAAAACAGGTCCCATTTTCTTTACAAGGCTTTGGCAGCCAGTCATTGATTGGGATTCGCCATGCTAGGTCTGATGATGTTTTTGGCACCAAGCTGTAGATTTTTTCCATTTGCCCTTCCTGTTGAATCCAATGTAAATTCGTGGCTCTGCTGTTCAACTCACAGAGAAAACATGGGAATTTTGTGAACCCCAACTGCTGACCCAGTAAGTTACACTGAACTTCCAGATCACCACATATGAACCAGGGGTGTTCATTGTAGCTGATTTCTCGAGAAGATTTGCTAATTTCTGGTACCTTTCTTATGAGTGCACAGCATGAGCAATAGTACTGATGCACATTGATTACCATCATGAAGAAGTATCCCTTTCAGGCCTCTTGTAGATGAATCCATAAATTGTCTTCATTCTCCTGGCGTATAAACTCTGCCAAGTGTCTCCACTAGGTCACTTACATCAGCACAATAAACCAAGGATCAGTGCAATAAACCACGAGTTCCAATAAATATCACTGTGATAAAAAATAAATAAATAAAGCTCCACTTAAGTAATTTTCAAATGCACTAATCAACTGAGTCACACTGAGACATGTTTGCTGCATTCCCATACTGGTATGACTCATCAGTGTGTTGTGTTCCAACTATATTCTGGTTTATTATCAGTTATAATAACTGTGTTGTTTTAAACATTGCTTTTAAAATTATGAAATACTAAATTGAAACATATTATTGTAATAAAGTATCCATATGCAAATAATTATGCAGTGTAAAATGAAAGAAAACTATAGGATTAATTGAAAACTTAAAAAAGGGTTTTGTGAGAAAATGTTAGGTGACTGAGATAAATGGCTTTTATTTTTGAATTCAACAGCCAAAAATATTAAAAAATCATATGAAATAATCATATTTTTCAATGTATACCAATGTTATTATTATTATTATTATTATTATTAATAGTGGTAGTAGAAGTAGCAGCAGCAGCAGCAGCAGTAGTAGTAGTAGTAGTAGTAGAAGTATTAGTAGTAGCATACGTAGCAGTAGTACGATTTTCAGCTGAGGGAAGTTCTGGCAGTTTCTATATGTAGCTAAATTGGTTGCAGACGATTATTTGGCCTTTATCCATGCTACTATAGAACTTAACCACTTTATTCCGCAGAGGTAAGGTTTAGAAGTAGTGCAATTCCTGGCATAAATTATTCTTGTGTGTGTGTGTGTGTGTGTGTGTGTGTGTGTGTGTGTGTGTGTGTGTGTCCATTCATATTTTTAACGGAATAAACAACAGACGAACAATAAAGGCAGCAGGGTGACAGGAGCTGGTGAGAAAAGCAACGGCAAACCGGGAAAAAGATCAACAGGTGGCTCAATCGGTAGAGAGATGGCCTACAGTCCTAAGGGACCCAGATTCGAATCCCGGGTGGGGCAGGGAACAGTTTAAGGATTTGAATTTCATTATATCAGGCTTTACTGATCTACCAAAAGACCCACCGACATGTCGTAAAAATACCCCCGCTAATACCAATACATCAGTAATGTATGAGACAGCCCTAGCATGTATTCAATATGGACGGTGGGTTAGCGCCGAAGTGGTGACATGAAGAGGTGTATGGTATGTAGGAGGACTGCTGGGCCTTGATAGCAGGCTGTGAAGCCTATGCCCAGAGTCAGACACATTAAAAAAAAAAGTGATAAATGTAGATATTTCGGGCATACTTGAACTTTTAACGACCAATAAATCATCATGGTCAAAGTGGAGAAAAAGGGAACATACTTGTCCTGCAACAAGCTGCTGGAAATTTAAAATGGTTATGATGCTTTGAACGCTTTCTGTTCTCCAGTTCGAGAAGTATGCCATGGCCGTGAAGACAGAGAGAGAGAGAGAGAGAGAGAGAGAGGTGATAGTCTGAGGGGCGAGTGATACATTGTATGTTGTAACTTTCCGCTCTGTAGCACCACCGACATTTTCCCATCTTGGCGAAATTATTGGACGTCTGCAAGTCCTGTTTTTTATATTGTTTTCTCTGGGGTCACGATTGCGCAGGTGTACCTGAAGTTTTGATTAGTAAGTAATGTTTAACTGACTCTTTGACATGCAACAAACTTAACTTAAATCATTCTCTCTCTCTCTCTCTCTCTCTCTCTCTCTCTCTCTCTGCTCTATATGGCATTGTATTCTTTCCCGATTCTGCTGTTCTCTTCACTCCTCTAGTGTTCTTTTATTCATTTTTAGTTAAACATCCTCAATACTCTGCTTATCCCTTTTCCTTTCCTCACTCCCTCGTCGTTTCCCTCTTTACTCTTTCTCTCCTCTTGCACCCCATTTCATGTTTTTTCTCTTTTCCCTTTCCTTCCTCTCACTTCTCCGAATCTTCCTCTCCCTCTGAAGCCCTATCGCAGTTAACGAATATTTATACGTTAGGGACAATCTTCACGAACACATCTTGCTCTCACATCGATCGCCTACTGAATATAATGAAGCCACTTTCCGCTGTCACGAGTCCAACTTTAAATGAACTAAGCTCCAAATCAAAGCCGAGCAAATTCAGACACAGACACAGAAGTTCCGAGATGGCTGGAATTACTTGTTGTAGATCGAGATTTTCATTTCCCCGGCTGTCACTGTGTCGCGATACCATCCATCCGTAACAGCAGCGGACGTCAGTGTTGATGTTGCAGCGGCCAAATTTGTTATAATTGTTGTTGTTGGTGCTAATCTTGAGTTGCGAAGGGTAAAGGAGTTAAATGAAACAGTAACATGATTATCTAATTGCGTTTAAAGTTGAATCAGACTTCCATTATGGTGACCACTGTATGAAGTGCCTTGGTGCCGAACACCTGTCCTCTCCTTTCTCACTTATCGGTTATGAAGCATTTCCCTGTCTTGATAATTATAGATAAAAGTTGTTTCATGAAGAGGGCTTCTTTCACTTGCTAATTACTGAAAGAGGTTTAGTGATCACTGAACTTCAGTTATGTCAAGAATTTTCAAAAGGAGAAAGCATTTGAAGCAATTTGCTGCATCACTCATATGTGATAGGAATTTCATTTTCATGTCGAACTGTCTTTATGCTCACCTTACTTTCTGTCTCAGGTCTCTTCATCTTTCTGTTTATAATTATTATTATTATTATTATTTTTTATTCTCTCTCTCTCTCTCTCTCTCTCTCTCTCTCTCTCTCTCTCTCTCTCTCTCTCTCTCTCTCTCTTATTTCTTGTCATTTTCCTCCTCCAATATCCTTCTTCGTCAGCTCGTTTAATCTGCCTCCTGTCACCTTATTTCTTATCCTAACGAAGAAAATTTCTCGTTGGAATAATAATCACCCCCCAAAATTGCGAAGGGATTCTGAAGGCATTTTTTTTTTCCTAATCGAGGGAATAAAATATTCTTTCAGAGATTTTTCAGTTTCTTTCTTAGAGTAGTTATAGAAAATCTAGTGAAGATGAATATGATTTCGAATATCCGCTTTCAGCTCAGATTAATCTCATCCACTGCCGCAGAGGCTGTTAAAAATTTCATTCATCCTAAAACTAAGCAATTTAATTCAGTTGAGAGAAGTCCTCGCAGTGAAAGGCCAAAAAGACAATCTTCTTTTAACCATATCGTTGTTATGAACCCTCTCACATATTTAATTCACTCCAACACCATGCGTATCGTTTTTCTTAAAGGAAATCTTGCCAGCAACTAGGCTGAAGGTAGAAACTCTGAGAAAATATTGAGAATATTCAAAGAGACTAACAGATGAATATAAGTTGATCCTTCATCCAATTTTGTGGATAGGACACCAACTTAAAACAACCAGGGATATTTTGAGACCAAGCATGGCGAATCCCAATCAAGTGCTGCTACCACCGTTTCATATTAAGAATGGATTAATGAAGCAGTTTGCCAAAGCCTTGTAAAGAAAATGGGACCTGTTTTATATATTTGTACCAAAAGTTTCCTGGTTTGTCTAAATCTAAACTGGAAGGCGTATTAACTGCACTTTATTTTGGAAAACTGATTTCTGATGCAGAATCTGATGGTGCGATGAATAGCTTGGAACAGGAGGCTTGGGCATCATTGAGATTAGTAATATCAAGATTTTTAGGTAACAATAAGGATCCAAATTGTAAAGAAAGTCTGAGATACTTTTTAGTAAATTTTAAAGAGTTAGGTTGCAACAAGAGTCTCAGAGGTCACTTTTTGGATTCGCATTTGCAATTTTCCCCCCAAATCTTGGAGCGGTGATTGAAGAACACGGTGAAAGATTCCATCAGGATATCAAGGACATGGAAAGAAGGTACCAGGGACAATGGGATGTCAGTAAGATGGCTGATTCATTGGGACACACACAAAAGAAAGGTGTTCAAATGACTGGACACCAAACAAAGTTTTGGAGCAAAAATCCTGAGATGTTACAAAGACTAGGGAAGTTATATGTGAGTAATGGAATATGTAGTGTTGTTTCCTTTACGTATATATATGTTTAAAAAATTATATTGAATATATATTTTAAAATTCAGTTAATTATGGCAGCATTATATATATATATATATATATATATATATATATATATATATATATATATATATGTATATTATATATATATATATATATATATATATATATATATATATATATATATATATATATATATATATATATATATATATATATATATATATATATATATATATATATATATATATATATATATAAGTTGAAAATAGTAATTTGCTATATATATATATATATATATATATATATTTAATAAAATTTCTTTTAATTTTGCATGAAAAAATGTTGTGATGGAAGCTTTCTAATTCCATTTTTTTTTCATTGTGGTCATAAGTGCAATAAAAAACAAATACTCAGAATTAATAAAATTTTTAATACCTTAGCTTTGCAAACCTGTATAAAAATAATAATAATAATAATAATAATAATAATAATAATTATGATAATAATAATAATATTATTATTATTATTATTTTTATCATCATCATTATTATTATTATTATTATTATTATTATTATTATTATTACTACTACTACTACTACTACTACTACTACTATTACTACTACTACTACTATTACCACTACTACTACTCCTCACTTAAAGGCTGCCTTGGCAGCCTCCAGTTAATGTCGTAAATTTCTGTTTTCAGTCGAAAGGTAATAGAAATTTGAATTACTCATGCCATAAGCGAGACAGAGCTAAGAATTTTCCCTTATATTTATCCTGCTCGGAAGCCGGCTGAAGAGAGAGAGAGAGAGAGAGAGAGAGAGAGAGAGGATAGTAGTGTTTGCTATTATACTAGATTATACTATAGTATTATAGTATACAATTTTAGGAGTACAAGGAGAGAGGAAGGTGAGGCGAGAGAGTGATAATAGAACAAATACGTCACTCTTCTCTCTTCTGTCATGTTGGTAATTTCAGTGCCGGATGTAGGGCAATCCATCCCCTCAACTAAATGCAAACACTAAATTTGAAGCAAAAGGCCAGAAAAGAGTCATAACTCGGGAACCGGTGGCCTGATTGAACTGGAAATTGTTTCATTCGTCAAGTTAGAGCATTTTAACAGTACCTTGCTCAAACAAAAATTTTGCTACATAACGCCGTTTTTGCTGTTACGGTAACAAACAAACAAACATGCAGGAATCGGATCATTATACTGTAATATACATTATTGTCATCATCATCATCATCATCATCATCCGAATCTCCTTTCCCACCCTAGGGCAGGTTGAGGAGTAGCAATGTCCAGACAGCCCAATATTTGCCCAACCCAATGGGCCACGCTTCCTTTCACTCATCATTCATTGCCCCGGAATCCTGGCTCAATTGGATATGCTAAAAACATTCATCACGTTCTGTAGCTTCACATAAACGTATCCGGTAGAGTCAATCCGGATGCTGCCCCTTATAAAAGGGTGCCCAATCGCTGATCATGCACTTCTTCTCACACCATTCATCCAGTCAGCTCGATCTCTTGTCTGTTCCCTAGCCTCACCGACTTCCAAACCTTTCTTCCTCACACACTCATCATCCATATCTCTCCACCTACTCCTTGGCCTACCTCGCCTCCTCCCTCCTTCAGATTCGCTCAGATATACTTTTTTCACCACTCTATTGTTATCCATTCTCTCCACATAACCATACCATCTCAGTATACTCTGTTCGATTCTGGTGTCCACCGACTTCCTCACTCCTCATCTTTCACGAAGCACATTATTTCGTATCCTGTCCACCCTCTGTACCACATACATTCCTCTGCAGTCCCATCTCCACTGCTCTTACTCTTGACTTTTCATTTTCATGCCACACCATAGTCTCATATCCATATGTTAAGGTTGGCATTAACACTCCTTCATGCAAGCCTCTTGCAGCTGCATCACTCAAGCCTCTGTTTCATATCAAGGCTTTCATTGCACCAGCTACTTTCCTTCCTTGTGTCACTCTACTGTCAACTTCTTTTGCACATTTTCCTCTCTTTTCTATCACTGTACCCAGGTATTTGAACTCTCTCACCAATTCCAGGCTCTCTCCATTCACTGTAACATCGCACTGGGAGTCACTTTCTCTCTCAGTAACCATCACTTTACTCTTTTCTACATTTACTCTCAAGGCACGACGCACACAGACATCAGCAAAATTCTGCACTAGCCTACCAAGTTCTTGTCCGGTATTTGCAAGCAGTACTGCATCATCAGCATACAACAAATTTGAGATTTTCCATCCATCACCATTCATTACCAACGCCATCCCCCTCTCCATTACTCGTGTTTTTACTTCTCTCATCTCCCCATCCATATATAATATTGAACAGCCATGGGGACATCACTCAACCTTGTCGCACGCCCACACCGATTGTGAACCAGTCACTTCGATGCCCAATAACCCTTACACATGCTTCACTACCAACATAAAAACTCTTGACGGCACATAGCAGCTTACCATCTACACCGCACATGAGCAAAACTTTCCACAATCCTTCCCTGTCCACTTTGTCGTATGCTTTTTCCAGATCCATGAATGCCATAAACATCTTATGGTCCTTCTCACAAGCCTTCTTTGCTATCTGTCTCACTGCAAATATTTGATCCACACATCCTCTGCCACTCCTAAAGTCACCCTGTTCATCACTCACTAGGACTTCTGATATCTCTCTTACTTTTTGTATACTAATTCTTCCATATACCTTTCCTACCACACTCAATAAACTTATGCCACGATAATTCTTGCACTAACTTCGTTCACTTTTATTTTTGTACAGGGGTACAATCACAGCCTCTTTCCACTCTGCTGGCACAGTTTCACTCATCCATGCCTTCTTACATATCTCCAACAAGCACTTCCTTCTACTCTCTCCACTACACTTAGTATACACCTCATCAACCCCAGCTGCTTTCCCATTTTTCAGCCGCCTCACAGCACTCTTCACCTGTGCGAGTGTCACGTCTCCTGGCACTGCATTCCTTCTCTGCACGTTAATGTTATTATTATTATTATTAAAAAATTAAGTAGATGTGCAGTTTCTTCCCGTGAATTCTGATAAAACATGCACATTTCATATCGAAGCCTGCGATATGTATGCCGATATTATTGCAATCCTTGTGTTCAATTTCCCAAATTTGGCTGGAAAATTGTATATAGAGGAAAACCTATTGAGTAACCAGACGAGCTCGACTATAAAGACTTATTCAGATCTTTTCCCTGTTACTGATTCGGTTTATTTCTGGAAGGGGGACTGACGTAAAAGAAAAAAAAAATCATTGGGTGCCCACGCTCCCCAAACATCACATTTCGGATGGGAGTCCATTTCACCGCAAAGATTATGATATCAGAGCGATATTTGCCCTCTTTCCGGTATTGTATATCCTCATAAGAGTGGGGGGAGGGGGCACTATAAAGGGTGGAAAATTTTATATATTGGAAGACATTAGCAAGAAAAAATATGAGCCGACCTGAGAAGTTTCAGTGAAATCCATCAGCGCAGTTTCCTTTTTTTCTGATTATTTTTGTTCTGACCTCCCAAAAACCATTGGAGGGGTTACTCTCCCCAAATATCGCATTAAGGATGGAAGTCCATCGTACAATATACTGTATAATATATCGATGCCATATCTGGCCTTTCAGTATTTGAGAATTTTTTATTTGGTGAAGGGAGGTGACTCCCCTAAAAGTCATGGTTTGAAATTTTTATATAGTGGAAAACCTTCCCAGTAACCAGTCGTACTCACATGAGAAATTTCATTCATATCCACCAAGTAGCTTAAGAGCAATTTAATCTCATGCAGGTACATACACATGCAGAATCTTGGACAACGATATAGGGCGAGGTGCCGAAAATGATACTTTCCTGCATCACAATTTACAATGGGTAAAATACCTTAGTGTGTTCACAAGTACAGAAGGGTTACTATACTGATAGTGCAAGGTAAGGGGAGGGGGTGTATGAGGGAGGGTGGTGTGTCGTGAGATTGAAGTCGTTAGTAAGTAGAGATATTCATGCTTGAAAAAACTTTTATCAAGACCAACTCTGATAGGTTCGTCGGAAAACAGGCAGGCATAATCAGCGATTCTTACCACAATGTATCCAACAGGCATTATATACTCTTAGGTCATTTAATAGCTTCTCATTGATTTTGTTTCTGTTTCTTCATAAATGTTTCCGTATCTCTCAGTTCTTTCATTTCTCCTTTCATTTCTTTTCAGCATATATTCTTCTCTGTCGTTCTTCATTCATACCCTTCTTCCTTCTCTCTTCTGCTATCAGTTTGCCAGCAGACCCAGATCAGACCAGCATAATACTTGCGGTCTCATGAAACTCAGGGTCACGTAGATAGCTGTTTTGCACAAGTTGCTCACTTATCGGAAAGCGTTTTTGCTGGAAATATTTTTCTGTATCCCTGTGCTATCTTGAATTATAAGCAGGGTGACTGAAAAGTCACTGTTTTACTAAACACTGGACCATCTCAAGAAACAACTCTTACACACCCACACACACAAACACTCTCATGCACCATCCCATCGCGTGCACACACACACACACACACACACACACACACACACACACACACACACACACACACACACACACAACAACTCAGGTAAATTACCACATACTAGCAACGCTGTATTGTTGCAGAAAAATGCTACAGGCGTCTCTACGTGCCTTTATACTGCTTTATCTCTAGTAAATTTTGATTTTTTTTTTTTTTTTACTGTAGCAAAATTTCGAAAACTTGAAAACTGAGTGAACAGAGTGAAAACCAAATTCATGCTTAACCTGATGAGAATCCAACTTATATACGTGTGCCTTATTCAAGATATTACCCTCGTTCTTTATAGAAGTGAATAATCGGGGATGTGATAATGATGATGATGATGATGATAAAGATGACTATGATGATGTTGATAATGGTAGCAATGATTATACAAGCATTTATAGATTATAACTTTGGCCTTTTGAGTATTTCCTATCTTCACTACATATTTTGGTAAATTATGGCAAAATGCTATAAGGAATCCGTGTTGCGAAATTGTTGGTGTTATATATAGTGACCGAATCACCAGTAATATCTTCTTCCCGATCTTATGTTTTGAACTGTGATATGATCACGTCCTTTTAATGTCGTTCTTGTTAGCTTGAAACTAATCTATTCATCTTTGGAGATAATACACACTTTAAGAAATAACTTTGTACATTCGTTAGCCCCCTCCCTACGACAGGCTTTGCTTGAGCTGAATGAAATTTTAATACGGTAGCAATAATATAACACAAAAAGGTAGGTGATGCTGATGTGATAGAGTAGCAGTCAAAAACAAGCCCTGACCAAACAATCCTGATCACTGTCATCCACTCGCATGTGCTGTGAACTCAGTTAGCCTAGCCTCTGTCCACAACGCCTTGCCACGAGTAGGTTGGGAGTACCTGCTGTTTGTTCATAAGTTATGATAAGAGCTGTTGAGTCTGAACGCATTTAGTATACAGAGGCTTTTAATATTTTATTCTTGCCGTTACGAGCCCATTTCACCCGCTTCGGGAAAAATCCATATACTGTATATAAAAGAGCCACGTTTTGTTTGTTTGCTTATTTGTCCTTCAATTCCAAGGGCCATAGACCTCCAGACCCATACATATTCTGAATCAGGGTGGCCGATGAATGGTTTTAGGGGGTCAAAATTCCTATCTGGGTCATTTGAGGTCACCAGTTTTATTTGCACAGGCCGAAAACTAGACAGGTAGTGGAGAGTTCTCCACTAGAGTTATTCTTTAAGAAGCCCTGATGGTCGAAATCTTGAAATAAACTGAATCCTGGACTCTGCTTTTGGTCTTTCTTCGTTTACAGAATATTGTTTTAGTTTTCGTTGCTTCTTTCACAGTTACATCTAAATAATTTCATTCAGCTCAAAAAAGACATTGTCCTTTTGTTCCTGCTATCACTAGATTTTTATTTATTTATTCATGTTAACTCTGATTTATTTTATTCAGCTTAGGTGTTTAGCTACAGTCTTACCAGAAAAGAGTTTACACCGTCTTTCCGTAGAGTGATATTCCTGTGATTGTTCTGTATGTCCTCTAGAACCTCTTCCTTAGTCATGAATTTTGCTTAATACACCTTAATATTCTTACATGCGTTCTCTCTCTCTCTCTCTCTCTCTTTACATCGACATGGATCACACAGATGACGACTACAAGCAGGAGAAAGCTACCTCACCCACATAATAATCACAGATGTGATAAATAATGGCATATACCAAAACAATTTTTGAACCATCCACTGTATTACCAAGAGTCGTTGATCACTTTGTAGTTTACCCCTGTCGCTTCATTTCCTGTCTGTGGTACATCGATAAAGAATATTCAAGGTAATATTAAGCTCATAAATCTGATTACGCATATTTATACCCGTCTTTGCAAAAAAAGTGTTCCTTTGTGTTGCAAGTGTGTGTGTGTGTGTGTGTGTGTGTGTGTGTGTGTGTGTGTGTGTGTGTGTGTGTGTGTGTGTGTGTGTGTGTGTGTGTGTGTGTGTGTGTGTGTGTGTGTGTGTTCAATCCTTCCAAGATAATCCGCAATAATTCATGAGGAATTAAATCTTGTAGGACTCATTAAAGCCAATTTCAAAGTTTTAATGAGGTGCTTGTGTGTGTCTGCCTGAACGTCAGTCAGTTAGTCGCTCGCTATTTGCACATGGCCAGAAGATTTCTGTCTGTCTGTCTCTGTCTGTCTTTTCGTACACCTCCACTGCATTATCCTCTGTCTGGGATAAACTATAAAGTATAAATGACAGCTTTTGACGTTCAAAGGTAGAATAAACGCAACGGGAGCATAATGTATCAAACAGTGCAATGGCTAAACAAACCACACGCTGCGATGACGCTGTTCGAAACAAGGAGGTTATACGATGTTGTCTCCGAGCAGATGGCAATGGATGGAATATTACTCACATGAATGCAGCAACGAATAAATTAAACATTTGGTCGTATTGTTAAAACTTAAGCGGAAAAGAGGAGGGCACACACACGTGCGTTATGTATGGTTACTTTTGGAACGCATGTTTATGGAGCTTTGATCGGTCTGCATCCCGGTGCTGGAGTGGACTACTTGAATTCACGTGGTGGCACCATTTTATTCTGGTGATGGAACTCTACCTCGTTATATAAACGCCCATCATCTACCTCCAAATCCCCCGAAGGAAGAATGGCTGTTTGCAGGAAATGGGCAACTTCAAATTGCAGGTCACCGGATTCACGTCCGGATGAGTCTGGGTCCACAAAAGTACCAATATTATTACGTACATTCATCGATGATAAAGAAAGGACAGGCGCGTTCGATCCTTGCTACGTGCTTCGGAAATTACTGAAATTTGGACGCGTGTAATTCTTTTAACCGTCTGTTTTTCATGCTATTGGCCGTTTGATCTTAAACATTGTATGACTCCCTGTTACGCCACGCAAAGATTACGCTGAATGTTATTTAATTCAGATTTTAAATTGATCATTTTTAATGTGCAGTCATCAGAAACGAAAGAGTCTTTTCATTGCCTTGGTCTAAAGAATTATATTTGTTGCACATGCACAAAATACCTAGACTTCCACATAGTCACACTGCATCCATGTAAGGCTACTGGTCCATAGCAATTTATTTTTCATATTCCAGACGGCCTCTTGTATGCTGTAGTGTCGGGCTATCATAGTTTGTCTCAGTAGCCTAATATGCAAAAGGATATCCTGGGATCTATCCTCCCAAAAGGTACAGTGACTCAGTAGGTGACTGGGTGACACAGACAGGGACACCCACTTTATGTGGCCGTTCATGTGGACGCGGAAAAAACAGAAAACCTCCCCACAAAGTTATCCCGATTTGAAAAAGCATATAGGACAACTTTGACAACTGTACCCACTCCTGCAATAATGCAAAGAGAAAATAATTATTTGCAGGAATGGCGTTCCCTTCGGGGACTCTTAAGTTGCTAATATCTGCCTCAGGTGGAGGTCTAGCACTATGAAATGAGAAACGTGTACTGTACACAGGAAAAATCATCCCATATATTACCAATATGCCTAGAATTGAACCCGGGACTCTCAGGTGAGAGCCAGGCAGCATACCACAACACCACGACCAGGTAAAAGTTAACTCACATTGTCACAATCTTGCAACCAATGTCCCTCTGCTCCCCCTGTGGGCATGAAGAGGATGAGTTAACCCCCTGGCACTCGGGCAAGTAGATGCTTTTAATCTATCCCAAGCACTTACAGCAAGTAAAAATGAAGAGAGAAACCTGTACTGTACACAATGGGGGTGGAGGGACATTGGTTGCAAAATTGTGACAATGTAAGTTATTTTTTACCTGGTCGTGGTGTAGCGGTATGCTGCCTGGCTCTCACCTGAGAGTCCCGGGTTCGATTCCTGGCATATTGGTAATATATAGGATGATTTTTCCTGTGTACAGTACAGGTTTCTCTCTTCATTCTTACTTGCCGTATGTGCTTGGGATAGATTAAAAGCATGTACTTGCCCGAGTGCCAGGGGGTTACCTCATCCTCTTCATGCCCACAGTGGGGGCGGAGGGACATTGGTTGCAAGATTATGACAATGTGAGTTAACTTTTACCTGGTTGTGGTGTAGTGGTATGCTGCCTGGCTCTCACTTGAGAGTCCCTGGTTCGATTCCCGGCATATTGGTAATATATGGGATCTAGCACTATGCAATAGAAGAAAATGACAGTGTCCCTCCTAAGGGCCACCACACCATGGGACAGGCGAGTCTCATCGTACATAAAAAATGGTCCAGGTGAATGTGTACAAGTCTGTAAAACTTTGTGCTTCTAGGTAGAAACCAATAGTCATGCATAGTGGTTCTGGCTATAACTCGTGATGGCCACTCCCTTGAGGGATGAGGGGCCCTCCAGGGTCCCATCTGGGTGAACGTTCACCACCATGGAAAATTTCAGCTTCCGTAAAAGTCTGTGGGTGTACATAATATCTTTGGACAGGACCCTCAGTAGCCACAGCCTCCCATGGAGGGTGGCCATCGGAGGTCCCACTTTGCCTAATCTCTGGTCTGAGTGAAGATGTACCACTACAAATCTTGTGTTACTAGGTTAAAATAAGAGGAAAAAAAAATAAAAAAAATATAGCAGTGCATAACACTTTTAGGGAGGAAACGCGGAGAAGCACCTGTGAGTGGGATTCTCAGGGGACCCTATCCTGCCCATAGCATGAATCGAGAGAAGGTCTACCATTGTGCAGACTTTTGAGCTTCTACGTAAATTTGTGTGAACATGACTATCAATTTTGTCAGTGAAACACGGGGACCACCTTTTCCCCTCCCCCACTCTCCTCCTTCCCGTGGGAAGTGGCCATTAGGGGTTCCATGGTGAATGAATTATGTGTTTTTAGGTAAATAACTAGGTCCGTTCATACAACTTTTGGCCGAGAGCTCTGGGGTGTGACACCCGTCAAGAGGGAGGACTGCCTTTGGGGGTCTCACCCTACCCATAACCTGGCCAGAGTGGAGGTCTACCACTGTGCAAATTTTCGTTTTCCTAACACCTTTCCTCTTAAAGCCTGACTCTAACTCCAAAATCATATGGTAACTCAGTGTGTAGGTGAGGGTGTGAATAAATGAGTGCATGACACATTAAGGGACAAGCAACGGATTTGTCCACCTATGTGGGTGCGGTAAAAATAATAACTACTGTATATTGTTAGCAGAGGGCGTTGTGATATGTGTAAGGGGTCGTGGTTCAGGCTTACAGAGAGAGAGAGAGAGAGAGAGAGAGAGAGAGACAGACAGACAGACAGACAGACAGACAGACAGACAGTCGGACAGAGAGAGAGAGAGAGAGAGAGAGAGAGAGAGGGGGGGATGATGGAGTTAAGCAAGTAGATCATGGGGACATCATCATCATCATCATTGTCTAATTCGCAGTTCAGCTACATTATAATGATGATGATGGTGATGATGGTGGCTGTAATCATAACGATAATGATGCTGATAGTTATTTTAGTGATTTTACTTATGCTGTTGCTGCTGCTGATGATGATGATCATGGTGATGATGATGATGATGGAGATCAAGATGATGTTTAAGAATTTTTTTTTTTTTAACTTAGTCCACTCACTCTCGCCCAGGGTTTTGTTTTTTCTCACCCTGTTTACTGTTTACTTCTATTCGAAGACTTAAATGATGAGTGAATGGAACTGTAATTCACCTTCGTTGGGCACTTTGCTGGTATATCTATTTTTTTGTGCTTTCCGAAATTCTCGTTTATGAACTCTATTCCCTATGAATAGAGCTAAGATTATTTTATTTATGATGATGATGATTTAGCAGATCATAATTGTAATTTGGCTGTGATGGTAATGATGATAGCAATTTCTGTTATTATTGTTATGTTTTTTTTACTTTTCGTCTCTTCATTCTTATCACTGATAACATTGGACTCAGTTCATTTCTTGTCACCGCCAACTCACTTTAGGCTTTTTTCCCTCTCGTTTACTGTATTATTATTATTATTATTATTATTATTATTATTTAGCACTCCTTAGAATTCCAGGTTAATTCCCCCCCCCCTCTCTCTCTCTCACACACACACACACACACACACACCATTCTCATAATATCAGACATTATCTCATGTCACAAAAATGGAGATAAGAAAAAAATAATGGAGGGGGTAATAACGCGATTTTCAGCTGACACGAGTCGACCCTTATATTTTTAAAGTGGCCAACCATCCTAGCCCCGGGCTCCTACGCTCCTCATGGGGCAACACTTAATAAGATGATGAATGAATGAATGCAAATGATGCATAAAGGAATTTTAATCATCATCATCATCATCAACATCTAATCCAGTGTTGTCCCATGAGGAGCGTAGGTGCCCGGGGCTAAGCAAATTGATCCTGACAAAGATGACAGTGACCAGCCTCACTTATCCCTGAGTGGCATTACGTGAGCAATGGACCCCAACCACCCCTTTTATAAACCTTCACCGACTCAGTCTAACCTCAAGAGTTGGAGGGGGCTGTTATCACCAGATATCAATGACCAGTTTTTTCGAGTGTATTCAGAGAAAACATGGAACTGCATACTCAGTCCTACAATATGTATACCGATTTCGTTGAAATCCGCCTGCTCACTTTCCCCTAATTCCAGTCTTTATTCTTGGGAGGAGGTTGATACCCCCAAGAATGACTTGAAGTTCATGCTCTCTATATATCTCACTATGGATGCGAGTCCATTGCACAAAATGTATGGTACTAATATATCAAAGCCATATATGGCCTTCTTTCACTATTTCTGATAATTTTTTATTACGTGAGGGTGGGAGGCTGACCTCTTTACATGTCAGGATTAGAAAACTGTACACAGTAGAAGACATTCGGATTAACCAGATGAACTCACCTGGGAAATTTCATTTAAATACTTCCCTCACTTTTGATAATTTTTATTTTTGGGAGGGATTGTTAACCCACCAAGAATTTTGGAGGACAGGTTCACGGTCTCCAAGTATCGTATTACGGATAAGAGTCAATTGTACAACATGTAGTAAAATATTAGAGCCATATCTGACCTCCTTCCCCTATTTTGTAACCTTTATAATTTTTTGAAGTGGGGACTGACCCAATTAAAAACAATACTGGAAAACTTTATTCAGTGAAGGGGACCATCAAGTTACAAGGAGAACTGGCCTGAGTTTTGTTGATATCCATAGCCTCACTTTCCCAAATATCTGAGTTTTTACTTTAGTAAGCAGAATGACTCTTCATCAGCCATTAAGGTCACGCTTCCCATATATATCGTTACGGATGAGAACCCATTGTACATATACTAAGATACCAAAACCATAACTGTCCTCTTTTCACTATTTTGTCCAGCTGTCTAATGCAAGAGTTAACCATTACTCCCAGTCCTTCGTGTGTGCAATAGACCAGCAACGGAACTGTCTTTCTCTGTCTGTATTTTTTACTGCCTATGACCTCCAGTCTTTTATGTGAAATGTGACCAGGAATCTGGAAATGAAACTTGCTCTGTTATATTTTTTTCTTGGAGGGAACATTCTTGCATGCTTCTAACGTTTGATTCCTTCTTCCATGCACTTTATGTATAACTCTCTCTCTCTCTCTCTCTCTCTCTCTCTCTCTCTCTCTCTCTCTCTCTCTCTCTCTCTCTATATATATATAGGTGGTTGCCAAGCTGGTGACAGGGAGAGCTGGAGCTCCCATTTCACCAGCCCATCTCCCTTTGCTGAACATTTTCAGTGCTTTCATTTACACAGAGAGTAGGCCAGCATACTCTCTAAATACCTCTCTCTTCAACTGTGTGCACCACACTACATTTACATAAGATATCACACCACTTTCCACTTCCATTAACAATGGCCGTTGCATTATTGCTAGCAAACGAGGTGGTATCTAGGATTGCCTCCACCGGCAGCGTAGGGCTGATGGCTGAGGGTCCTCCCAATCGCCATCAAGCAACTGTGCCAGCAGCGACTGTTGCAAATTCCATTCATGCTCGTCAGCGGAGAAGTGCAGGTGCAGCCTTATTCTTCACCAATATCCGTGGTCTCAGTACCAGTGTGAATTAAGTTCATTTTTCCCTACAGTCCATATCCCCTCTAGCCCTGTTCCCCACAGAACCCCAAATCTTTCCCTCTTCCGAAATATTCCTTTTTTTTTTTTTTTTTCCTGGTTACCATCTTCTCATAAACTTCCATAACAAGGGGGGCACTGTTGTTATATTAAACCTGAAGATACAGTTGACACTATTTTAAACTTAACTTCAACTAATTTTTATTACTTATTGTATAAACAAAACCATCTAAATATTACCGAATATAATTATATCTGTGCAGTCTATTGCTCACCTAATGCTTCTTCAGAACCCAGTGTATTTGACTCCTTATCCACACAGTTGAGTAACTTTAACCTTCCTTTTAGCACTGAAATTACCATTGTGGGTGATTTTAACGCACATAATATCGAATGATTATTTCATTCTGCCAGGACTGACGATGCTGGTCTAGAGTGCAAGCTGGTTGCAGAATTGTTTGATCTCACGCAGTTGGTAAGGCAACCAACCAGAATACCAGATAATCCCGACCATAAAGTCCATCCCTTGGATCTATTCCTGACAAATATTCCAGATCACTACAGAGTAGAAGTATTGTCACCAATTGGATCCTCTGACCACAATCATGTCAAATCCTCATTAGTCAGACCCCCAAACCTCCCTGTTCTGAACCTGTCAGGGTGACCCAATGGCACTTTGACAGGGCAAACTGGGATGGCTTTAGATATTTTCTTGCTGACATTTCATGGTAGTCTTTCTTCTCTAGTGATGTCAGTTCTACCCAGTCCCACATTAATGACTTAATACTAGCTGGTATGGATTTATTCATACCAAATCAACAGTTCACTAAAAGATTGAACTCTCCAAATGGTTTGATAGCAACTGTCCAGAGCAACAGCCCAAAAGTCATTATTTAACTCTTACTTAAAATAAAAAACGTCTGAATCACTCTGTCAATTCAAAATTGCTAGAAACCATGCAAAAGCTGCAATAAATCTCGCTAAATCAAAATTTTCTCAAAATCAAGCATCGAAACTACTTAACCTAATGACAATAGAATATTCTGGTCAATTCTCAGTTCTTTCAGTAATAACTTTAACAAGTCATCATCCATTCCCCCACTAAAATCTTCAGATGGCTACATTACAAATGACCCCCGTGGGAAAGCGAATATCTTTGCCCTTACACTTGCCAGAAACTCAACTGTTGACGAAGTCAGCCAGAACATCCGAGTACTAGAATTTGACTCTCACGAAACTGTTCCACTTAAAATACAGACAAGAGACGCAAAATCCATCATAGACAATTTACCATCCAACAAAGCTCCAGACCCGGATGGAATTCCCCCAATTGTTTTGAAAAAGTGTTCCCCAGAACTTGGCTCTGTTCTAGCTAAATTTTTCAGACTATGCATACGTACTTCTTCATTCCGTAATTCATGGAAAGAAGCCAATATCCACCCAGTTCCAAAGAAAGGAAGTTCCTCTGACCCCTCTGATTACAGACCAATAGCTATCACATCTTCTCTTGGTAAATTATTTTAAATTGTAATTAATAAGCACATAATTTAACACCTTGAATCCAACAACTTAATTAGTGATAGACAATATGGTTTTCGCCACGAAAGATCCACCATTGACATACTCAATCTCCTAACTCAAACCATCCACCATTCAATTGACCAACATGGAGAAACTCATGCAGTAGCTCTTGATATTACTAAAGCCTTCGACAGAGTGTGGCACCGTTCCCTGCTGTCCAAACTCCCTTGCTATTGATAACGTCTTTTGTTCCTCTCCTTTCCTCATGTTTCAGCGACGGAAAAGTAAAAGTAGATGATGTATATTCCAATATCCACTCAATTTATGCTAGTGTGCCACAAGGATCAGTGCTGGCGCCAACCCTATTCCTAGTTCATATTAATGATCTTATCTCACCCTCAGTCTCATCCATTCATATCCAGATGACTCAACACTTCACAGGTCATTCAAATTCAGTTTAATATCTCAAACTCTGAACTCAGTACAGCCATCTCCATGAATCTAGACTTATCTTTGATCAATGAATGGGGACAAAATAACCATGTCTCACATAATTCAGGTAAAACCAAATATATACAATTTACCAATCGACAGATATTGCCAAATTCGCATATTACCCTCAATTCTACTAATATTCCCATCTCCAAAAGTAATGAAATTCTCAGTGTTTCACATAACAGTGCCCTCAGCTGGACCTTTCATGCCAAATCACTTGCTAAATCTGACTCAAAGAAACTTGGATTATACAGAGTCTGTAACTTCTTCACTGATGAGCAGTTAGCTGTAATTTATAAGAGTCATGTGCACTTTTAGCTAGAATATTGCTCACCCTTGTGGAATGGATGTGGGGAGGTTGCACTAAAACAACTAGAAAAAATTCAGAACAAAGCTGTTGGAATTATTAGTAACATTGCTAATATAAATAAACAACGTATCCTACAAGCAAGAAGGAACGTTGCCTCCCTTGCATTATTTTACCGATACCTTTATGGCAAATGCACAGATGAAGTTCCATCCATTGTGCCACCTCTCCATGCCTTCCCTCGTGTTACACATGCATCTGGTAGCGCTCATGACTAGAATGTCACACAGCCATATTGCAGTACTTCTGCCTATCAGAATTCATTTATTTCCCAAACTGCATTGCCATATTGCAGTACTTCTGCCTATCAGAATTCATTTATTTCCCAAACTGCATTGCCATATTGCAGTACTTCTGCCTATCAGAATTCATTTATTTCCCAAACTGCATCTCTCTGGAACTCGCTTCCCCGGAGTTGTTCCCCCTCAAACTTCAGCCTACAGCTGTTTAAGTCCAACTATTACAGATATTTTATGAATGGAGGATGCCAGTAATCTGGTGTATGTATTATTATATATTTTTTTTCCTTCCTCTGCTATGTTTTATATATATATATATATATATATATATATATATATATATATAAATAAAATGCTGGCTCTTGTTTGGGCTGAAAATCTTTAATCAAAAATATATTATGTCTTACCCAATCAAAGAGATCCCTTTTATAAGAAGTCATTCTGTGTGAGGTTTGAGTAGTATACAATAAAATTTTGGGGTGGCTCAAAGGTCTCAGAAATCTGTCCAACATAGCACCCATACAGACGACAAGTGTCTACTGTATATAACACATTCATGAAAGAAACAAAAAATTGTCTAAAAGTTCGTTTCTATTTCTTTGAAATCATTGTGCAGTACAAATATATGCCAACAATTACGAAGAATAATCATGTGGATCTGTGTGTTATTGGCGTTTTACATCATTGTTTCTTTATCAAAAATACAGGTTCTCTCTTCATTCTGACTTGCCGTAAGTGTTTGGGATAGATTAAAAGCATCTGCTTGCCCGAGTGCCAGGGGGTTAACTCATCCTCTTCATGCCCACAGTGGGGGCGGAGGGACGTTGGTTACAAGATTGTGACAACGTGAGTTAACTTTTACCTGGTCGTGGTGTAGTGGTATGCTGCCTGGCTCCCACCTGAGAGTCCCGGGTTCAATTTCCGGCATATTGGTAATTTCTCTGATGATTTTTCCTGTGTAAAAAATACAGGTTCTCTCTTCATTCTGACTTGCCGTAAGTGTTTGGGATAGATTAAAAGCATCTACTTGCCCGAGTGCCAGGGGGTTAACTCATCCTCTTCATGCCCACAGTGGGGGCGGAGGGACGTTGGTTACAAGATTGTGACAACGTGAGTTAACTTACCTGGTCGTGGTGCAGTGGTATGCTGCCAGGCTCCCACCTGAGAGTCCCGGGTTCGATTTCCGGCATATTGGTAATTTCTCTGATGATATCAGCAGGGTTGATTTCTTTTGCATGAGAGTAGTTTCTCTGGCTCTGCTCGACAACGTGAAGGGCATAGTGGAAATGTTCCTTGTTTCGAAAGTTTCCTGACCTCTTTGCTTCCTGTATTAGGGCGACACCTCTTTCACCTTGGTCACTGATCATTGCAAGACAGCTCACAATCGCCTGAGCAGCCTTGAAGTCATCCCTTTCGTTCCATGTATCAAAGTCTTTGTCTAGGAATCCCTATGGTATGTCGATTGTCATAAAGACCTCTCTCCCCTGCCTCAAGACAAAATCACCGTGTCATAATTTTTTCACATTCTCAGGGTCTAACACTGCTCATTATGGTGTGCTCTTCTTTCCGTCATTTGCTGTTGAAGCTTCCAGAATGGCCTCTTTGTGGTCATATCAACCTATGGATCAAAGGGGATAAGAAGGATCAAGTCTTCTGACAGGCACCTTCAATGCCCTGCCATTTTGTGCGATATATAGCTACCCTGATGTTTTGCTGTGGGTATGCATGAAGATGCTGAAGGATATGGAGCTCATTCCTAGCTGCACTGGAAGTCAGAGATGCTTGGAACCAGGCCTTGATATAAATCTTTGCGAGAAAGATGTTAAGATTGCACAATCCTTTGGCTTTCCTTGTTGTTAGGTCAAACTGAGACTGGAATAGCCAACCTTTGAGGCTGTAAATGGTTCTTGGCAGCCAGCAAGTATGGTGCTTAGGTCCAGGAGTTCTTAACTTTGCCCCATAAGGTGTGCCTGCAAGGTAGATCAGCACCAGTTCGAGCAGCTAGCGACAGTCGTCCCTGGGTTGGCGATCCCATAACTCCTGTTCACTGAAGGCATTGACGTCATTATGAACAGTGCCAAGCTCAGATGCAGTGAAATTATCTAAGAAGGCATCCTGGAATCTTTCTTGGCCAATGGATAGCTATCGTTCTTGGAACCACTTAAACACAATAATTTTCGGTTCACTGGTGGACCCAAGTACTCTGCAAAGGCAGCATCCAAGACTAACCCCAGAATGTGATGCCGGCAGGCAAAGTAAAGATTCATCTCCAAAAGCTGCTCAAGAATTATGCAAGCTCCAAATGATCGGCCTGTGTTGGGAGAGGGTTGTGTCAAAGCACATACCACGAACCAAGTTTTCTAAACCCGATTTGTGGTAAGCATTGTGCACAGCTTGCCCCACAACTTGCCCAGTTCCATTTGAAAAATTTGGAATCTCCAGCAACTTCTCCCCAATCGTTGAGAACAAAATGGGCGGCCTATCTACCTTCTTGTCGCGTGTTTGGTCAGGCATAAGCTTACTATCCCAGTGAACTGCAAGGGCCATATTTGACTTAAATGACTCTTTGATGATGGTTGCAGCTGCTTCCCGGTGTTGTTGACGTTGACGTTGAATGATCGATCTGTTCAGGGCAAGGTTTTGAAGGTATTGTCCAAAGACCTTGACAGCCTCAAAGATGATCATCATGGCTGCCCTGTCATTTAACCCATTTTGATAAAGCGTAGCAGCCAAGGCTGATGAAATGGGAGTTTGATGTCCTCTTTTTCTGTGGTGGCGGCGCAATACTTTTGCTGGAATCTGTATCTTCAAAGGCACTTTCCTCAGAATCACTGTTGCACTCCTGTGTTGCTGTCTCCACAATGGCTTCCTTGTAGGGCTGTGATTGATGTTTCCTTGTCAACTGCAATTCTTGCTTCTCATCCTTTTTCTGCTCTTGCTGAAGCAACAGCTTGTCAACTCCTTCCATAGAGCCAGGCTGTCCCTTCTTTCCCTGAGATTCGAGGGAACGTTTGTCCTCTTGATTATCGATAAGCTCCAAAGCTTTTGTACATGGAATTTCAAAAAGTTCCTCGACCTTGGCTGAGAACGTGGTTTCATTGACTCTCTGGGTGTAAGTCCGAATATTCTTGTGTTTCATCAGCCCTTTCCATTCAAAGAATTGTTTCTCAAGCTTCGTGATCGAGTCCTGTTGATGCTGGGTTGGGATCCTGGCCTTAGACCAGAACACTTCAACTCCCTCGATGGTCTCCATTGCTGCAGCTCGGATCTCATCCCTGAGAAAATGATGACAATACAAAAAGTGGCCAAGGACTTGCTTCACTGAAGGGAGTTTACTTCCCTCAGTCTTATCGATGGAGTTGACTAGAAAATCCTGGGACAGTGTTTTCATTATAGGCACAATCAGCAAACAAGTAAAGGGAGAGAGGTTAAATAATATCATTTGATGCAGTATTAGTGTAGTATGTACTATGTAGTAAACTTACACAGAGAAAATATTAAACACAGTATCACACATGCTCAAATAATCACGTTATATCACACACACACACATACACACACACCGAGAGAGAGCAGACGCATGTCTCCATCGCTCTATACCTGGCCAACTTGGCCAGGGGAATTACCTTAATAAGTATCTTTATATGAGTCAAGCTAAGTACAAGGTTAGCCTAAATGGTGTTCTAATATAAAAAAGAAGAAGTTTTAAGTAAGACTTGGTCAAACAGAAAAGTAAACAAGCAGCGCAAGAATGCGCACAATCAGCTGATCGTTGTTTAGTCTACAATCTGCCCCAGGGAATGTAAGTACTATATGCGCTTTTAGTACTGCAAAATGACCACATACTTTAGTAAAGCAAATTTCGAAAAGAAAGGGATAAAGGTAGAAAGCAGGATGATGATTTCTACCAAGAATTGGTTGAAATGGAGACTCACAATAGATTGATTGAACGAGTACACAGGTTAGAGACGGCTTTCCAAAATGAGATTGATGAATTAAGAAACAGATGCACTTGCAAAAGGAAGAAATAGAAAAATTAGGAAAGGAAGTCAACAAGAAAGACGCAACCATAGATGTGCTAACATTTGAAGTGGGTACACTTAGGAGAAAAATTAGTGAAATGGCAAGTACAGTAGTCAACCACGATAGTATTATGGAAGAGTTCAAAAATGATACAGAGACAATTAGGCAAGTCAGCAGTCTGATTGATCAGAGCAGTGATATTGAGGAGGAGATAACACAGGTGAATGAAGCTGTGCAAAGCTACAAAAATGATGTGGAAACCACTTATGCTGAAATGATGAAAGTAAAGAAAGACTTAGAAAAAAGCATTAAAAAAGGAAGTGAAAAGAATAATCCAAAACAATCCTAAGTTAGTCAGAGATTCAGTAGATATTAACAAATCTATAGTAATCACTGGTATAGAAGAGGAAGAAGTAAAAAACAAGATCTCAAGAGACAAAAAGGAGATGGCAAATGTAATGGGCATATTGAAAGAAGTATCAGAGGAAATCTGTAGCAAAGACATAGAGGAACACAAAAGGTTAGGGAAATACGAGAAAAGCAAATCAAGACCCCTAAAGGTAACCTTCCAGAGTGTAAACACCGTGGAGGAGATACTAAAAAATGCAAAGAATCTTATGGAAAAAGAGGAGTTCAAAAATGTATGGATAAAAAGATGCCTAACACAAGAGGAACTGGAATTACTGAAAGAGAAGAGGGAGGAAGCAAAAACAAAAAATGAAGGAAGATCAGAGGAGGAGAAGAATACATTTTTTTTTTTTACAAAGTAATTGGATTGCAGGTACGAAAGTGGTACATAAACAGGAGGGAATAAAAAGGAGGAAGGTAGTAGAACCAAATCATGACAAGTATATAAACAAGATGATTAAGTTGATGTACTCAAATGTGGATGGAATGATATTTAAATTATTAGAGATGAATGATTATGTCAGAAAATGAACCACATTTAATATGCCTAACTGAAACAAAATTAACACCAAGGATATCGAATGACATCATAAATTTAGAGGAATATAATATATGGAGAAGAAATAGGAACTTAAAAAAAGAAGGAGGAATTACAATATTAACTAAGAAAAATCTAAAAGTCAAAGAAATAGAATTAGATATAGGCTACCCTTACAAGTAGAACTGATTGCAGTAGAGATAAATACATCTGAAGGGAAAGTAATTGTAGCCAATTTGTACATGCCACCCAGATCAAACACATGGGAAGAGACGAATATGAGGACCTGGCGGAGAGTACAATTCAGAGTTTAAGAGCAATACTACATAAAATGGAAGAGAAATCGAAAAGAATTATACTAACTGGAGATTTTAATACAAATATATAGTGGAATACTCTAGATATAATAAGCCAAGAGAGCTGTTGGGACCAAAAGCTGCTGGATCTTCTGCAAGAGTTTTTCCTAACGCAGCATGTAAGGGAAAGCACCAGATAAAGAGGACTTGATGTACCCTCAATGCTAGATATCATAGGCAAGAAGCCGATATTGACAATTTACTATATCACCCTCCATTCGGCAAAAGCGGCCATGCAGTACTAAATTGCAATTTCAGGATTGCATATGACATAGATAACAGCAATGAAAGTTACAAAAAGAGCCTAAACTATAAAAAGGGAAAGTATCATGACCTAAAAAAGTCTATCTATCTGTCTATCTATAGCCCGACGCCCTAATCCCGCAAAGGGTGGCCGCAGACAAAACGCCTCCAAGTCACTCTGTCACCCACCATTTGACTCCCCTCCCCCCAACTCACCCCCCCTCCCTCATTCTCAACTCCATCCCTCCACCTCATCCTCGGTCTACCCCTCCCTCTCCCCCCCTCCACCTCACCTACATACACCCTCTTAGTCAGTCTTTCATTCTCCATCCTCTCCACATGTCCAAACCACCTCAGTGTATTTCTCCTAATCTTTTCAACCACATCCACATCTACCCCACAACGTTCCTTCACTTCTTCATTCGTCAACCTGTCCCTCCACGTCACTCCACATGCTCCTCTCAAGTAACTCATTTCCACTGCTCTCACTCTTGACTTGTTCCCCTCTTGCAAGGTCCACGCCTCGCTTCCATACGTCAGGGTAGGGATCACAATACCATCATGCAGTGACTTCTTAACTTCCATACTCACCTCCCTATTTCTCATCACTGCTTTCAGTGTGCCAACAACCTTCCTTCCCTGCTGTACCCTTTCACGTACTTCATCCCCCAAAGTTCCATCCTTACTCATCACACTACCCAAGTACTTGAATGCACTCACATTCTCCATATCCTCACCATCCAACCTCACTGCACACTCTGTGACTTCATTCCTCTCAGACACCATAACTTTTCTTTTGTTTACATTAACTTTCAGCTTCCTCCTCCTACACACTGTCCCAAATTCATTCACCAAACCTTGCAACTCCCATTCATCTTCACTCAACAATACTGTATCATCAGCAAACAGCAACACCGGAAGCTTCCAAATCTCACCCTCATTCATTAGGGCCACCCCCACATCCACTGCCCTACCTTGTACCTCCTTTACGACCCCATCCATATATATATTAAACAGCCATGGAGACATCACACACCCCTGTTTCAGTCCCACATTGAGATCAAAGAACTCACTCAGCTCACCATCCACTCGCTCCGTAGCCCTAGCTCCCTCGTACATACTCTTCACAGCACTCAACAATCTCCCCTCCACTCCATATATTCTTAATACCTTCCACATACCTTTCCTATCTATTCTGTCATAAGCTTTCTCCAAGTCTATGAAGGCAGCGTACACTTTCCTTCCCTTCTCTAGATACTTCTCCACTAAACATCTTAGAACAAATATCTGATCTACACACCCTTTTCCCTTCCTAAATCCCCCTTGTTCTTCTCCAACTAGCTCCTCTGTCATATGCCTAACCCTATCAATGAGTATTCTACCATATATTTTACCAGTCACACTAAGGCAAATACCCCTATGGTTACCACATACTTCTCTCTCCCCTTTTCCTTTGTACAGAGGAACAATTATACCTGATTTTCAGTCCTCTGGAACCCTTCCCTCTTCCGAAGCCAATCTACACAACTTCCATATCCACTCCACAACAATCTCACCCCCATACCTAAGCATTTCACCACACACTCCATCAATTCCTGGGGCCTTTCCCAGCTTAATCTTCTTCATCGCTTCCACTACTTCCGACCTACTGATCTCTTCCTCCCTCCTCTCATCTCTTCTTCTCCCAGCCATTTCCCAACCACTTATACTCACACTGCTCTCACTCTCTACATTCAACAAATCCTCACAGTGCTCCTTCCATCTCCTCAATTTCTCTCTCTTCTCCACCAACAATCTATTATTCCTATCTTTCACTCCCCTACTATTTCCCCTTTCACACTGCCTTACTTTCTTTACCTCCTTCCAAAACAATTTCTTACTCTCCCTCCATTTCACACTCAAATTCCTCCCAAACTCTTCATCCACTTTCTTCTTACTCTCCTTCACCAGTCTCTTAACCTCCCTTCTCCTGCTCACATATACCTCTCTCTTCTCTCTCTCATCTTCTCCCCTACCTCTACTCGCCAACCATTCACCATATGCCTTCTTCTTTTGTTCCACAGCTCGTTTCACCTCATCATTCCACCATGCTGTCCCTTGCACACCCTTGCATCTCCTCCTCACTCCACAAACCGCCTCACACACTGCGCTTATCTCTTCCGTGAATATCTTACATACGTCTTCCACCCCTTCCATCTGCTCTAGCTCATACCTTCCCAATCTTTCTTCCACTATGCTCTTATACTCTGTCCTCTTCTCACTATCTTGCAATTTCTCCACTCTTCTCACGGGAGCTGCTTCCTCCTGTCTTCCCCTTCGCCTCCTCAACCACTTTCTTTGCAGCTCTACCTTGGCCATCACTAAGTGATGGTCCGAGACTCCATTCCCCCACCTTCTCCACACCCTTGCATCCAACACTTGTCTTCTCATTCGCTCATCCACACACACGTAGTCTATCATTGCCTTTCGTTCAACAAGTTCACCATCCATCCTCCTCATTACTCTCCAATTGCTTGGGAAAAGGAGCTTAGAGGACAAGATTTAAATACTATATATGAAAAATTCTGTGAACTTTATGAAATAGGAGTCCAGAAGTTCATCCCACAGCACAAAGAAGCAGAAAAGAAAATAAAGAAATGGTTCAATACAGAATGTAAAAAATCAAAAGAAAAAAGAGATTTCTTGTGGAATAGATACAGAAGACACAATAGTGAAAGGGCATATAATAATTACAAACAGGCAAGAAACGATTATACAAGAATAAGGAGGGAAGCCCAAAAACAGTTTGAGGAGGATATCATAAATAAAAGTAGTGATCAATCAAAGCTATTTTACAGCCACATCAGAAGCAAAACCAAAGTAAAAGATAAAATACAATCCATTACGGGCGATGGAATCACCTATACACAAGAGAAGGATATTTGTGAAGCACTAAACAAGAATTTCCAATCAGTTTTTACAGAGGAAAAAAAAATTGAGAGGGATCATGTGGAACATGCAAGCCCACACATACTACCAGATATACAAACATTAGAAAAAGAAATACAGGCGGAGCTAAGTAAATTAGACAAAGGAAAAGCAAATGGTCCTGATGAAATTTCATGTTGGGTGCTACGTGAATATGCAAAGGAGTTAAGTAAACCATTATTTTTAATTTTCAAGAAATCCTTGAGTCAAGGTAAACTACCTGATATTTGGAAGAAAGCAAACATTGTTCCCTTATTCAAGAAAGGGAATAGACAAAATCCACTTAACTACCGACCAGTATCACTAACCAGTGTTGTAAGCAAGGTATTAGAAAAGCTTATAAGAAAAGCTTGGGTAAATCACCTAGAAGAACACAGTATGATAACAGAAAGACAGTTTGGTTTCAGAAAAGGAAAATCTTGGGTTACTAATCTGTTGAGGTACTATGACAGAGTAACAGAGTAACAGACACATTACAGGAAAGAGAAGGATGGTTGGACAGTATCTATTTAGATTTCAAGAAAGCACTTGACACAGTACCACACCAGACTTTTATGGAAACTGTACCATCAAGGAGGAATTCGAGGCAAACAGTATTATTGGATGCAAGATTTTCTCATGAAAAGAAAAATGAGAACAGTACTAAGGGGGAAATTATTCATCATGGAAAGAAGTGACTAGTGGAGTACCACAGGGCTCAGTGCTGGCACCAATCATGTTTTTAGTGTATATAAATGATACAGACAGTATCACTGGAAATGAAAGCTATCTAAATATGTTTGCAGATGATGCAAAAATACAAAGGAGAATGAAGAATTAAATAAACTTCATGAATGGAGTAATAAATGGCAAATGGAATTCAATGTGGACAAGAGTCTTGGAATCAAGTTTGGTAAAAGTGGAAAAAGACCTGATTGGGAATATACATTAGGAAATAAAATCCTACACACATCAGAAAGAGAGAAGGACCTAGGTGTGATTGACAATAACAGACTATCTCCGGCTGACCACATCAGTGAGAAGGTACGGAACATGTATACACTGCTTGCCAATATGAGAATAGGATTTACATACATAAATGAAGACATGCTAAGAAAGATAAAAACATCATTCATCAGACCAACACTGGAATGTGCAACAGTAGTCTGGAGTCCTCATCTCAAAAAACACATGGACAAGATTGAAAAAGTTCAAAGGGCCACTACAAGATGGGTACCAAGCTTAAAGGGATCTAAGTTACGCAGAAAGATTAAATAAACTGAATCTACCAACATTACAGGAGAGAAGGAAAAGAGGTGACATGATTATGCTATATAAATGCATATCAGGGAAGGAGAAAATAGACAAAAAATGATTACTTAACGTATTGGGAAGCATCAGCAAGAGGACACTGCCAAAAACTGCATAAAAAGAGAGGTGATAAAGACGTAAGGAAATTTAGTTTCCCAAATAGAGCAATTGATCAGTGGAATGCACTACCGAATGAAATAGTGTGTGCCAGAACAATTCACAAATTTAAGGATATGTACGATAAATATGGTTTAAGACACGGGCCAGTACGAGCTTGACTCAATCCTGTAAAGATACAATTAGGTAAGAACACACACACACACACACACACACACACACAGCCCTGTCATGCAACACACCGAAGACCAGACCAGACTGCAAAGATCAGAGTGTCACAGGCATTCCCCACAGACGCATACTTGCGAGATCCCATGCATCAGTAAACACCCGAATTATTAATTTTGACCATTGCTATATTTGGTAATGGCCGATACTTATAAACCACTTTAACGGTGTGACTAGTTGAGTACGATAGAGTTAGAAGTCCTTGAGCCACCTTTCAAAAATCATCAGATTTACATCAAATTTCATTTTCATTTTTTTGAAATGAAACCACCTGGGTCGGTCAAAGGTTAAACTTTTTAAAATGCCAAAATAAGGGCCACCCTCTCTCTCTCTCTCTTTCTCTGTATATATATATATATATATATATATATATATATATATATATATATATATATATATATATATATATATATATATCATCAGCCGTTTGAATGTCCACTGCAGGACCGGCCTATCCCGGCCAAAGTGGGGACGATACAGCCAATGTACCTCTACCAGGTGGCTTATGCTGTCTGACAGAGATTGTATGTAGGGTGAGAAGTGCTTGTAAGTGTAATTGTAGTGTTAGAGTGGCTTTGGATGTGTGTGCAGTCTGTGTAATCGGCCCACGCAGGCCGACTGGGTGCAAGCATACTTTATAGTACGCGACACTGGTTCAACCACAGTACCCCTTGTGTCCGCCAATGCAGTACGTGGCCAGGAAAACGCACCCAAAGTTTATTACCCTGGCGGGGTACAAAAACGCACATTTTACAACTGTACCACAGAGGCTGCATATATATATATATATATATATATATATATATATATACAATAATTTACCACAGGAGAAATGAAAACAGAGATTATTTTCATTACTCTTCTCATATATGGTACTTGCTTGAGTGTGTGTGTGTGTGTGTGTGTGTGTGTGTGTGTGTGTGTGTATCTCTCTAATCAGTGTGTGTGTGTGTGTGTATCTCTCTAATCACATTTACACATTAGGGTGGTCCTTACGTATATAGTGAAAACTGAATACGGGAAATCTTCATGGGCCACCCCCTAGTATTGTGCCACTGATATAAAAATATATGTAAATTTTTTTTTGTACCCATAGGGGTATTTGCCTTCTTAGTGTGACTGGTAAAATATATGGTAGAATACTCATTGATAGGGTTAGGCATATGACAGAGGAGCTAGTTGGAGAAGAACAAGGGGGATTTAGGAAGGGAAAAGGGTGTGTAGATCAGATATTTGTTCTAAGATGTTTAGTGGAGAAGTATCTAGAGAAGGGAAGGAAAGTGTATGCTGCCTTCATGGACTTGGAGAAAGCTTATGACAGAATAGATAGGCAAGGTATGTGGAAGGTATTAAGAATATATGGAGTGGAGGGGAAATTGTTGAGTGCTGTGAAGAGTATGTACGAGGGAGCTAGGGCTACGGTGCAAGTGGATGGTGAGCTGAGTGAGTTCTTTGATCTCAATGTGGGACTGAAACAGGGGTGTGTGATGTCTCCATGGCTGTTTAATATATATATGGATGGGGTCGTAAAGGAGGTGCAAGGTAGGGCAGTGGATGTGGGGGTGGCCCTAATGAATGAGGGTGAGATTTGGAAGCTTCCGGTGTTGCTGTTTGCTGATGATACAGTATTGTTGAGTGAAGATGAATGGGAGTTGCAAGATTTGGTGAATGAATTTGGGACAGTGTGTAGGAGGAGGAAGCTGAAAGTTAATGTAAACAAAAGTAAAGTTATGGTGTTTGAGAGGAATGAAGTCACAGAGTGTGCAGTGAGGTTGGATGGTGTGGATATGGAGAATGTGAGTGCATTCAAGTACTTGGGTAGTGTGATGAGTAAGGATGGAACTTTGGGGTATGAAGTACGTGAAAGGGTACAGCAGGGAAGGAAGGTTGTTGGTACACTGAAAGCAGTGATGAGAAATAGGGAGGTGAGTATGGAAGTTAAGAAGTCACTGCATGATGGCATTGTGATCCCTACCCTGACGTATGGAAGCGAGGCGTGGACCTTGCAAGAGGGGAACAAGTCAAGAGTGAGAGCAGTGGAAATGAGTTACATGAGAGGAGCATGTTGAGTGACGTGGAGGGACAGGTTGACGAATGAAGAAGTGAAGGAACGTTGTGGGGTAGATGTGGATGTGGTTGAGAAGATTAGGAGAAATACTGAGGTGGTTTGGACATGTGGAGAGAATGGAGAATGAAAGACTGACTAAGAGGGTGTATGTAGGTGAGGTGGAGGGAAGGAGAGGGAGGGCTAGACCGAAGATGAGGTGGAGGGATGGAGTTGAGAGGTATATGAGGGAGGGGGGGGGAGTTGGGGGGAGGGTAGTCAAATGGTGGGTGACAGAGTGACTTGGAGGCGTTTTGTCTGCGGCCACCCTTTGCGGGATTAGGGCATCGGGCTATAGATAGATAGATAGATAGCTAAAAAAATTCTGGTGTCCCAACGGCTCTGAAGTTACTCCCTATTTAGGAGAATGGGACCATATTCCTGGGAGCCTCTCATCGATCTGCTAGAGGGAGTGGTCATGGTGGGAAATTTGAAAGTGACAGGGAAGGAAGAGAGAAGACACAGTGGCGTCCGGACTGGTAGTGGTAGGGTGATGGGGGAGGGAACTGGGCTCTCAGTAATGTGTCATTTCCCATTTTACTAGCATAGCAAACAGTTGCTTTGTGGATTACGAAGGTAAATAACATGATCTTTCATATGGGAAATCTTTCCAGGTGGTGAGTTAACCTCAAGGTTTGATTGCGATAGCTACAGCTGACAAACAGCTTTCTTTCTAGGAGGATGGCAACCACGACAAATGGAAGGTAGATAAGGAAACCATGTAGAAGACCGAGATCTGTTTGGATGGATAGCCCCCACCCAGCTTATAGGTGGCAAGTTGCCAGCTAATGGTGATGACCTCCAGCAGCTGTTCCATTTTCTGCAGAAGGAAAAGAGGATCCTACAGGATGCTGCAATGGTCGTGGACTTTGAGGTCATTGGATTCTGGTACTGCACCAGACTTCCATCAGTGACACTGAACATGCAGAGGATCCAAAAAGATCGAGGAATGGCGTTCCCTGAGCAATAGGAAGGACAGGAAGACTGAGGTGGAAGAAGGGAAATGAGCTGACTTCAGACTAAAGCTGAAGAACCTCTTCGACTTGGCGCACATGGATGCCATGAGGCCGCTGACGAATGAAGAGGACAAGACGTTTCTGAAAGCTTAACAAGAGGAAGGTCGCCAATGCATCATTCTCGGTGTTGACTGGAAATTGTCCAATGCTGAAGTGAAAATGCTTGAGGGAGAATGGAGGCTTTTCAAGTTCGGGAACTACGAGAGCAGCAGCAGCTGGCAGGGTTGGAAGCTTCCGTTGAGTTGGAAGCCTCTGAAGAAGGCAAAGAAAACAAAAACAGTGTTCCTGGACCATCCACGTTAACTACCACATTCTCACCCAAATGACAACGATCCTAATCTCATGCACCTGTCGTCTCTATGGAGTTGCCTAATGCTCTGGACCACATGAAGTCCAGCAACCACAATGCTGTCCACATCTCAGCTGCTGAAGCATCTGTGTATGGCAAGGATCCTTCAATTACGTCTTTGAACTGGCCGAGTCTCCATGGGGAGCAAACCAAGGCCAGTGGCAGACAGGAAGTAGCTCTGCACTCATCCATCAAGCCTGGTGTTCCCCTCACTATTCGCTGGGACAGTGGGCTGGTTGCTGATGAACCTGGCCAAAAATGTTCGAATAATTACCCATTCTGGTGTCTGGAGAGGGAATTGTGAAGCTGTTGAACATCCCCAAACCGCAGTCAGGAACAGGAACTGCCATGATGGAACTGATCTTTGCTATCCTGCAAGAATCGGACCTGGTGGATTTGGATGCAAACATGACCTTCAATAGAACTGCTAGCGACATCAGAATTGCTGTGGGGCCTGCATTCCCCTGCACTCCCCTGCAGGAAGCACATCAGTGAGATCTGCATCCAGTGTCTTCACAGTCTGCATAGCATCATCACATTAGGGCCAGACATCCCTCTCTTCAAGCGTTTAACCTAAGGTGTCCCATTGACATATGAGTACATCACAATGTTTTGTCACAGCTAGCCCCATTGACGTACCAGTACATCACGCAATTGCAAGGTTCATAATTTGCAAAATTTTCAATTTTTGCTAGTGATTTTTGGTGTATATACACGGGACACCTTCCACTACAAGATGCCAGGCATGGACAATGCCTTACCCTGCATGACCTCCCCCCCCACACACGCCATTGTCTCGGCAATTTAACTGTTACCAGTGACCTGGCCAATAAACACATTCAGGGCCAGAGTGATTCCCCAATCAATGACAATGTGGAGGACAAAGTTTACGCAGCATTAGAGGAAGAAACAGTCAGAAATGATGATCAGGTAATGTCGCCAAAAAAGGTCAGGTATGTTAATGTGTTAGTGAGTGAAACAATGCTTATATTGCCTATATTACTGTGTGAAAACCAATATACTCTCATACTACATATAACACACTGAGGTGGTTTGGCCATGTGGAGAGGATGGAGGATGAAAGACTGACGAAGAGAGTGTATGTGAGTGAGGTGGAGGGGGAAAGAGGGAGGGGGAGGCCGAGGATGAGATGGAGAGATGGGGTGGAGAGGTATATGAGAGAGGGGGGTGTGAGTTGGGAGCAGGGGAGTGAAATGGCGGGGGACAGGGCGACTTGGAGGCGATTTGTTTGTGGCCACCCCAAACGGGATTGAGGCGTCTGGCAATAGATAGATAGATAGACTACATATAAATTCGTACCAAATCAATAAAGAAATATAGTTTATGAGTGGTGTGGAATAGTTACCCTCCCATAGAACTCATTTTCTTTGGTGCCAGCCTGATAGAAAACCCAGTAAGGTAAGGAGTACTGCTACCTGTTTCTAGTATTTTAAACCTCAGGTGAGCGATTTCTCTATGAACTTTCAATGTTTCTCACCAAAAGCGGAGGTCTGAACCAAAAAAATTTTTTTTCTAAAATTGGTCGGGATAGGGCGGAGTCAGTGGTTGAAAATCGGTCGGGACAGCGTGGGTTAAAGCAGGAATGGAACTTCATTGTAGGTGATCGTTTTAAGCTATCCACCAACCTTCCTAACCATTACAATGAGGTCATCACGTTTGTCATCTTCAACTCACCACCCAACAGCTACGGGAAGTTTACTGGGAGTTGCTTGAGTGCATGGTGATCATCCTCATTGGAGTTCCTCCTCGTGGCTTCCACATTTCGCTGCCTGGCACCTACAACCTTGCCCATTGGGTGGCCAAAATCATCTACTCAGTCAAGATTTACCTCGTTTGCAGGCAGTTCAAGCTCACTGTGGGAGAGCTTGCCACACTCAAGTGATTTGTCATATTTTCAATCATGATTTACAGCCCATACTGGTTCACAGCACCACTTGTGCTTCTGCTTCTCAAAACGACCTCAGATTTCTTCAAGACATCTTGGACTATGGTGACTTGGACTTCTCATCCACTGCTGTAAAGGCCTTCAGTCGTCATCTCTGGTACTTCTGTGAGGAGCTGGATGGCCAGGCATTCTTCGACGAGTCCCTTGACTTCGAAACGAAGAAGGCCATGGACACAGCTCTGGAGAACAAGGAGGGCAATGAGCCTGAGAAGAGAAGGATTCTGGAGCTGTTTGTGGCTGTCATTCGAGTGAAGAATCTCCCTGATTTCGTAATGAGCACCACTCACTGCCTTCCATTTTTCCTTGGCTCCTTCAATGGGTTCCTCTATGTTGACCCATCTACGTGAGTTGAACGAGATGACTACAGGAATGCCAAGCAATGCCTCAAGTTACTGAAAGTCATGAACAATTTGCTGAAATATTTGCATTCCCTGTCATTATCAGAGATGAGGAGAAATGGCAATTTCTGTTCCAGGTCATACAGGCTCATTGTCAGTGATTCCCAGACACTCAAAAGGCACCGTGACCTCTCAAACTTGACAACAATGAGTGGGGGATCGGTTCCCATGACATCCCCCCAACGAGGGGCAAATACTTACACTGTAAGGGGGACCTAGGTGTGCCAACAGGGTATTCAGCCCAGATGGCACAGAGTGTGAACTTCGGGATCTTTGGGTCACCAATATATACTACAGTATAAGACTAATTTTGCACAGAGGGTTTCTTTAGAAAGTGGAACAAAAGTGCGGGGTGGCTCATAAAAAAAGCTGCAACTTCAAAAATTTGGACCATCATATATATATATATATATATATATATATATATATATATATATATATATATATATTTCATTTCAGAAAATTGTTCATGACTTTCAGTATATATATATATATATATATATATATATATATATATATATATATATACTCCCGAGGTGGATGGAAAGCTGATGATAGGGAGTGCTGGAGCTCCCGTTTCATCAGCCCTCAGGACTAGTTCCTGACCATCCCCATTTGCTGAACTTTTTCAGTGTCTCAGTTACACAGAGAGTAGGCCAGCATGCTCTCCAGTACAAATTTCTCTATCTACACAAAACTACGTGCACAGTACATACTACACTTCCTTTTCCAAAATTCAAAAATGGCGTCTCATCACCAAGCCTCGGAGTCCCCAGAGGGGGGACCATAAATGCCCCCACCATCCGCCCCTCTCCCGGTGATGACTCGAGGTGCCTGGAACCACGGTCTGACTCTCTTCTTCTTCATTTCTGCATCATTCGCGGCCTTTCCTCTAACTTTTGCTCTGTTGAGCACCACCTCTCCTGCTCTAAACCTCACCTTTTTCAAACTGAGACTCAGCTGTCTGAGGCAACTGACAGCAAACCCTTTTCTGTATCCTCCTACTTTCTCTATACTCATTTCAAAGCCAAAGGTGGCTGTTGTGTATATATACGCAACGACTTATCTTGCTCTCGTGTTCCTGAAGTCAATTCTTCTGAATTCTCTACACTCTGGCTTCGGCTTTCCTGTCATTCTCTGACTAAATATATCTGTGCTGTTTACTTATCCCCTAATTCTACTGACTATCAAAAATTCTTCGACTATCTTACTTCTACGATGGAACACATTCTACCCATTTCTCCTTTCTCTGAAATCTCCATTCTAGGAGATTTCAATGTTCACCACCACCTTTGGCTCTCCTCTCCTTTCACTGATCCACCTGGTGAACAAGCCTAAATCTTTTCTATCCTTAATGACCTAGAGCAGATTGTGCAGCACCCTACCCGTATCCCTGACCGCCTTGGAGAGAGCTCCAACATACTTGACCTCTTCCTCACAACTAATCCTGCTTACTCTGTTAATTTTTTTCTCTCCGTTGGGCTCCTCCGATCACAACCTTATCACCTTAACCTGTCCTATCACTCTGGTACGGCCTGTGGACCCTCCAGGGAAACGTCGTCTGTGGCATTTTGGAGCCGCGGACTGGGAGGCCCTCATGCAGTACTTCTTTGATTTTCCCTGGAATGATTATTGTTTCCATGGCCGTGAGCCATCTGAGTGTGCCTTGCGCATTACGGAGGTTATTCTCTTGGGCATGGAAGCATACATTCCTTTCTTATATCCTTTGATTAAAGCAAGAAAGCCTTGGTTTAATCACGCTTGTTCTAATCCTGTCCGCAACAAGGAGAGGGCCTACAAAAGGTACCAGAGCCAAACCACCCCTGAATCACATCATCTTTACGTTTCTGCCCGCAATCATGCTAAGTCTGTTCTTCGTTCTGCTAAAAATAATTTCATCCATACTAAATGCTCTCAACTCTCCAACTCGAATTCTTCCTGCTCCTTCTGGCACCTTGCCAAAAACCTATCTAACAACTTTACCTCATCATCCTTCCCTCCTCTTTTCTACTCTGATGGTTCTGTAGCTATTTCTTCTAGTGATAAAGCAGATCTCTTCACACAGACTTTCTCCTCCAATTCCACCTTAGACATTCCGGTGCTGTTCCTCCATCACTTTCCCCCTCTGACTTCCTCATGGCTGTGATTAAAATTTCTTCAGCTGATGTATTTTCTGCCATCACTGGCCTCAGTACTAACAAGGCATATGGGCCTGATGGGGTCCCTCCTGTTGTTCTCAAGAACTGTGCTTCTGTGCTTACACCCTGCCTAGGCAAACTCTTTCGCCTTTGTCTGTCAACTTGTACCTTTCCTTCTTGCTGGAAGTTTGCTCTCATTCAGCCAGTCCCAAAGAAGGGTGACCACTCCCAACCCTCCAACTATCGTCCAATTGCTTTAACGTCCTGTATCTCAAAAGTTTTCGAGTAAATTCTCAATAGAAAAATTTTGAAACATCTTTCCTATCACAACCTTCTTTCTGATCGTCAGTATGGGTTCCGTCAGGGACGCTCCACTGGCGATCTTCTCACCTACCTTTCAGACTCCTGGTCATCCTCCTTTCAGGACTTTGGCGAAAGCTTTGCCATTGCACTTGACATCTCAAAGGCTTTCGATCGAGTCTGGCATAAATCTTTAATTTCCAAACTGCCCTCCTACGGTTTCTATCCTTCTATCTGTGCCTTCATCGCTAGCTTCCTTTCTGGTCGTTCTATAGCTGCTGTTGTAGACGGCCATCATTCTTCACCTAGATCTATCAACAGTGGTGTTCCTCAGGGCTCTGTCCTATCACCAACTCTCTTCCTTTTACTCATGAATGATCTAAGCTGTACATCTAACCCTATTCACTTATACGCTGATGACTCCACCCTTCACCTTTCCATTCGATTCCCGCAACGGCCATGTCAACAATTACTTCAACAAACAAGGGATGAGGCTATGGCACACCTAATGTCTGACTTGGCTCGTATCTCTGACTGAGGTAAAAATAATATGGTTGTTTTTTAATGCATCTAAGACTCATTTCTTACACCTATCAGCCCATATACCCATTAATGTTTAATAATATTCAGCTTAGTCCTGCATCATCCCTGAACATGCTTGGGGTTTCATTTACTCGGGACATATCTTGGAAAGATCATATTACATCTCTTGTAAAATCTGCTTCCAAGAGATTGGGTGTGCTAAGTCGACTCCGCTCTTTCTTTACCCCTGCACAATTGTTGACTCTATACAGGGGTTTTATCCGCCCCTGTGTGGAATACAACTCTCATGTGTGGGGAGGCTTCCCACATACAGCTCTTCTCAATAGGGTGGAGTCAAAGGCTTTTCGTCTCATTAACTCTCCTCCTCTTTCTGACTCCCTTCAACCTCTGTCTCTTCGCCGCACTGTTGCATCTTTATCTCTTTTCTATCGCTACTTTAATGGTCACTGCTCCTCTGAACTGTCTGCTTGCATTCCTCCACCTCTACGACGGGTGCGTAGCACCCGTCTGGCAGCAAACTCTCATCCCTTTTCTGTCCATCTCTCTAATGCAAGAGTTAACCGTTACTCCCAGTCTTTCATTTATGCAACAGGTCAAATCTGGAACTGTCTCCCTCTGTCTGTATTTCCTGCTGCCTATGATCTCCAGTCTTTCAAACGCAGTGTGTCCAGGCATCTCAAAATGATCGGATCTTGAATTTGGCTCTCCATTGTATTTTGTTTTTCTCTTGGAGGGAACTGTTATTGCGGGCTCATGGCCTTTGGTTCCTTCTTCCTCGCATAAAATATATATATATATATATATATATATATATATATATATATATAAATATATATATATATATATATATATATATATATATTGTAGCACCAGCCGAACAGGGCAGTATTCCCGAGGTGGATGGCAAGCTGGTGGCAGAGAGAGCTGGAGCTCCCGTATCACCAGCCCTCAGGACTTGCTCCTGACCATCTCCCTTTGCTGAACATTTTCACCATCTCCCTTTGCTGAACATTTTCAGTGCTTTCATTAACACAGAGAGCAGGCCAGTATACTGTCTTGATACGTCTACCTTCAACTGTCTACACCACACTACATGCATGTAAGACATCACACCTATTTCCACTCCCTGTAGCAATGACCACTGCATTATTACTAGCAAACGAGGTGGCATCTCGGATTGCCACCACTGGCAGGGTAGGGCTGGTGGCACAGGGTCCTCTTGGTTTCCATCAAGCGACTGTGCTGACACCGACTGTTGCAGATTCCTTTCGTGCTCGTCAGCGGAGAAGTGCAGGTGCAACCTTAATCTTCACCAATATCAGTGGTCTGAGCACCAATGTAAATTCAGTTAATTTTTTCCTACAGTCCATATCCCCTCTGGCCTTTTTCCTCACAGAACCTCAAATCTCTCCCTCTACCGAAATATCCTCATTTTGTTATCCTGGTTACCGTCTCACAAACTTCAGTAACAAGGGCAGCACCTGTTGTTATATCAAACCTGAATATACAACAAATACTTTTAAATTTCACTTTAACGAATTTTGATTACTCACTGTATAAACTAACTAAATATTACCAAATATATCCGTGTAGTCTATTGCTCCCCCAGTGCTTCTTCAAAACCCAGTGTATTGGACTCGATATCCACACAGTTTTTTTTTTTTTTAAATAACAAAACGGAGGAAGGAGAAACAAATGAATAAAAAAATAAAAATAATGCATACTGTACACCAGATTATTGGTGTTCTCTGTTCATAAAATATCTGTAACAATTAGACTTGAACAGCTGTGGGTTGAAATTTGGAGGGAAACAACTCTCAGGAAGCGAGTTCCAGAAAGATACAGTTCGGGGAATGAAAGAATTCAGATAGGCAGAAGTTCTGCAGTATGGGTGTGTGACATTCCAGTCACGAGCACTACCAGATGCCCGTGTATCACGAGAGAAGGCATGGAGAGGTGGCACCATGGACGCAACTTCGCCTGAGCATTTGCCAAACAAATATCTGTAAAATAATGCAAGGGAAGCAACATTCCTTCTTACTTGCAGGGGAGGTAGTTTTTTGTAATGGCAGGGTTGTTAATAATTCTAACAGCTTTGTTCTGAATTTTGCCTAGTTGTTTTATTGCAACCTCTCCACATCCATTCCACAAGGGTGAGCAATATTGAAGTAGAGGGCGCACATGACTCTTATAAATTATAGCTAACTGCTCATCAGCAAAGAAGTTATGGACTCTGTATAATAATCCAAGTTTCTTTGAGGTGGTTTTAGCTAGTGATCATACATGAGAGGTCCAGCTGAGGGCATTGTTAAGTGAGACCCCAAGAATTTCAATATTTTTGGAGATTGGAAAATTAGTAGCACTGAAAGTAATGTACGAATCTGGCAACATCTGTCTATTACTAAATTGTATATATTTAGTTTTAATAGCATTAAAAGAGACAAGGTTGTTTTGTCCCCATTCACTGATCGTTGATAGGTCTTGATTTATGGAGATGGCTGTACTGAGTTGAGAGGTAGAGATATTAGACATTGTAAATGGGTCTCTGAGTGTGAATGAACTATGTAGTGTTGAGTCATCTGCTTATGAGTGGATGGGATTGTGGGTGACACATAAGAGATAATTACTGCAATAGGAATAGGGTTGGCGCCAGAACTGACCCCTGGAGCACACCGGCCTTGATTGAGCGGAAATTCGAATATATATCATCTACTTTTACTCTTATTATCCTGTCACTAAGATATGAAGAAATCAAAGTAACAAAAGACTTTAGTCTATAGCAAGGAAGTTTGGACAGCAGGGAACGGTGCCATACTCTGTCGAAAGCTTTAGAAATATCAAGAGCTATTGCATGAGTTTCTCCATGTAGATCAATTGATTGATGGATGGTATGAGTTACGAGATTGAATATGTCAATGGTGGATCTTTCGTGGCGAAAACCATATTGTCTATCACTTATTAAGTTGTTGGATTCACGATGTTTAACAATGTGCTTATTAATTAAAGTTTCAAATACCTTACCAAGAAAAGATGTGACAGCTATTGGTCTGTAATCAGAGGGGTCAGAGGAACTTCCTTTCTTCGGAATTGGGTGGATATTGGCTTCTTTCCATGAATTTGGGAATAAAGAAGTACGTATGCATAGTCTGAATAATTTAGCTAGAACAGAGGCAAGTTCAGGGGACCACTTTTTCAAAACAGTTGGCGGAGTTCCATCTGGGCCTGGAGTTTTGTTGGTAGGTAAATTGTCTAGGATGGATTTTACGTATCTTGTCTGAATTTTAAGTGGGGCAATTTCGGGAGAGTCAAGTTCTAGTACTGGGACTTTCTGGCTGTTATCGTCTATGGTAGAGTTGCTGGCCAATGTACTGGCAAAAATATCTGCTTTCCCACGTGGGTCATTTGTAATGTTGCCATCTGAAGATTATAGTGGGGGAATGGAAGATGACTTGTTAAAGTTATTATTGAAAGAATTAAGAGCGACCAGAATATTCTACTGCCATTAGAGTTGTTAAGCAGTTTTGATGCTTGATTTTGAAGAAAGTTTGATTTAGCTAGATTTAATACAGCTTTTGCATGATTTCTAGTAATTTCAAATTGAAAGAGTGATTCAGATTTTTTTTTATTTATGTAAGAGATATATTCTAATGACTTTTGGGCTGTTGCTCTGGCACGGTTGCCATCAAACCATTTTGGAGAGTTCGATCTTTTAGTGAACTGTTGACTTGGTATGATTAAATCCATACCAGCTAGTATTAAGTCGCAAATGTGGGACTGGGTAGAATTGGGCTCACTAGAGAAGAAAGACTGCCATGGAATGTCAGCAATATAATTTCTAAATCCATCCCAGTTTGCCCTATCAAAGTGCCATCAGGTCACCCTGACAGGTTCAGAATGGGGAGGTGTGGGGGTAACCTTAACCTTGCCCTTAGCATCGAAGTAACCATTCTGGGTGATTTTAAGGTACATAATGTTGAATGGTTATTTCATTCTGCCAGGACTGACGATGCTGGTCTAGAATCCAAGCTGTTTGCAGAATCGTTTAATCTCACCCAGTTGGTAAGGCAACAAACCAGAATATTAGATAATCTTTACCATAATGAACATCCCTTGGATCTATTCCTGACAAATATTCCAGATCAATACAGGATAGAAGTATTGCCACCACTTGGATCCTCTGACCACAATCTCGTCAAAGACTCATTAGTTAGCCCCCTCAAACGTTCCCATTCTGAACCTGTCAGGGTGACCCAATAGCACTTTGATAGGGCAAACTGGGATGGATTTAGAAATTATTTTGCTGACATTCCATGGTAGTCTTTCTTCTCAAAGTGATGTCAGTTTTAACCAGTCCCACATTAACCCACTAGTGTCCAGAGTCCCCATGAGAGGGATTTTGCTGGACGGGTACTGGGCATACCTCCCTCCATCTATCGGCTCATAGTCGCGAAGCTCATAGGTCCCTACCCTGGGGTTCCCTTCTTTACTGAGTTTTGAAAATGTCCAGTTCTGTCCATTATATTGGACACTGGACACCAGTGGGTTAATGACTTAATACTAGCTGGTATGGATTTACTCATTCCAGGTCAGCAGTTCACTAAAAGATCGAACTCTCCAAAATGGTTTGATAGCAACTGTGCCAGAGCAACGGACCAAAAGTCATCAGCATGTAACTCTAACTTTAAATAAAAACCATCTGAATCACTGTCATTTTAAAATTGTCAGAAACCGTTCAAAAACTGCAATAAATCAAGCATCAAAACTACTTAACAGGCCTAATGACAATAGATTTTTCTGGTCAACTCAATTCTTTCAGTAATAACTTTAACAAGTCATCATCCATTCCCGCACTAAAATCTTCAGATAGCAGCGTTACAAATGACCTGCATGGGAAAGCAAATTTTTTTGCCAGTAAGTTTGCCGGAAATTCTACCATAGAGCAAGTCAGCCAGAACATCTCACCAGTAGAACCTGACTCCCGAAATTATTCCATTTAAAATAGAAACAAGATACGTAAAATCCATCCTAGACAATTAACCAACCAGCAATGCTCCAGGCCTAGATGGAATTCCTCAAATTTTTTTGAAAAAGTGTTCCCCAGAACTTGCCTCTGTTACAGCTAAGTTATTTAGACTAACCCATGGAAAGAAGCCAATATCCACCCTATTCCAAAGAAAGGAAATTCCTCTGACCCCTCTGATTACAGACCAATAGCTGCCACATCTTCTCTTGGTAAACTATCTGAAATTGTAATTAACAAACACATAGTTAAACATCTTGAATCCAACAACTTAATTCCACTCATTTAATGCCGGGGTGCAACAAGGATGAGTTCTAGTTCCAACCCTGTTCCTGGTTCAAATTAACCCCTACACCGCGGGGTTGTTTTTGCACTCCTTGCACGTCCCGTGAGAATATTCGCGCTCCGACTGACTTTTTAAAAATATTTGCCAAAAATCAGTTATTAGTCCTAGAATATAAAAATTATATATGCTTATGGTTCCTTCAACTTTCCCCTGGGATGTTTGTTGATCCTTCGTCGTCTACCATAGGACTTGTGGAGACTTCTGAAGTTGAGTAATGAAGTCTCCACTTTACACTTCCCGATACCCCGTCTGTGGTTACCACTGCCTGGTATTATAACTACAAACACTATTCTATGAATTTCAAGTAGTTTGGAATCCATATTTAAAAAAAAAACAAAAAACAGTGAAAGCAATGTAAATTACGAGCGCATACGAGCTTTCCTCCCGTGCTGGTTCCCCGATGGTATTCTGAGGCGCAGCTGTCATTTATTATTTATAAACACATTCACACTTGATATTCCTAGTACTTTATTAGACTTGTTTATATATACAATATTTATCTATAAGTTTCTTTCAGTACTAGCAGTTTATTTTCACTCCAGGCATTCACTTTCTTGTCCTATGTACTAGCGTGGAGAACGAATCTGTCACTTTCACTTTCATAACTCCCAGTATTCATACATGCTAGAGTGAAACATTCACTTTCATTTCTCCTTGTATATATACTCGTATTCTTATATTACTACTTATTTACATTTCTATTTACATTCTCTATTTTATTTACATTATTTACATTTATATTATATTTACACTATGTTATACACTGTCACTTGCAGTAACTTATAAAACTATTTTCCACTGTTCAGTTATATTTACATTCATTGCTTTCACTTGCTGTTTACACATTATATATAAATTATTTACATTTCCACTTGCACTGTTTTAGAGTCACCAGAAAGATCGTAGTCGCTGTCCATCATTATCATTGATAAATTAGCCAGTTCATGCTCCACAGCAGTCATTTAGCCCTTTACCCCTTTCCACACGAGATTTAGTAGGGGTAGAGGTCACAGGGCCCTTTGCATGGGGCTAAAAAGCAGCGGAATTGGACAGACTCCAATCCGACGTGGTTTCACCTTGAAAGACGACAGTAAACTGAATGCTATTCACTTGGGGCAGTGAAGGGCTACCAATGTCAGTGTGGTGACAGCTGCTAATATATGCTCTATGAAATGATTGGCAGGAAATCTAGACAATACATAATAAATTAGGTAGTTCCAGGTGAATGTTAATATCACTTACGCTTCTCCCTTCCTTCTTAGATATATTTTTATTATGAGAACAGGTCATATGCCATATTTCAAGGGGAAATAAACAGGGAAAATTAGCGAACGAGTGCACGTAAGGTGTTGCTAGGTGATAATTAGCCCATTCCAGATGTATGGCAGTATCAATTACCTTTTCTCTGTCTTTTATATATTATTTTGTATAAGAATAGGGCAAAGGGCACATTTCAATGGATAAAATGAGTGGAAAAATCCATCTAGCATTTGTGTAGTGCAGCGCAGCTGGTCAAGTGAGAGGAGAGGGTAATGGAGGGGAGGTAAGGAGGCGGGGAGTCAAGGACAGGAGAATAATGGCTAAATTGTCAACAGTGGATGGGAGTACAGGTGACTGTAGCAGAACTAATTATAGCTGAACACTGGTAGTACTGATAGATGATACAAGTCACCACTTGAAAGCCAGGGCAAATTCAAAATAACACAGAATCACAAATGTGATGCCCCGCTGTATAATCCCTTGCTCCCAAGCATCATGAAAGTGACGCCCTGCGGTTAAGAGGTTGATGATCTCTTATCTGTCACCAACAATCCCATCCAGTCATATGTAGATCACTCAACACTTCACACTTTATCCACACTTAAACACCTATTTACAAAGTCTAATATCCCTAACTCACTACAGCCATCTCCATAAACCAAGATTTATCTACAATCAATGAATAGAGACAAAACAACTTTGTCTTATTTAATGCTCTTTCAAGATTGTATGGACTTGATGGTAGGTTGCTAAAGGGAGAGTAAAGTTTTTATGTAAATAGTAAAGCATGTGTAAGAGTGAAAAATACTGTAAGTGACTGGTTTCCCGTGACAGTGGGGCTGCAGCAGGGATATGTGATGTCCCCTTGGTTGTTTAATATTTATATGGATGGTGTCGTAAGGTAGGTGAATGCAAGAGTGTTAGATGGAAGTCTGGATCTGGTGAATGTTGATGGTAGAGAGTGAAATCTGAAGCAGCTACTGTCAGAGGAGAGATTGAGACTGATGGCAGAGGAGTTTGGAAGGGTGTATGAAAGGAGGAAATTGAAAGTAAATAAAAATAAGAGTAAAGTGATGAAGTGTACGAAGTTGGTAGATGGTAGGAGGATGAATATAGTTTTGCATGGATTATTGCCTGAGGAGGTAGAGTGCTTTAAGTATTTAGGATCACATGTTGCTGTGGATGGAAGAATAGGTGCAGAAGTGAAGTTAATAATGAATGAAGTAGGAAAGGTGCTGGGAGAAATGAATAAAAGTGTTTAGTTGTCGTTCACTTAGAGTGGATGTACAGAGAAGGCTGTATGAGGCTGTTGTGGTACCGACTGCATTACATGGGGCTGAAACATGGAATCTGGGTGTAGCAGAGAGGAAAAGTTTCAATATAATGGAGACCAGGTGTCTGAGGAGTATGTGTGGAGTGATGCGTATGGATCGAGTGAGAAATGATAAAGTGCAAAGGAGAACTGGAGTTGTGTGGGAGATCGCTGATTGAGTTGAGCAGAGGGTGTTGCGATGGTTTGGGCATATGGAGAGTATGGATAATGAGTGACTTGTGAAAAAGATAACTAGATCCGATGTGAGAGGTGTAAGGCTGAGAGATAGACGATGAATAGGATGGATTGACAGTGTGAAGAGAGCTTTGGATGCGAGAGGGATGTCTGTTGAGCAAAGAAGAGTGGCTGTACGTGATAGAAATGATTGGAGAGAAATTGTGAATGAATAAATCATGATGCAGCCCATAGGGAATATTCTCCCACATTTGGTCTGATCAGCTGATCAGGTCACATGCGGATCAGAGGATGGGTCCATTATGATGTGGCAGAGGTAAACCAGTTTTTCTGTCGGGCCCTGCTGCAGATGTCACTGATTGCACTGCACAGTTGACCCTCGTGCAGTGTGGTGTGGTGAGGATCTGTCCCTTCTCCCCTTGGGGCTAAGATGCAAAAGAATGTGATAGTGGGGATGAGTAAAATGGAAGTGTGTTGTCCTGTCTCGGCTACCTCCCTTTCCTTGGGGGAAGCAGCCTAGGTATACAGATAGAAACCCAAGTATGTACAATTTACTAATAGACAGATATTGCCAGATTCGTTTACCTTCAGTGCTACTAATATTCCCATCTCCAAAAGTATTGAAATTCTCGTTGTTAACACTTAACAATGCCCTCAGCTGGACCTATCATGTCAGATCACTTGCTAAAACCACCTCAAAGAACTTTGGATTATTGAACAGAGTCTGTAACTTCTTCACTGGCGAGCAGTTAGCTATAATTTATAAGAGTCATGTGTGCTTTGAGCTTGAATATTGCTCACCCTTGTTGAATGGATGCGGAGAGGTTCCATTAAAACAACTAGACAAAATTCAGAACAATGCTGTTGGAATTAATAATAACCTGCTACTTCCCCTACAAGTAAGAAGGAATGTTGCCTCCCTTGCATTATTTTACAGATATTTTTATGGCAAATGCTCAGACGAAGTTGTATCCATTGTGCCACCTCTCCATGCTCTCCCTCATGCTACACAGGCATCTGGTAGCACTCACGACTGGAATGTCACACAGCCATATTGCAGAAATTCTGGCTATCAGAATTCTTTTTTTCCTCGAACTGCATGTCTCTGGAACTCGCTTCCCCTGAGTTGTTTTCCCCCAAACTTCAACCTGGAGCTGTTTAAGTCGAACTGTTACAGATATTTTATGAATGGAGGACACCAGTAATCTGGTGTATGGATTATTTTTTCATTCATTTGTTTTTCCATCCTTTGTTCTGTTATTATATATATATATATATATATATATATATATATATATATATATATATATATATATATATATATATATATATATATATACCGTTATATTTAAAATTAAAGTTGTTCTTCTACTACAGAAGACGGTGGCTAGTATACTTATTAAGATGGTTTGTCTTAGTATTTGGTGCTAACGTGGGGGAGGCGGTGGCTCAACCGGTAGAGAGGTGGCGTGCGGTCCTAACGGACCCAGGTTCAAATCCCGGCTGGGGCAGGGAACAGTTTACGGATTTGAATTTCATTAAATCAGGCTTTACTGATCTACCAGAAGACCCGCCGACATGTCGTAAAAATACCCCCGCTAATACCAATACACCAGTCCTGTATGAGACAGCCCTAGCATGTATTCAATATGGATGGTGGGTGTTAGCGCCGAAGTGGTGACATGTAGAGGTGTATGGTATGTAGGAGGACTGCTGGGCCTTGATAGCAGGCTGTGAAGCCTATGCCCAGAGTCGGACACATAAAAAAAAAAAAAAAAACTGTGGAGACCAATTCTGGATTCACAAACTTTGTCACACAGTTGGCATGTCAAGTCCGGGATATTAGGAGACCTCTGTTTTGGTTGTGCTTCTGTTATCTATGCTCTTCTCAGGCCAGGTTCTGAGTTTCGTGATGAATGCTTGGTTCCTTCGCTGCAGATGGCTTGCCATTGTTTTCTGTCAGAGGCATTGGTTTCAAGACCTTTGGTAAGATATTGCATTTCTTCAGAGTTGTCCTTATACGATCTTTATATGTCTTCTTCTGTCTTGCTGAGTTGCAGCGTTTTGGAGGAAGTTGACCATATTGAACCTGGCAGAAGTGGTGCTTAGGCACATGGAACCCGTGTCCGAACATCTAAGCTTGATTTTAGCTTGCTTGGTGTCTATGCTTGTTGACTTTGCCCTCTGGAGAATTTCTGAGCAAGGGACTTTATCCTCCCATGTGAGGCCTAGGATGCGTTGTAAGCATCAAATGTGAAGAGCCTCAAGCTGTTCGACATGATGCTGGTAACTATTCTGGGATTCAGCACTGTATAGGACGGTGGAGAAGCATACAGCTGTATATACTGATACCTTTGTCTCGATTCTCAAGTTGGTAGTTTCAGAGACACCGGAACTGAGATGTCGAAAAGAGGCTGAGGAGGCATGGTTGTTTCTTGCAAGGTCTTCTACATCAATGTTATGTTTATCTGTGAGCACAGTTCCGAGATAGGTGTAATTCTCCTTCCGTTGTACATTTTCACCATTTATCTGAAATGCAAGAGGCTCTGCTGCGTTGTTTCATTGATATATCACTTCCGTTTTATTTACATTTATTCGGAGCTGCATTGCATGGTAGATGCTGGAGGTTATGGTATGAGACTATTATAGGGCTTCTGGAGTATGTGCAAGGATTGATTGATTGACTGATTGATTGTTCTGGCCATAACTTGGTGCACCAACAACGAAGTTAAATAATGCCAAAAGGTCATCTAATTAACAAAACAAGAACATAGATTGAAACCAAAATAAAAATCACTTAAAAAAATAAAAGGAACCTTATGAGTTATAAATAGTGATTGATGACAATAAAAAAGGGAAAGTAAGAAAATTATAAAATGAAACCAAGAAAACACCCTAAAACATTAAAAAAACAGAAAAACACTAAATCCTGTAAACAAGACCAGCTGCCTGCACAAAGGAGAGGGCTCCTCTCATAGAACAGGCTCCTCCGATCACAACCTTATCACCTTAACCTGTCCTATCACTCCGGTACAGCCTGTGGACCCTCCAAAGGAACTTCGTCTGTGAAACTTTGGAGCTGAGGATTAGGAGGCCCTCAGGCAGCACTTCTTTGATCTTCCCTGGAATGATTATTGCTTCCATGGCCGGGAGCCATCTGAATGTGCCTTGAGCATTACGGAGGTTATTTTCTTGGGCATGGACGCATACATTCCTTTCTCATATCCTTTGACTAATGGAAGAAAGAATTGATTTAATCACGCTTGTTCTAATGCTGTCCGCAACAAGGAGAGGGCCTATATAAGGTACCGGAGCCAACAGACCCCAGAATCGCATCTTTTACACGTTTCTGCCTGGAATCATGCTAAGTCTGTTCTTCGGTCTGCTAAAAATAATTTCATCCGTACTAAATGCTCTCAACTCTCCAACTCGAATTCTTCCCGCCCCTTCTGGCACCTTGCCAAAAACCTTTCTAACAACTTTACCTCATCATCCTTCCCTCCCCTTTTCAACTCTGATGGCTCTGTAGCTATTTCTTCTACTGATAAAACAGATCTCTTCACTCAGACTTTCTCCTCCAATTCCACCTTAGACGATTCCTGGTGCTGTTCCTCCATCACTTCCCCCCTCTGACTTCCTCGTGGTTGACATTAAAATATCTTCTGCTGATGTATTTTCAACCATCACTGGCCTCAATACTAATAAGGCATATGGGCCTGATGGAGTCCCTCCTGTTGTTCTCAAGAACTGTGCTTCTGTGCTTATATCCTGCCTAGGCAAACTCTTTCACCTTTGTCTATCAACTTCTGCCTCTTTTTTGCTGGAAGTTTGCTCTCACTCAGCCAGTCCCAAAGAAGGGTGTCCATTCCCAACCCACTAACTATCGTCCAATTGCTTTAATGTCCTGTGTCTCAAAAGTTTTCGAATCAGATCTTAATAGAAAAATTTTGAAGCATCTTTCCTATCACAACCTTCCTTCTGATCGTCAGTATGGGTTCTGTCAGGGACGCTCCACTGGCGATCTTCTCACCTACCTTTCAGACTCCTGGTCGTCCTCCTTTCGGGACTTTGGCGAAAGCTTTGCCATTGCACTTGACATCTCAAAGGCTTTCGATCGAGTCTGGCATAAATCTTTAATTTCCAAACTGCCCTCTTATGGTCTCTATCCTTCTATCTGTGCCTTCATCTCTAGCTTCCTTTCTGGTCGTTCTATAGCTGCTCTTGTAGACGGCCATCATTCTTCTCCTAGATCAATCAACAATGGTGTTCCTCAGGGCTCTGTCCTATCACCAACTCTCTTCCTTTTATTCATCAATGACCTAAGCTGTACATCTAACCATATCCACTCATACACTGGTGACTCCATCCTTCATCTTTCCATTTGGTTCCTGCAACGTCCATCTCAGCAGTTACTTCAACAAACAAGGGATGACGCTATGGCACACCTAATGTCTGACTTGGCTCATATCTCTGACTGGGGTAAAAATAATCTGGTTGTTTTAATGCATCAAAGACTCAGTTTTTACACCTATCAACCCAACAAAATCTTCCACAGGTATACCCACTAATGTTTAATAATATTCAGTTTAATCCTGCATCATTCTTGAAAATGCTTAGGGTTTCATTTACTTGGGACTTACCTTGGAAAGATCATATTACATCTCTTGTAAAATATGCTTCCAAGAGATTAGGTGTGCTAAGCCGACTCCGTTCCTTCTTTCAATCAATCAATCAATCATTTCCTGTGGCACCCTCGGGGATGCATAGGGCCTCGATGAACTCACACCACCACATCCTATCTTGTGCTAACTCCTCAAGATCTCCCCAACACTCATCTCCAGCTTCCCGTCTCATTGTCCTCACCCACTTCTCTTTTGGCCTTCCTCTACCTCTCCTACCAAGTGCCACCCACCCTGGTGTACCTCGTACTATTCCCTGTCTCCTATACGCATGTCCTAGCCACTTCCATCGTGAGAACCTAACATATTCATCGACCGGCTGCACTCCCGTTATTTCTCTAATTCTACTATTTGGTATCCTTTCCCACCACTTAACTCCTAATATTCTTCTAAGTGCTTTTTTTTCAAACACCAAGAATTTATTTTCCATAGTCACTGTGCTGTACCAAGACTCGTGTCCATAAATTAAGATACTCCTAACCATTACCTTATAAAGTTTGATTTTTGTATGCACAGAAAAATTGTTATTATTCCAAATATTTTTAAGCATTCCCATTGCCTGATTAGCCTTCTTTAACCTTTCCTCGAATTCAAAGTTCAACGAACCATCCTTGGCTAAATAAGTACCTAAATATTTAAACCTATCAACTTGCTTTACAACCATACCTCCAATTACACATTCCTGCGCATTTTCCATATTCATATTGATTATTTCAGTTTTTCCACAATTAATACCCAAACCCACCTTGCGACCTTCACTCACCAAACAGTCCAACACTCTCTGCATCTCTTCTGGCCCATCACAAATCAAAATTATATCATCTGTATAATCTAAATCCAAAAGTTCCCTGTTCTCTCCCCCAAAGTATACCTGCACCGGTTTGTGTTCCAACGCGTTTCATAATGTAATCAATGACCAATATAAATAGTAAAGGCGATAGAACACCACCTTGAATTACTCCGGACTTGACTTCAAACGAATCACTCAGACAACCATCAACCATCACTTTATAAAATGTGTCCTCATGCATGTTCATAATGACCCTCACAAACTCCTCTGGTATTCCATAATGTCTCATGATCTTCCCCATAGTCTCTCTCGAAACACTATCAAAAGCCTTTTCAAAATCAACAAAACAAAGACTTAACGGTACTCTCATTTCATTAACTTGCTGCATCAAATGCCTAACTATAAAGATCTGATCATTGCAACCACGTCCCTTCTAAAACCAGCCTGTTCATCCCACAGAATACCCTCAACCACCGGCTCCAACCTATTTAACAACACTCTACTGAAAACTTTCAAAGCTATCGGTGACAAAGAGATTCCCCTCCAATTACCACATTCACTCAGGTCTCCCTTCTTCGGAACTTTAACAATTACACCATTCTTCCAAACTGATGGTAGTAACCCTGTCACCCATATATTATTGAATAGCTTGGTCAAGATCATTATTAATCTATCCCCCTCCACTTTAAACATTTCCGGAAATAAACCATCCTCCCCTGGTGCCTTATTATTCTTTAACTGTTTTACTGCTTTCTCCACTTCTGCTAGCCTCAACTCTCCTGTTTCTATATTTAAATCTTCCTGAGCAGACGGTATATCCTCTTCCGGTGGTATTGGTCTATTAAGAACTGTCTCAAAATGCTCTTTCCATCTATTTTTAATATCTCCATCTTTGGTCAATAAATTTCCTTCCCTGTCTCTAACTGGTATTTCCTTGCGTTTACCTGCATTACCACTCAGTTCTCTAATCGATTCATATGCTATTCTTTGACTCTGTCCATCATTTTTGTTTATTAAGATTTCAGTCTCTGCAACTTTTTCATCGACACATCTTCTTTTATCTCTCCTAGCTAACCTTCTTACTTCTGAATTGAAACTCCAGTATGCAGCTCTTGCTAATTCAATCTCTCGTTCATCAACGCATTGCATCTCACTCCTCAATTTAGCCTCACCTCTCTTTTTTATCATATCCCACGTTTCCTCTGATATCCATTTCTTTCTCCTGAATCTATGTCTCCTTCCAATCGTACATTCAGCAGTCTCATGCAAAACTTTGTTCACATCCTCCCACATCTCATCTACACTTCTCTCCCCCTCTTCCAACGTTTCCAACACCAAAAACCTATTTCTGCATTCTAATCTGCATTCCTCCTTTTCTTCTCCTTCCCTTCTGAGCTTTTCAATATCGTATCTACCAACATCAGATTTTTCCTTCTTCTGATTTTTAAGTTTAAACCTTATTTTTGCAATGCTGAGTTGATGGTCACTACCAATATCCGCTCCCCGTTTAACATGAACATCTAGCAGAGAACTTCTATGCCTCCTACTGATAGCGATGTGATCAATCTGATTTTTATATTTTCCACACGGCGACACCCAAGTTGTCTTGTGTATATTGCAATGCTGAAAGAGTGTGCCCCCGATGACTAAGTCATTTGCTAGACAGAAACTTCCAAACCTCACTCCGTTTTCACTCATCCTACTACCAACTCCCATCTTACCCATACATGCCTCAAATCCCTCATTTGAACAGCCCATTACTGCATTAAAGTCTCCAACGCAGATCAAAACATCATGTCTAGGTACCCTTCCTACTCCTTCTTGCAACTTTTCATAAAATGTGTCTTTCCTTTCATCGAGTGCATCATTAGTAGGTGCATAACACACAAACAGACTGATGTTGCCATGATTTGATTTAAACCGTGCGTGTAACAATCGCTCATCTATAGGATCCCACTCACATAAAGCCTTATTTGCCTTACAACCCAGCAACAATCCTACTCCCTGATAATGCATTCCGTCCTGTTGGCCAGATATCAATAAACGTATACCATCCTCCAAATCCAACTTATCGACTCCATTTAATCTAGTTTCTGTCAGAGCACAAATATCAAGTCTGTAATTTTGAAAAACCTTCACTAACTCATCGATTTTACCGTCATGATTTAGCGTTCTCACATTGCAGTTATCAATTTTAATTGTATTTTTTGCATTAACAAAGGAATTAGATTGTAATTGAGGCTACCCTGAGATTCTTAGCACCCCCTGCCCATTTAAGGGCTGCGCGGGACTGGGGGCCATTATTGTTCTTTCAGAGTTCATCAAGGTTTCTTTGGCTAACTTCCTGAACACCTCGCCAATGTGTTGCAGTCGCAGTAGGCAGCTAACTTGCCTGATTGCAGAGTACAACTCTCATGTGTAGGGAGGCTCTCCACATACAGCTCTTCTCAGTAGGGTGGAGTCAAAGGCTTTTCGTCTCATTAACTCTCCTCCACTTACTGACTCCCTTCAACCTCTTTCTCTTCATCACACTGTTGCATCATTATCTCTTTTCTATCACTACTTCAACGGTCACTGCTCCTTTGAACTGTCTGTATGCCTTCCTCCACCTCTACGCCGGGTCCTTAGCACCCGTCTAGCAGCAAACTCTCATCCCTTTTCTGTCCAACTCTCTAATGCAAGAGTTAACCGTTACTAACAGTCCTTCATTTATGCAACTGGTCAGCTCTGGAACTGTCTCCCTCTGTCTGTGTTTCCTGCTTCCCATGATATCCAGGCTTTCAAACGAGGTGTGTCCAGGCATCTCGAAATGATCGGATCTTGAATTTGGCTGTCTTTTGTATTTTGTTTTTCTCTTGGAAGGAACAACAATTGCAGGCTCGTGGCCTTTGGTTCCTTCTTCTTAGCATAAAAAAAAACATCGACAAAAGATGGAAAGACCCATCACCCGACCAGTGCCCAGTGAGGTACCTACAGCACAAATCACCTGGAGTGAGGCATTCAATCAGCACATGCCAAACAGCTATGGGGACCAAGCAATCCTCACAGATAGGAGGAGGAGACCCCTTCATTATGTAGCCATGAGAAAAACAAGTATGACCAATGCGAAGATGACACAAGGCCATCTCTCACCAGCAAGACAAGCCCTGGTAACTCTTGGAGCCCATATCGGATAAATGGCACATAACTTGTTGGCTCTTTCTGCCTCCTAGTGCTCCTGCCAACAATGCCAAACGTGTTCATGAACAATGAGGGGAAAGTCTGAAACAGAAAGCCATCCCAAGACAGCAGCAGGACCAGGTGCTGCCTCCTTGACCTGAGACATAGCACGTTCATTCTCTGATACCCCTACAAGAGCCAGGACCCAACAAAACTCAACCCCATGCCACGTTTGAGGAGGAAAAGCCTCCCAAAAACTGCAACAACCAAAGGATGTGGAGGGACGAATGAGCCCAAGGTTAAAAGTGCAGCTCGAGAGTCGCTATATAATTATAGTAAAAGTATTGTCCTGGACGACAAAAATGAGATAAGTGCTAAAATAATGGCAAATGGCTCTGCAGTAGAGACAGAAGCAGACTCTGGGAGACTACTGCCACGGCAACAATGTGGAAAAACAACCATGAATCCCACACCAGAAGGAGACTTGGACCCATCAGTAGATACTGGTATAGAGCCTCTTTGTTGTACCGAGTGTTCCAGTTATGCAGGTGGGATAGTACCCTTTGAACCCCACAAAATATTTACAAAAACCGACCTCAGGCAGAAGCCAGGGAGCAACCCTTGGAGTCCATAGGGGACAGACTGAAACCAAAGTCTGATTGAAATCAGTCACTGTCTCATGAGCCCAATACCCAGAAGGATGAGGTATGTGAGGACGTTGGTTAAACTAACAAAAAAAAAGATTGCCATGTCACACAGGCACTGGTAAAAAAATCAGGGAGATGAAGAACCCTTTACCACCAATGCCCAAGCAAAGATTATCATTGGCAGCCCAAGGAGGGGACACCATCCCCCACAAACAGGCTTGGGATCAGTGAGGATCGAAAAGCACCCGTAGCAAGGCGAAGGCCAGTATGATGTACTTCATCTAAAGGCTTGATTGTGGTGTGGTAAAGACTACATATTATATAGATAGATAGATAAATAGATAGATAGAAGCAGGGAGTCAGATGATGAGAAGGTGTTGTGTCTGCGAGAATCGAGCAGTGCTAAACATGCTTACACACTCTTAACACTGAGGAAAGCTGACGACAGCGGCCAGTAAGGAGATGATGCAGTTAGCTGTCAGCAGTCCTCTAGTGAACAAAGACCTAGTCCATCCACGAGGAACACATGTGACACACCCCTGCTATACCAGAATTTAGGAAAGAGAGCTCAGACGGAGATTAGCCACCGAACAGGGGAGAGAGAAGTAGACAGGCCTCAGAGGAGACAGGTGATGGGAGAAGGGCTTAGCGATTTGAGAGAGAGACAGATAGCGAGACAGGGAGGTAGCTACCCGGGACTTATACTTTGTTCCTTGTGAAAGACTTGTTAATATTTCCAAGACAAATAAAAATAGTCCCATACTATTCTTTACCTCTCCTGTCACTACATGACATTTGGTGGGGAAGCTACTACAAGATATAAAAGCCGCTCGACCACAAGTCTAAAATATACTTCTCTACAAGTAACTACAAAGTCTTTATGACAGTGGCTGGTGTAGCTGATGTGTTAACCTTGCACCCATAATGTAGTTTGGAGCCAGCAAATGTTTGATAAGGGTGTAGAAAAGTCTTACGATCAGCATCCAAAGAATTGTGTGACAGGGCCCCCAGCAAATTAACCCCTAAGCACTGGTGTCAGTATGGACAGATGCTAAAGAGGTGGCTGGTTACTGCCAGGGGTGGGTAGGAACAGCAAAGCAGTCCCACCACAGTTTGAATGGGCCACCATTTGATCTTGCCACCAAAGAGTAGGGGAAAACTCCCGCCACCGCATGGAAACATAGCTCAGTCTTCCCAGTGACTTTGCCAAGTGTTCAGCGATGTTGTCAGAATCCATCTCGTCCAATTCCATCCCCGCCTCAGGTGGACTCTTGCGTCATCCACCCCTGCCAAGCCTCTGCTGAAGGAAAGCAAGAATAGGCTCACTGATACTGGTACAGAGCATGCCTTGGACGTCATTGTATCCACTTTATCAGCAACTGGTGAAACTTCCTAAAAAATGAGGAAAGTTACCATGTGGAAAGCAGCATATCACGTGTGGTGACCCCTGCCAGCTCTGAGATATCTGCACCCACCTTCACGCTTCTTCAGGGGGCAGGAATGGCTTATGACAATGATGCCTTCTCCTCTGACAAAAAGGTGGATGAGCCAGTAGTTGTGGAAAGTGGAGCAGATGGTGATGAGCACGCAAATCAAATTGTACATAAACGCCACTGCCGTGCTTCACTGCCCAGCTCACGACAATTGAGTCGCTATCCATGCCTGCCATGACCTTCATTGCCTCAACTAAACACATCTTTGGCCCATTCTCCACAACCTAGCCCTTCAAATGCGGGGGAAGTGGAATCTTTGGGCGTATGTGGTCATCATGGCCAGGCAGCATCACCCCAGGAAGTCAGTGAGTCAAGTGAATCATCACCATTCCACCCCCCCACCTCTACCTCCACCTCCACCTCCGTTTCCCCTCCCACCCTTTCCTGTGGCCATGCCCATGCCCATGCCCATTGGCGTGGGCACACATGTGATGTGAGGAGGCATGCAATTGGCGCAGAAGCATGTCCAAGCAGCCCCAGTGGGCTGGACACTTGTTTGGGAGGAGGGGAAAGGTTTGGAGCCAGCAATCCATGCCTTCCATGTGACAGAGGTAAGTGTACAGAAGGGTCACCCGGAGACAGGTGTTTCAACAATCCAGTCTTTTTTCCAAGCAATATTCACCAGCACCATCATGCAGTAGCTTGTTGATGAAATAAACTTTCATCAGGCAATTTCTTTGCACTGGCTGGAGATCTCTGTGAGCAACAGCTCAAAGATGAAGGAGTGGATGCCAGTTGAGGTGGGAGAAATGTATATGGGACTTGCCATAATTATGATAATGGCCCTCATAAAAAATCCTGTGTTACATGACTGTTGGGCAGTGGGCAAAGTAGTGAAGCTTCCTATCTTCAGGAATTACATGGACGTGACTGGTACCTAATAATGCTGAGGTCCCTACACCTCAATAGAAATTATGGCCCAGCACCCGATGACAGGTTGTGCAAAAAAAAGGCAAACCCTAACCATGCTGAAGGAGTCACTTGAGCTTTTCCAACTGTTTCGTAAACTTGTGATTGATGAGTCGCTTGTTCTGTTCTGGGGACATCTAGCATTTATTCAATACAAGCCTTCCAAATGTCCCTATTGAGGACTGAAGTTCTTTGTGCTATGTTACTGCCAAACTGGATATGTGCTAGACATAGTTTATTTGGCTGCATATGTGCATATACCAAGTGACGATCCACATGGTTTCTCTATGGCAGTGGTGAAAGTGCTAATGGACAGGTACTTCAACAGAAACCACATTCTGTATACTGTTCAGATAACTACTATGCATTCCCCTCATTGATGAAGTTCTTACTTGAACATGGGACTGGGACCTGTCGAACTGTCCTTGCCAGACGGAGGAATTTTCCAGCCATGCCCGAAAAGACCGAGAGAGGTGCCCTGCCAACACGGAAACGTGGTAATATGTTGGACATTCATTTGACATGAAAAGTGGAGGATCAACATGCATACCACACGGAAGTTATGCAGGACACAGGCAAGATAGACTTCAAGACCAAGTAACACGTGTCCAGTTGGGTGTATCATACTAATGTCAATTTTGAAAGAATGGAAAATCCAAGATTGACAGAATTCATTTCTATGATACTTTTTTATGTGTAAGTTTTGCAAAAGATTTGATTTAGTCATTTCAATTTTTATTTTTTTCTCTAAAAGCCACTTTTTCTCCATACATCAAAAACAGTTGGCTCTACATCGCATATACATGATTTATTATTACACAGACGAGTAATAATCATTTTTTTGTCAAATGTTCAAAAAGTACAGAATTACTCAATTCTGATATGATAAGTTTATTTACGAATCCCCCCAAATGTCCAAAATGCACAGTAAAAGCCCATATATGTGATAAGCTTTCTAGACCTTCTCACCTGCCTTCGTAAAACTACGGAATTTACTTCAAAGTGTGCATTCTTACCATAAGATCGACAGCAATGTTAACTTCATAACAATGGAATAACCGGGAAAACACTTGGTTAACACACACAGGAAGAGATACCCATAAACATACACTATTCAATGTGAAGCCAATCAGTATTTTTCAAGACATTTTTCTTTGGCTGGAACACTGGCATCACTTCCCTGTGATTAATCCTGCCATGAATGAAACCATCTCTATTGTCGTGTCCGAACACTGCATAGGCTCCAGCAGAGATTTCCTTGACTGCTTGTTCACAACTCTGAGCGTGAAATGAGAAATTCTCAACTGCCAGTGAAGATTGGAGAAAATCTCTGAGTTCTGCTGTAGACTCCTACAGGTGAAGACAGGCCTGTGTAATTCCACTTTATCCCAATCGATCAAACTCTTTGGTGATGTAGCGTCAACATTCAGTCTGGGTCTCATGTTCCCATAGTCAGGCGGTAACATTACAAATGAACCGAGTGGTAAAGGAAATATCTTTGCAAGTACATTTGCCAGAAATTCGACATTATAGGAAGTCAGCCTCAGCATACCAGTACTAGAACTTGACTCTCCCGAAATTGTTGCACTTAAAATAAAGACCAGATACATGAAATACATCCTAGACAATTTACCAGCCAATAAAGCTCCAGGCCCAGATGTAATTCCTCCAACTCTGTTGAAAAAGTGCTCCCCAGAACTTGCTTCTATTCCAGCTAAATTACTCAGACTATGCATAAGTACGTCTTCATTCCTTATTTCTTGGAAACAAGCCAATATCCACCCAATTACAAAGAAAGCAAGTTCCTCGGACCCCTCATATTATAGACCAATAGCTATTATGACTTCTCTAGGTATATTTGAAACTGTAGTAAATAAGCACATAGTTAAACATCTTGAATCCAACAACTTAATTAGCGATAGACAGTATGGGTTTTGCCATGAAAAATCCTCCATTGATATATTCAAACTTCTCATTCACCCCATTCATCAATCAATTGACCAACATGGAGATATTTATGCAATAGCCCTTGTTATTTCTAAAGCTTTCAACAGAGTGTGGCACCGTTTCCTCCCATCCAAACCCTCTTGCTATGGATTAACGTCTTTTGTTCATTTGATTTCCTCTTATCTCAGCAACAGGAATATAAGAGTAGAGTAGATGATGTACATTCCAATTTCCTCTCAGTTAACGCTGGCATGCCAAAAGGATCAGTTCTGGCTCCAATCCTATTCCTCATTCATGTTAATGATCTCTTATCTGTCATCCGTAATCCCACCAATTCATAAGCAGATGACTCAACACTTCATAGTTCATTCACACCTAAACACCCATTCACAAAGTTCAATAATCTCTAACTCACAATTCTTTACACCCATCTCCAGAAATCAAGACTTATCTAGGATCACTGAATGGGGAGAAAATAACCTTGTCTGATTTAATGCTAGTAAAATCAAATATATACAGTTTGGGAGGAATCTGAGTGTGAAATGGAGGGAGAGTAAGAAATTGTTTTGGAAGGAGGTAAAGAAAGTAAGGCAGTGTGAAAGGGGAAATAGTAGGGGAGTGAAAGATAGGAATAATAGATTGTTGGTGGAGAAGAGAGAGAAACTGAGGAGATGGAAGGAGCACTTTGAGGATTTGTTGAATGTGGAGAGTGAGAGCAGTGCGAGTATAAGTGGTGGGGGAATGGCTGGGAGAAGAAGAGATGAGAGGAGGGAGGAAGAGATCAGTAGGCCGGAAGTAGTAGAAGCGAAGAAGAATATTAAGTTGGGAAAGGCCCCAGGAATTGATGGAGTGTGTGGTGAAATGCTTAGGTATGGGGGTGAGATTGTTGTGGAGTGGATATGGAAGTTGTGTAGATTGGCTTGGGAAGAGGGAAGGGTTCCAGAGGACTGGAAATCAGGTGTAATTGTTCCTTTATACAAAGGAAAAGGAGAGAGAGAAGTATGTGGTAACCATAGGGGTATTTGCCTACTTAGTGTGACTGGTAAAATATATGGCAGAATAATCATTGATAGGGTTAGGCATATGACAGAGGAGCTAGTTGGAGAAGAACAAGGGGGATTTAGGAAGGGAAAAGGGTGTGTAGATCAGATATTTGTTCTAAGATGTTTAGTGGAGAAGTATCTAGAGAAGGGAAGGAAAGTGTATGCTGCCTTCATGGACTTGGAGAAAGCTTATGACAGAATAGATAGGCAAGGTATGTGGAAGGTATTAAGAATATATGGAGTGGAGGGAAAATTGTTAAGTGCTGTGAAGAGTATGTACGAGGGAGCTAGGGTTACGGTGCGAATGGATGGTGAGCTGAGTGAGTTCTTTGATCTCAATGTGGGACTGAAACAGGGTTGTGTGATGTCCCCATGGCTGTTTAATATATACATGGATGGGGTTGTAAAGGAGGTGCAGGGTAGGACAGTGGATGTGGGGGTGGCTCTAATGATTGAGGGTGAGATTTGGAAGCTTCCGGTGTTGCTGTTTGCTGATGATACAGTACTGTTGAGTGAAGATGAATGGGAGTTGCAAGGTTTGGTGAATGAATTGGGGACAGTGTGTAGGAGGAGGAATCTGAAAGTTAATGTAAACAAAAGTAAAGTTATGGTGTTTGAGAGGAATGAAGTCACAGAGTGTGCAGTGAGGTTGGATGGTGAGGATATGGAGAATGTGCGTGCATTCAAGTACTTGGGTAGTGTGATGAGTAAGGATGGAACTTTGTGGGATGAAGTGCGTGAAAGGGTACAGCAGGGAAGGAAGGTTGTTGGTACACTGAAAGCAGTGATGAGAAATAGGGAGGTGAGTATGGAAGTTAAGAAGTCACTGCATGATAGTATTGTGATCCCTACCCTGACGTATGGAAGCGAGGCATGGACCTTGCAAGAGGGGAACAAGTCAAGAGTGAGAGCAGTGGAAATGAGTTACTTGAGAGGAGCATGTGGAGTGACATGGAGGGACAGGTTGACGAATGAAGAAGTGAAGGAACGCTGTGGGGTGGATGTGGATGTGGTTGTGAAGATTAGAAATACACTGAGGTGGTTTGGACATGTGAAGAGAATGGAGAATGAAAGACTGACTAAGAGGGTGTATGTAGGTGAGGTGGAGGGAGGGAGAGGGAGAGGTAGACCGAGGATGAGGTGGAGGGATGGAGTTGAGAGATATATGAGGGAGGGGGGGGTGAGTTGGGGGGAGGGTAGTCAAATGGTGGGTGATAGAGCGACTTGGAGGCGTTTTGTCTGCGGCCACCCTTTGCGGGATTAGGGCGTCGGGCTATAGATAGATAGATAGACTAAAAAAGAGATATTGCCAGATACCTGTATTACCTTCAGTGCTACTAGTATTCCTATTTCCAAAAGTATTAGAAGTCTCAGTTTCACTCAACAATGCCCTCAGCTGGACCTCTCACTTCATATCACATGCTAAAATCACCTCAGAGAAACTTGGATCATTGTGCAGAGTTTGTTCCTTCTTCACTGACGATCAATTAGCTGCAGTTTATAAGAGTCATGTACTGTCTCACCTGAAATATTGCTCACTTTTGTGGAGTTAACCCGCTACATCCTGGCAAAAATGTCACCAGTGACCCCCCCCCAATCCCGGCAGATTTTTGATTTTTTTTTTCTAAAACCTCCGCTTTTTATGAGAAACATCGAAAATTCAGAGAGAGTATGTTCAGTTGAGTTTAGAAATACAGTACTGGTAACAGTACCTTTACCTTGGTACCATGTTCTCTCAGGCCAGGCTCCAGAGATATCATTTTCTATGGGAGGGGTAACTATTCCAAATCATTCATAACTGGTTAGATATTTACTTATTTCGTACGAATTTATATGTAGTACAATAGTAAATTGGTTTTCAGACAATAATATAGGTGATATAAGCGTTGTTCACTCACCAAACACATTGACATATGGCACCTTCTTTTACAATGTTACCGCCTTATCACTGCTGCTTGTTTCTTCCTCTGGCTTGTTTCTTCTTTAGTCCTTCACCTCGGGAATCACTTTCGCCCTGAATTTCGTCATTGGAGGGACCGTGGTGCGACATGTCTTTACTGGCCAGGTCACTGCTAACAGGTGAGTTGCTGAGAAAATGGCATGCGGGGGGGATAGGTGGGTCAGGTGGGACCAGGCATTATCCCTGCCTGGTGCTGGGTAGAGGAAGGTCTCCCACATATGCCTACCAAAAATCACCCGTGAAACTTGAAAAATTTGCAAATGACAGACCTCACAATTGCAAAACATATGGACACGTTGTTGGGTGTCACTGTGAAAAAACGTAGCAACGTATCCATATGCCTCTGGTTAATGTGGAGAGGTTGCACTAAAACAACTAGACAAAATTCAAAACAAAGCTGTTAGAGTTATTAATAACCCTACTGTTACTAGTAAACTACCTCCATTACAAGTAAGAAGAAATGTTGCCTCCCTTGCATTACTTTACAGATACATTTATGGCAAATGCATTGACGAAATTGCATCCATTGTGCCACCTTTCCATGCCTTCCCCTGTGCTAAACGGTCATCTGGTAGTGCTCATAACTGGAATGCCACACTGCCATATTGCAGAGCTACTGCATTTCAGAAATCTTTTATTCTCCGAACTGCATCTCTTTGAGACTCACTTCCCCAGAGTTGTTTCCCCCAAAATTTCAACTTACATTTGTTCAGGTCCAGCTGTTACATATTTTTCATGAATGGAGAACACTAGTAATCTGGTGTATGGATTATTATTTATAATTCATCTTGTTTTTCCTTCCTCTGTTCTCTTATTTTACAAAAATCAGAACCTCCTCTGATCCTTTTGATTGAATCGATTGCCCATGCCCTTTATGCCCCATGAGCACTGCATAGGAGAGTAACAAGTATACTCTCACTATAAGCATGGTGCTTACCGTTCATTGTCACAAGTGTGATAGCTCTAGTGATCTCAGGTGATTGATTCCTCAGCAACTTGAGAGTGATGACAATATGGTTTGCTCCATATTTCATATGATGCTTGATTTCATCTCAAAATACATCATGAAATAGAAATCCAGACAGAATTGCACCAACATCTCAAACGTTTTAAAAACACTTACCTCCATACCATGCTGCCTCCTCCACTGCATCAGCAGGACCTCATCAGTTGTCAACCAGTGTGATAGGGTCAGTTGGCCACATCTGAGACCAGTGACTTCTTTAGTCAGTTTACCGGTCCTGATAGCACGAAACAGTTCATATGGTGTCTTCTGATCAGAGTTCAACCCCTGTACCACATATTCGGGCAATTCAGTAGGATCTTCTCCCGGCCGAGTTTCAAGTTGAAATCCATAGGTAACTCATTAACTATTTCCAACAATCTTCCCACAGGACACGTGAACCCAAATTTGTGGGCGTGAGGTCCATCATGTTTCATCATCACATGCCTGGGAGTCAGCTCATTGATGTGTAGCTGGCATATTAGCCAGTGACAGTTATGGCGAAGTAGTCTTTTCAGACGAGTAATGACTCCTCCATTAGGCCCTGTATTGGTTGCAGTAGAAATGGCACCAACAACTACCAGTGTTTCAACAGCATTGTGAATACTGTTCTATTTGAGTAATCCTTTGGCAAATTTTTGTGCAGCCGTCTTGTTTCGCTCTGGTTACTCTGGAGAGAAATGGAATAAGTAATTTCTTTCCGGTTCCTAGTTAACAGTATAATGGTCCTCAGTTTCAGTTCCAGGATGGAAACGATGAGTTTCTTCACTATACTTCATGACTTTCTCGTCTTTACCCTTTTTTCCATCAAAGAAAAATCCAACGATATCATTCTCTTCAGTCCTTTCCTTATAGGACTCAAGCGAAGCAGTTATTTCTGGTTTCTTGCTCCTCCACATCTTCATTCAGTCAACAGCCAAGTAAGACGCATGAGCAGGCAAATGGCCGGCTCGAATGAGGTCATGCAAAAAACCAGTTGAGATCACTGCAGCTGGAGTGTTGGCCACATTAAACCTGAATGCAGCAGCAACAGTGTTTGATATATCCATGTAATTTCTTCGAGTAGAAGTGGAGGCATTGCTCATACGTTCACTGGAACTTGTGCTAGGAGCAGGTTTTGAAATGTGTGTGCCCTCATGTTGTGCTGCAACCTCATGTGCTAGCTGTTTTCCCCGCTCTCGTCTCTTTTCTCTGTAGCGTGTTTTTTCCTCATTTGTTCTCTTAACATTTTTCACTTGTCTTGCCGCTTCCTGCACGTTGATAGATGCCAACAAAACCCAGAAATTTCGGATGCTTTATGCCTTTGGTCAATTTGAACTTCGGAACTTTTTCACAAGAGTACAGTTGCTATATTCTGCAGCCCAAGAGATAGTGATTTCATGTCTGCAGATCGTAGACAGACAGACAGACACAGGTCATGTGGGGTCGACATATTTTATCATTAGTCACATTTCAACCGACAATGAACCCTATTAGTAAGGCTGTTTAGTTAATCCTTATGCAAGGCTTGGTGGAGGCATACCGACCAACGCTGTGCGTCAGCAACTAGGGGACCAAGTTCTGGGCGTTTCATTTTATTCTCAACCGAAATATCTTCATGGTGAACAAGAAGAAAATCTGTACTTGTGACAGTCGGGGCGGACGGTGTTGGGTACGCGTGTGTGTTTGAGAGAGAGAGAGAGAGAGCGAGAGAGAGAGGGAGTACGTTTGTGAGAGCTCTTGAGACCAGCATGGAGTTTGAGAGACTAAGTGGATTCAAAATTGAATCTGCCAACAGGATTGTGAAGATAACATGAAAGCTGTGCGGAGCCACTGAGTGTGAAGTAAAATGGGAATTTCAGAGTGAGGAAAAATAATGTGTGTGTGTGTGTGTGTGTGTGTGTGTGTGTGTGTGTGTGTGTGTGTGTGTGTGTGTGTGTGTGTGTGTGTTCTTATTCTTATCTAATTGTTCTTACCTAATTGTATCTTAACAGGAATGAGTCAAGCTCGTACTGTCCCGTGTAGTAAATCACTTTTATTATACGTCCTTAAATTTATTAATTGTTTTGGTACACAGTATATCATTCGGTAGTACATTTCACTGATCAATTGTCCTATTAGGGAAAATGAATTTCCTTACGTCTTTATCACCTCTGTTTTTATGCAATTTTTTGCAGTGTCCTCTTGCTGATGTTTCTATCTATCTATCTATCTATTGCCAGACGCCTCAATCCCGTTTGGGGTGGCCACAAACAAATCCTCCAAGTCGCCCTGTCCCCCGCCATTTCACTGCCCTGCTCCCAACTCACACCCCCCTCTCTCATATACCTCTCCACCCCATCCTTCCATCTCATCCTCGGCCTCCCCCTCCCTCTTCCCCCCTCCACCTCACTCACATACACTCTCTTCGTCAGTCTCTCACCCTCCATCCTCTCCACATGGCCAAACCACCTCAGTGTGTTCCTCATAACACTTCCTATCACATCTACATCCACACCACAACGCTCCTTTATATCCTCATTCGTCAGCCTGTCTCTCCATGTGACTCCACAGGCTCCTCTTAAATAACTCATTTCCACTGCTCTCACTCTTGACTTGTGTCCTTCCAACAACGTCCAAGCTTCACTTCCATACGTTAGATTTGGTATTACAATACTGTCATGTAGTAACTTTTTCACTTCCATGCTCACTTCCCTGTTTCTTATCACTGCTTTCAAAGAACCAGCAACCTTTCTTCCCTGCTGTACCCTTTCAAGCACTTCACCCTCCAAACCTCCATCCTTACTCATCACACTACCCAAGTACTTAAACGTACTCACAGTTTCCAATTCCTCACCATCCAACCTCGCTGTACATTCACTGACTTCACCTCTCTCAAAGAGGTTATATAAACATTTATGTCTATTTTCTCTTTCCCTGAGTCACATTTATATAGCATTATCATTTCTCCTCTTTTCTTTCTCTCCTGTAGTGTTGGCAGATTCAATTTTTCCAGTCTTTCTTCGCAGCTTAGATCCCTTAAGCATGTTACCCATCTTGTAGCGGCCTTTTGAACGTTTTCAGTCTTATCTATGTGTTTCTTGAGATGAGGATTCCAGACTACTGATGCATACTCCAGGGTTGGTCTGATTAATGATGTTATTAGCTTTCTCAGCATGTTTTCATTTATTGCGGTGTGTGTGTGTGTGTGTGTGTGTGTGTGTGTGTGTGTGTGTGTGAGAGAGAGAGAGAGAGAGAGAGAGAGAGAGAGAGAGAGGGGGCTGAGAGGGAGGGGCTTGAGAAAAAGGGGAAGGTGGGTGGGTGGACGAGTGATGGTGCGAAGATGGAGTGAGGGAGGGGTAGGAGGGTAGGTAGGGGAGGGAGAATGAAATGCGAAGTGGTCACATTATTTATTTTCATTCACTCTGGGTATGATATATGATTAGTATATGTACGGTAGATAATGCTGCATTACATCTTGTATAGCGGCGTCAGATAACAAGCTTTAGAGTGGTGATATCAAGGGCTGGCTCGTTTGAGAAATATACTGACGTGGCAGATCAAATATTAGTGAGGAGCCAGATACTTGTGTTATCCGTGTGTTTTGACTTCGCACACAGAATGGAATCTGGATGGCTTTGACCTCCGTAATGTTTGTGTAAGAAAAGTCCTTTACCATTACATGTTAATATTTGGAACCAAATATCATATGCAACTTCTGACATGGCTGTGTCCACATTAAATACGATCATCGTCTCGGTATACGCTCACTCTCTTCAGTCACAATCATGTAAACTAGTTTATGGCATCTCTATATAAAAAGGTTAATTAAAATAATTGTGCATAAAAGGCAAATAAATTTTATGTTTGTGCACATTGGGAGATATAACAACGAAATCTCTCATTACATGTTAGAATGAAAATAAAACAAAATCCCACCCAAACTCCAAAATATATATGTTCAAGCCAGAGGAACCAGGAAAGCCTTAGTAAGTGGTCCAGTGGCCTCCTGCCTCAATAACCTCTTGCAGTCTTCGTGGCAAAGAGGAAATAATGTTGTTGATGGTTTGCTGGTTTCTTCTGAACAGCTCCCACTCGTCCTTGGTGTGCTGGAGGAGGCGGGCCCGTGTCCTCTCATTCTGTGGCTTCAATGCGTTGACAGTCTGGGCGCGCACAGTTTCGATGGGATTAAGATCAGGAGATCGAGCCAGCAAAGGCAAGAGCTCAATCTGTCCACTCCTCTCCTCGAACCAGCGCATGGCCACTCTGGCTTTGTGGATAGGACAGTTATCCTACTACTGAAAGGGAAAGTAAGGGTGTATTAGGCAAACAATTTAAGTGAGCGCATATTCATAAAGTCTTAGATATAGTTTTACCAGTTTCACATCTGTGCAGATGGGGATCATCATAACATATATCTCATACCTGCATGAAAATAATTTTCTCTCGATAAGGGAGAGACATCGTACAGACGGTTGGAAGCATAACCTCTTCCAGTATTTCTAAATAAACTTCAGAGTTAAACCTCCCCTCTATATCAGTCAACTCGCTCAGACAATCGAGGTTCACCCAACTCCAGAATTTACTGTTGTCCTCTCTCTTCTTTCGTCGGAATATATGTTTTTGCGCTCATAACAAGTGTTTTTTAGGCGCCAGCGGTGGAGAGCTTCATGATTGGTGGATGTCGTCTCATCGCTGAAAATAGTATGGGCCCAAAAATCTAAGTCTTTTACAACATAGTTTTGTGCAAACTCAAGCCTCTCCCTCACATGCTTCTGTTCCAGATTTCCCTTAGTAGCTGGAACACGATGGTGAACGCCTGCATCGTGTAGACCAGGGGTTCTCAACCTTTTTAATCTTATGCACCCCTTGAAGTCTCTCAGTATTGGTCACGTACCCCTTACCCACAATGCAGCATCAGGAAGGGTAAAAAGAAATGCATGGTTTTTTGACTTAGTTTATTAAGTTTAAATTGTGTTATATATGTGGAGCAGACAAACTTTTCAATTAATGTGAGTATGTCACTATGAGGTAGTGTTGATAGGAACTAGTTACTGTCATAGAGAAACACTATGTGACTGGCTGCTAGCATGCAATACATTTACTAAAACAGAACTATAGCAGACAGTTTTCGATCATTGTGACAATGAACTAGTGCTGCTTGCAGCTAGTTGCAACTTGTAACTAGTAACAGTGATAGGTAAGTCACACTGTGTGTGAATAGCATAAAAATAATAATAAAACATAACTAAATCAGACACATTTTTCCAATAACTGTGGCTGTGAGGTAGTGGTGCTATATACAGCTTATAACTAGTTACTCATGGGGAAATTACTGTGTGCGTGACTAGTGTCACTAGCATGAAAAAAAAAGTAACAAAATAGAATTAAGAAGGCTTTGTGTTCCACTGACTGCGAACTAATGCTGATTGTTAAGCCTCGCAACTAGTTATTAGTAACTAGTTACTTACTCATAGGGAAGTCAGTGTGTGTGACTGCATTAAAATAAAAGTATATTCTAATTGAGTGAGATGGTTGGGCCTGTTTCTTTGCTGCCAACAAGTCAATCCTCGGCACAGTCTTTGAAAGAGCCACTCTTATGTCGTCTTTGACTGCAAGACGTGAACGTAACTTGTTTTTAATCAAGCACAGTGCTAAGAATCCCTGCTCACAGCGGTATGTAGAAGGAAACCATTACCAGTTATTATGGCTGCAGTGCAGGCACATGACTTCGTAGCCGCAAGCAAAATCCATGACAACTTAAACGAGGAAAAAAAAATCAGACAACAAATACACTGGAAACCTGAGGGTGAGGGTAGTGAGGGAAGAGTGGTGAGTGGGTGACAGTGAGAGGCGAACAGTGCGTCTCACTTTGATACCTGCTCGGTACGCATGAGGAGATACGTGACCGATAGAAACGAGCAAGGGTGACTACTATATTATGGGTTTGCAAGGTTGTGTGGCAAGTGTAGTCCAAGAGAGCTTTCTCTCAAATGACATAACTCCAAGAGTTTCCTTGTTAACGTTGTCACTTAGTGTCTTGGTTCTAGTGGAGGACACATCTAGCCTAGCACATGTAGGCCACTTTCTACAAACAGGTTTGCAGTTATTCAAAACCGAAGTATTTTGAGAAACCTGTCACGTACCCCCAAAATTCCTTTCACGTACCCCTGGGGGTACGCGTACCCCAGGTTGAGAACCCCTGGTGTAGACGGAGCCAGACCGTCCTGGCAGACACCTCCAGGCGGAGCTATTCCCTTACAGCCACAGAGTTGGTGAAAGGGTTACGCTCGATGCTTGCGAGGATGCGAGCGTTGTCCTATTCGCTTGTCTGTCTTGGTCTTTTGAGCTAAAATATGATAAATTAGAAAATAATAACACTAAATAAGTAAGTATGTTAATTAAAAAGGTATATCAAATACTTAAGGAAACAGTAAAATGCACAAATAGAGAAGAAAATAAGTAAATATATAGATTTCATAAAACATCATAAAGTTGTAGTTAAATTGGAAGATAAGCAGAGTAGATAACAAAAACAAATGCACAAACTTTCTTGTATAAATGAATAAATATAAAAACAAACAAAATATATATGTAAATAAACAGCTGCAGGGAGAGATAAACCAAAGAATAACAATATACTGTCTACTGTAAGTCTGATTCAATATGTCAAAAAACAACAATATAATAATGTGATATCTTACCGTCGCCGATCTTCCAAATTGCCAGATTCTTCCCAGCGGGTTATCGAGCGCTTAACTGTTTGCCTGGTCAAAAGAAGGTCCCTTCCAGTGTCGGCCATGCTGTGGCCGGCCTCATGCATACCAATAATGAGGCCTCGTTGCACAGCACGGCGTTGTCTGGACTCCATGCTGGTATAGGTTTGCATAGCCATTCAGCAACCCCAACACCCTCTCATCGCCTCGGAATGATATTTTCCTCAGACAAATAACAGCTAGTTATACAAATTGGTGGACAAGGAAATAGTGTGTTGTGCTGGAAAGGCCTGGCTCCGCACTAATGTTTGATCTGTTACGTCAGGATATTCGTCTGACGAGCCAGCGCTTGATATCACCACTCTAAAGCTTGTTATCTGCTGCCGCTATACTAGGTGCAATGCAGCATTAGCCTATCTACCGTATATTAACTCTTTTATATCATGCTGTGATTGAAAGACAGTAAACAAATAATGTGACCACCACCTCATATTTCATTCTCCCTCCCCTACCTACCACCACTCCCCTCCCCTCCCTCACTCCACCCCAGCATCATCACTCTTCCCCCCACCCACCTTCCCCTCTCTCTCTCAAGCTCCTCCCTCTCAGCCCCTCTGACTCTAGTGTGACTTGCTGCGCATAAAGAAGCCAGCCTGAAGCACAGGGTATCGGACGGCAGGTGATTATTTATGGCCACGACTGTACATTATGCGGTAACTCTTCCAGGCCGTGAATTTTAGCTGTAAGCAAAAAAAAAAAAAAAAAAAAAATCGTCTGTAGACAGGAAGAATGAAACAGAAATGACGTCCGTTGACTGAAGGAGGCATATGCATAAAGCCATCTTCCTTGAGCTGAAACATACTAGATGTGGAGATAAATATCCATTATTCCAGACGCTAGCCTTTAGCAAACAATTACAGAAAGTAACTGGGTGATCAATGCCTGATCCTGATATCCTATTGAAAACGTGCCTCCGGTGTGGATCGAGGTGACGTGGTAAAGAGCTGAAGTGCTGATGAAGATGTCTTGAATTTGATGTGATAAAACTTACGAAATGCAGTATTTGAAGTGCTGATGAGGCTGAGATGTTCAAGCTGAATTTCTGAAGATGAAATGTTAATAAAGCTAATGTGGTGAAGAAACTAGTGTGGGAAAGAAGATTACATGGCGAAGAAGCTAGCGTCTTAATGAATTTGTCAAGCTGATAAAACTTACATGATGAAGTTGGAAGAAAATGACCTATTGCTGAAGTTGGCGTTGATGAAGCTAAAGTGCGGATAAAGTTGAAGAAGTTGCTTGAAGATGGCATAATGAAGAAGTTGATATAGTATTACTGATTTGGTGAGGAAGCTGGTATGGTGAGGACGTTGATGCAGTGAAGAAGCAGACATCTGTGAAGCCAACTCTGTGAAGAAACTAAGCATATTTGACGATAAGTCTTGCTGTGGAAGAGGATTAATCATAATCATTATGGTTATGACCATCATCATAATGGTCATCGTTGTTGTTATTATGATGATGATGATGATGATGATGATGATGATGATGTTTATTATTATTATTATTATTATTAAGCTTCGTCAGATAAATGGCGAGGCTTATTGTTATAGAAAGTATTATTATTATTTTTCTTTGCACTTTTTCTCTCAGATCTTAGGAATATAATACAGGAAAGAACCCTAAGGTGACCGAAGTATTTGTGCCAAATATAAATGACCTTGACCTATTTTTGAAGGTCATATTCTCATTTTTGGTGCAAAAATTTAATATTTGAAATTGAAATATCTCTGAGGCTAGCTGAGATACAACTGTTTGGTGGACAATCCTATGATATAAAGAAAGTTTGCTGAGAGTTTTGGCTGAAGTTTTTGCCATTTGGCCTAAAGGGAGGTACCAAATTCAACAGTGCATTCTTTGTAGCACGTTTTAGAGAAAACCACAAAAGCTGTGAAGCTGTAACTTTACTGTGATATAGCTATGGTCCTTCTTATATTCGAAAGTTAAGCATACAGTTAGCCAGTTATTGAGACAAGTGTAAAATGTACCCATACCTTCTTCCACACCTTTTGTCTTCACATCTTTTTGATAACACACAAGAAGCTACCTTAGTTTAATAAAAGTACAGGTTCCAAATGTGAATGATCTTGAACTACTTTTAAAGGTCACACACTTGTTTATGAGGCCAAAATTTTAACCTTATATAACATATGCCATAAATGGTCATGGCGAAGCATCTTTATTGTTGCTAAACAATAAGTAAATAGATAACTAGTTGGACTATAAATGTGGGCGTTTGTGTGCGTGTATGCGCCAAAGCAAGATCGTGCAAGTAGACTGAAAGAAGAGTTCTGGACAAATGTGGAAGCTTGCATGAAAAAGCCTGAAAGGAATCAGAGAGTGTTTTTGATTGGAGATATGAATGAAAAAGTAGATGGAGTAGTTGGTGAGTGGGGTGTGCCTGCAGAGATGGATGAGAATGGCAGTGCTTTAGTGGGCATTTGTGCCGGGAGGGGGTTAGTGATGCCTAATACCCTCTTCAGGCAAAAAATGATCCACAAGTATATGTGGCGAGTGATAAGAAGGGTGGGTGGTGAACTGAAAGAACGGAAGGCAATGACTGATTCTGTGTGTGTGTGGATGCAAGGATGAGAAGGTGTGTAATGGATGCAAGAGTATATAGAGGTTGAGGGAGTGGACTTTTGGACAATTAAAGTCCAAATAAAATTGAAAAATAGAAGAAGAGAAGAACGGGAGGAAGTAGCACATACAAGGAGGGTGGAAAAGTTACAAGATAATGGAAAAAAGGTAGAATATAAGAGGGAAGTGGAGGAGCGACTGGGTAAATATAGATTGGAGCAGATAGGGGACGTGGATGGTGTGTGTAAGATATTCACAGAAGAAATATGTGCAGCATGTGAGGTGGTGTGAAGGGGTGAAGAGAAGACAAAAAGGAGTACAGGGAACAGCATGGTGGACTGAAGAGGTGAGAGAGGCTGTGGCACAAAGGAAGAAAGCATATAGTGAGTGGATGAGAAACTGGGGCGTGGAAAAAGTTGAGAGATGGAAGAGAGAGTTTTATGTAGAAAGGAAGAGAGAGGTGAAAAGACTAGAAAGAGAGAGTAAGAAGAGAGTGGATGAGGAATTTGGAAGGAACTTGAGTGTCAAGTGGAGGGAATATAAGAAAATGTTCTGGGAAGAGGTAAAGAAAGTTAGACAGGGTGCCAAAGAAGTTAGCTGGGGAGTGAAAGATAAATATGGTAGATTACTAGTGGAGAAGGGAGAAAAAGTGAGAAGATGGAAAGAACACTTTTATTATTTGTTGAACATAGAGAATGAAAGTAATGCAAGTATAAGTGGCTGGGGAATGGCTGGGAGGAGGGATGTGAGAAGACAGGAAGAAATCAGGAGGATGGAAGCTTTGGAAGCAATGAAGAAAGTTAAAATGGGGAAAGCCCCAGGAATTGATGGACTGTGTGGTGAAATGCTGCAGCAAGGGGGAAAGATAGTAGCAGAATGGATGTGGAAAATGTGTAGATTGGCCTATGAGGAAGGTAGAGTCCCAGAGGATTGGAAGTCAGGTATAGTTTTTCCACTGTACAAAGGAAAAGGGGATAAAGAAGTGTGTGGTAATCATAGGGGCATTCGTCTTCTTAGTGTAATAGGAAAAGTATATGGTAGGATACTTACTGACAGAGTTAGGGAAATAGAAGAGGAATAAGTTGGAGAAGAAGAGGGAGGTATTAGGAAGGGAAGAGGTTGTGTAGATCAGATATTCATTCTTAGGCCTTTAGTGGAAACGTTTCTAGAGAAGGGAGAGAAGTTGTATGCGGCCGTCATGGATCTGAAGAAAGCATATGACAGGGTGAATAGACAAGGACTGTGGAAAGTATTAAGAGTATGTGGAGTAGATGGGAAGTTGCTGAAGGTCGTGAAGAGTATGTATGAGGGTGCTAAGGCTGCAGTGCGTGTTGATAGTGAACTGAGTAAATTTTTCTATTTGAAGGTTGGTTTGAAACAAGGATGTGCCATGTCTCCATGGTTGTTCAATCTGTATATGGATGGGGTTATAAAAGAGATACAAGGTAGGGCAGTGGATGTTGGAGCGGCCCTAGTGAGAGAGGTCAGTGTTTGGAAACTACCTGTACTGTTGTTTACAGATAATGGTGTGTTGTTAAGTGAAGACGAAGGGGAGCTGCAAGGCTTGGTGGATGAGTTTGGGAGAGTATGCAAGAAACGAAATCTAAAGGTGAATATAGGGAAGAGTAAAGTTATGGTCTTCGAAGGACGTGAAGTCAGTAAATGTACAGTACAGTGAGGCTGGATGAGGAGGATGTGGAAAATTTGAGTGCGTTTAAGCACTTGGGTAGTGTGGTGAGTAAGGATGGAAGTTTGGAGAGCGAAGTGCTTGAAAGAGTGCAACAGGGAAGAAAGGTTGCTGTTTCCTTGAAAGCAGTGATAAGACACAGGGAAGTGAGCATGGAAGTGAAAAAGCTTCTACATGACAGTATTGCGATACCAACTCTGACTTATGGAAGTGAAGCTTAGACCTTGTTGGAGGAATAGAAGTCAAGAGTGAGAGCAGTGAAAATGAGTTATTTGAGAGGAGCATGTGGAATCACATGGAGAGACAGATTGACAAATAAGGAAGTGAAGGACCGTTGTGGTGTGGATGTGGATGTGATAGGAAGCGTTAGGAGAAGTACACTAAGGTTTTTGGACATGTGGAGAGGATGGAGAGCGAGAGACTAACGAGGAGAGTGTATGTGAGTGACGTGGAAGGGTGGGAGGGAGAGGGAGGCCAAGGATGAGGTGAAGGGATGGAGTGGAGAGGTATATGAGGGAGGGGTGTGTGAGCTGGAAGCATGGCAATGAAATGGCGGGGGACAGGGTGACATGGAGGCGATTTGTTTGTGGCCACCCCTTACTGGATCAAGGCGTCTGGCAAGAGATAGATAGATTGATTATTATTATTATTATTATTATTATTATTATCAATGGTAACAGTAGTAGTAGTAGTAGTAGTAGTACTTCCTTAAAGGACGACTTTGGTGGCCTCCGTTCGATGTCATTTCCCATTTGCATTCAGAAGGCAGCAGAAATTTGAAGTACTCATGCCGTGAGCTAGACGAAGCGAGGAATTTCCCTTTATTTTTATCCTTCTGGGACACCCATTGCGAAAAGTAAGAGAGAGAGAGAGAGAGAGGCAGCATAGAGTTTGTTTTTAAACTAAATTATATTAGAGCATTATTGCATAACTAAAATTTTTGGAATATAAGGAGGGAGGAAGGAGACACAAGAGAGTGATAATACAACAAGCTTGTTATTCATCTTTATTCTGCCATGCTGGCAATTTCAGTGCCGGACGAAGGACGAATCCATCCCCTCCACTAAAAGCAAATACAAACTCTGAAGCAATGACCAGAAATGAGTCTTTACTGTGGAACCCAGGGCCCAATTGCATTGGAAATATTTTATTCTTCAAGTCAGAGCTTTTTAACTGTACTATTAAAAATTGTTCTACGTTGCTCCGTTTTTGCTGCGTTATGGTATCAAACATAAAAAAAAATCAGGTTATTATAGATTATTATTATTGTTATTATTATTATTATTATTATTATTATTATTATTATTATTATGATTATGATTGTTGTTGGTGGAGAGCTTTGTAACGTTCATTATTTTATTATTACAGTTATCATTCCACACCTTTCGTCTTCAGTTTTCATGATACTTATTGAGGATGTACATCACCATAACCCTATTACAATGACCCTGCTGCAATGACTTAGGCCAAATGTTCAAGGTCACATGTGCGAAAATATAAGAAAAATCATGAATTTTCAACTTCGTTCTATTCCAAAATTACTATAGGTAAATGAACATGAAAGGAAATCGCGTGAGAATTGATTTACCATACATTTAAATGGGAAAAAATCTGAAGATCATTCATGTGTGACGTGCCGATATTTCAGAAACCCCACTTTTCAGTTACTCTTCCTGACGGGAAAAAACAAAGTATACATGAGTCACTTCTCGACCTTTGAAGTTTTGGCTGGTACAAGATTAGGTCTGTCTACGTTTTGGTGGCAGTTTGGCCAACGGTTTGAGTTATTACAAAAAAGGAGTATCAATGGCCCTGACATACTGTTCGAAGTCACAGGGCCCCCCCCCCCTCAAAAAAAAAAAAAAAAAAGAATTTTCAACATCAGTTTACTCCAAAACAGTTACAGGTATAAAAACATGGAAGGGAATCCCGTGATGAAACTATATAATTTTGTTTAGATCATGATGATATTAAACAGGAAGGTACGCTACGGTAACCAAAGTACTTGTGTCAAATACAAATGACCTTGACCTATTTTTGAGGGTCATATATTTATTTTCGGTGGACAAACTACATATCTGAAATTGAAATATCTCATAAACTAATTCAAATAAGGTTATAGGGTTAAAAAGCTTAAGAAGAAAAAGTCTGGTGAGAACTTTGGTTGAATATTTTGATATTAGCCCAGTGAAAAGTACCGAAATCATTTAATCTGCTCAGTATTTTCCTTTTAACATGTTTTACAGAAAACCAGAAAAGCTTTAAAGCTGTAACACTACAGAAATATAGTTGTGGTCCCTCTCGTTATCTGAAAGGAATATGGTTAGAGGTAAACATTCAGTTAACCAGTTATTGAGACAGATGTAACATGTACCCAAGCTTGATTTTTTTTTTCCACACTGTTATCTTCAGATCTTATTGATATTACTTAGAAGCTACCTTAGGTTAATGTAAATACATGTTTCAAATATAAATAACCTTGAACTACTTCGAAAGGTCAGTGTTCATATGAAATTTTTAGGCACTGAACACAAAAGCAGCATTTGCATAACTACAAAGCTACTCAGTTCAGTACAGTAAATAGTTATCGTGAAGCTTCCATACTGTGGCTACACAATAAGTAAACAGGTAACTATTTATTAGTCTACACCTATTACATAGATGGAGACTATTGTTATCACTGGTATTATTATTATTCCCACCTCAGAGTCTCCCAAAGATTCCAATAGAATAGGAAACCATGTGAAGAATCTGAAGGACCAAGGTTATGTATTCTGGCATGGGCCACTGTTGATAGAAGAAAATCCTTTACGTGAAATGAAATGGCATGTTAGAATGAGGCATATCAGCATTATGTTGTGAAAGAGATTAGTTGGTTGTGTCTACTGGAGATCTTAATACGACCTGAGCAAGGAATCTGAATGGCCCAGTTTATGTGTCCTGGCAAATTTTTTAATGCAAGGAATAAGGAACCAAAAGCCAGGAGCCTGCACACCGTTCCTTCAAAGAAAAAAGAAAAACAACTCAACAGAGAGACAAATTCAAGAACCGTTCATTTTGAGATACCTGGACACATTGCATTTGAAAGACTGGAGATCATAGGAAGTAGGAAGTAGGCTACAGAGAGAGACAGTTCCAGAGTTAACCTGTTGCATAAATGAGGTTGAAGGGAGCCAGTGGGAGAAGGAGAGTTAATAAGAAGAAAAGACTTTAACTCCACCTTGTTGAGAAGAGCTGTAAGAGGGGAGCCTCCCAACGCATGAGAGTTGTACTCTACATAGAGGCGAATAAAACCCGTGTATAGTGTCAACAACTGTGTAGGGGTTTAGAAGGTACCGTACAGAGTTGGCTTAGCACACCTAATCTCTTTAAGCAGATTTTACAAGAGATATAATATGATCTTTCCAAGATCACCAAGTATGTTTAAAGATGATGAAGGATTGAGCTGGAAATTATTAAACATTAGTGGGTGCTCCTGTGGAAGACTTTGATGGGTTGATACGTGTAAGAACTGAGTTTTTATTACATTTAAAAGAAGATTACTTTAACCCCAGTCACAGATACGAGCCAAGTCAGACATCAGGTGTGCCATAGCCTCTGACCTTGTTTGTTGAAGTATGTGCTGAGATGGATAAGCGGGAAGTGAATGTATAGGTGAAGGATGGATTCATCAATGTATGAGTGGATAGGGTTAGATGTGTAGCTTAGAAGTTCACTGGTGAATAAAAAGAAGAGAATTGGTGATAGAACAGAGCCCTGAGGAACACCACTATTAACCCATACCATGCTGGGCAAAAAAAAAAAAAAAAAAAAAAGACTAATGCTCCTCTCTGCCGGCCGATTTTGGATGTTCTTTTTTCTGGCTAAATGGGCTTATACATCAATTTAAGACCCTAGTCACTAATAAAAGTAATCTCTAAAGCCAGATAGTTGGCTGAATCGACTGACGTTTGTGCCACTCTACCTCTGAAATCTTCGAGGTTACTGAGAGAGCAGAGTGGCTGTGAGCTTGTGAACCGATTTTGGATATTTTTTTTCTGGCTAATTAGCTTAATACATCAATATAAGATGAGTGGCACTAATAATAATAATCGCCAAAAGACAAAAAGTTGGTTGAATCAAGTCAGGTTGGTGCCACTCTACCTCTGAAATCTTCGAGGTCACTGACAGAGCAGAGCATCAGTGAGCTTGTGAACGATTTTGTATTATTTTATGGGTAAATGGGCTTAATTCACCAATATAAGATCCCTGCCACTATAAAAATACTTACCAAAGCCAGAAAGTAGGTTGAATCGAGTCAGGTTGGTGCCACTCGACCTATGAAATCTTCCAGGTTACAGGCAGAGCAGAGCAGCTGTGAGTTGGCTAAGGCTCATTCGCCTCACTTGATCCTAAATCAGTGTTTTAAGCATAGCAGAGAAATGTCTGAAGCTAGCGAGATACGATATTACCTTCCATTTTATTGCAGTTGATTGCAGTGACTTCTCAGTGAGCAGGACGTAGATCTACGTCACCGGCGCTTTTGAAGGGAACATAAATCTGTCTCACTAGCGTGGTACTGGTTAATAGGAGAAGAACGGTGGCAGTCTACAACAGCAGCTATAGAACTAGTAGAAAGGAAGCTAGAGATGAAGGTACAGATAGAAGGATAGAAAAGTATAAGTGGGCAATGTGGAAATTAAATATTTATGCCAGACTCGGTCAAAAGCCTTTGAGATGTCAAGTGCAGTGACGAAGCCTTCACCAAAGTCCCGAAATGAGGATGACCAGGAGTCTTAAGTGAGATCACTAGTGGAACATCCCTGACAGAACCCATACTGACGATCAGAAAGAAGGTTGTAATAGGAAAGATGCTTTAATATTGTTTTGTTAAAAACAGACTCAAAAACTTTTGAGACACAGGATGTTAAAGCAGTTGGATGATAGTTACAGGGTTGGGAATAGTCACCTTTCTCTGGGACAGGCTGAAAAAGGGCAACCTTTTGTAGGCCTCTCCATGTTGTGGACAGCATTAGAACAGGCTTGATTAAAAAAGGGTTTCTTTGCATAAGTCAAAAGATATGAGAAAGGAATGTATGCTTCCATACTGGAGAGGATAACCTCCGTAATGTGCGTGCCACACTCAGACGGCTCTCGGTGATGGAAGCAATAATCATTCCACTGCCTGAGAGCCTCCCAGTCAGCAGCAATGAAGTTTCTTTGGAGGGTCCACAGGCTGTACTGGAGCAATAGGACAGGTTAAGGTGATAAGGTTGTAGTTAGAGGAGCCCAACAGAGAGGAAAGATTAACAATGTAAGCGGACTGATTAGTTGTAAAGTAGATGACAAGGATGCTGGAAATCTCCCCAAGGCAGTCAGTGATATTGGTAGGGTGCTGTACAAGCTTCTCTAGGTCATTAAGGATAGAAAAGATGTAGGCTTGTTCACCAGGTTGATCAGTGAGAGTAGAAAAGAATAGAGATGCCGTAGAAAGGAGAAATCAATAGTATGTGTTCCATCATAGATATAAGATAGTCGAAAAAATTTTCATATTCTATTGAATAAGGGGATAAATAAACAGCACAGATATATTTTTTGAGAGAATAGCAGGAGAGCTGAAGCCAGAGAGTCAAGAATTCAAACAAATCAAGTTCAGAAACACAAGAGCAAGATAAGCTGTTGCTTGCATTACACAACAGCCACCTTTGGCTTTGAAATGAGGATACACAGAAGGGTTTGCTATCAGTTGCCTCAGACAGCTGAGTTTCAGTCAGGAAGAGAAAGTGAGGCTTAGAGGACGGGAGATGGTGCTCAACAGAAAGAGAGTTAGAGGAAAGACCGCGAATGTTGCAGTCAGACAGTTGTTTCAGTCATCTCGGTTGCTTGTCGCCGGGAGAGGGAAGGATGGTGGGGACATTTATGGTCCCCCTCTTCCCTGGGAACTCCGAGGTTTAAGTATCAGATGCCGTTGTGTCTGAATTTTGACTAGGAAGTGTAGTGTGTAATGTGCATGTAGTTTGGTGTCAACAGTTAGAGAAACTTTACTGGAGAGTATTCTGGCCTACTCTCTGTGTTACTGAAACACTGAAAAGTTCAGCAAAGGAGGATGGTCAAGAACTAGTCCTGCAGACTGATGTAACAGGAGCTCTAGTTCTCCCTGTAATCGGCTTTCCATCCACCTTGGGTTTACCGCTCTGCCTGACTGGTGCTGCAGTCTGCTCCCTATGAATTGCAATTGCTGATGGAAAAAAAATTCGAAATCTCCTCAATGGGGTCAGGGTCATTGCAAGAAACAGTAGACCAGTGACTATCTACAGGACAGGTACACAGCTCTGTTTATTTTATTATTATTATCATCATCATCATCATCATCATCATCATCATCATTATTATTATTATTATTATTATTATTATTATTATTATTATTATCATCATCATCATCATCATCTTTGTTATTATTATCAGTCGTGGAAAGGAGGATGGTGCCATTTTCGGTAAAATACCCTATGCTGGTGCCCTATGCTCGGTTGTGTGTGTGTGTGTGTGTGTGTGTGTGTGTGTGTGTTCTTTAACTCCTCATAGGCTTTTTAATGGGCTTCAATGAAACAACCCAGGTGAGTTCGTCGGGTTCCTACAAAGGTTTTTCACTGTATGCAATTGCCCCAACACCATTTTTAGGGAGGGGGGGGGATAACTCCCCTTAGCCAAATAAAAAATTCCCAGAAATAGTGAAAGATGGACAGATTTGACTTTAATATATTAGTACAGGTTGTACAATGGACTTTCACCCATAATGCGATTTTTGGGAGATGAGACCAATGCATTGATTCTTGGGCGGTCAGACCCCTCTCAAAAAATTAAAACGATCAGATGTGGGGGAAAGAGAGAAAATGGATTTTGATGGTACTTCTCAGGCCACTTCGTCTGGTTACTTGATAACATCCTCCAGTACATAAAGATTTTCACAACTATTTTTAGGGGGGGGGGTCAGTCCCTGCCTCTAACACTTATAAATGATACGAAATATGGGAAGGACAGCAGTTATGGTTTGGATATCTTAGTACATGTTTTACAGTTGACTCTCATCCGTAATACATTACCTGGAGGGTGTAACCCCACAGTCAGTCTCGGAGAGTCAGGCTCGCTCCGCAAAATATAAAACAATCAGAAAAAGGGGAAATATTTGAATGAAACTTCCCAGGTATTTTGGTGGTTAATCCAGAGGTCTTCAAATATAATTATATATACATTTTCTTTACAATAGCTTTTAAGGGATAATTCTCCTTTACCTAACTAGTAATTCTCAGAATAGTGAAAGATGGGCAGATATTGCTCCGACATCATAGTACTTGTTGTACAATGAATTCTCAACCGAAATGTGATATTTCAGTTGCATGAACTCCCAGTGATTCTTAGAGGAGTCAGTCCTCTCCTCCCCCCTCCCCCCCCCAAAAAAAAAATCAGAACTAGAACACTGTGAAATTATCAAAGGACAATTTGGATAAAGTAAAAACTTACCACAGCCATTGCCTACTAGAAGCCGAGCTATAAAGGGACCCTCAGGTCAGGTTCACTTATGTGCATGTCACCTTAGATCATCACAGTATATAAGTCCACCAAGTTTGGTAGCTCTAGCTTTAATCCTTATTGAAAATTTGGTGATATCCAGAATATCTGAATGATTTTCAAGTTTTCATCTAAGGTGATCTCAGAGAATAATCATCCAATTGGAACCATATTCCCTTCCGGCCAGCGAAAGCCTTACAGGTATTTTGTAGTAAAATTTCAGTTTCTTAAGTGGTTCTTGACAATGGAAGGCTGACACACTTCTGTATTCCAGATAAAAAGAAGCAGGCAGCTGCCCAACTTTGATGACCAAATTTTAAAGTTTTTAGCAAAATAACCTTTG